>NC_084757.1:19927893-19975393 GCF_033978785.1 Entelurus aequoreus
AATCTTGTTACATTGTTTAATGCATCCAGCGGGGCATCACAACAAAATGAGGCATAATAATGTGTTAATTCCATGACTGTATATATCGGTATCGGTTGATATCGGTATCGGTAATTAAGAAATGGACAATATCGGAATATCGGATATGGGCAAAAAAAGCCATTATCGGACATCTCTACCCATAACCCAAGTTGTTTTCTTTGTTTTAATTTGGCCAAAAATAGAACGAGCACATTACGAAAACGTACAAATCACAAATAATCCTCTGGACTAAACACTTCGAGTTGGTTGAAAATTCTGAGGAAATTGGTGCAGCTTCGAAAACACAACGAGCTTAGACTTCGTCTCAGTGTATCTGCAGAGCCAGGATTAAACTTTAAATCACAGTCTTTTTGGGATTGAACAAAAAACAACATGTAAACTCTTCGAGGTATCAAATACCTCCTTTGTCATGTCCACGTATCAATCCAGTGCTAACTCAACAAATCGTAAGAAACAGAGGTAAAAACTATTTAAAAGGGTTAAGTTTTCTTGTTTTTGACATTATGGGGGAGTAAGGTTGCCAAATAACGATGTGTTCGAAGCAGAAGACATAAAACGCCAGGTTTTAAGTTTAATTTGGATTTAGGTTTTAAGTTTAATTTTTCGAGGGAGAGGAGCCGCAGCCACGCTTTACTTTGTACTTCTTGCTAGTCCTAACAGAATTGCTATTGTGACATCCGGTGGACACATTTAGAACAGCAGTTTCTTTCATTGAAAAAAAATGCAGCTCGTTTTAATACTTGGCAAACTCATCACGCGGATTGCATAAAACCTATTTGCGGGCCTGATGTGGCCCGCGGGCCGTAGGTTTGACACCCCTGCATTAGACAGTCCGATATTGCTCTAATCTGCCTCTCGCCCCTCCTGCCATCCGTCCTGCCAAAGCGGCCCCCTTACTTCTCCCCCAGGGGGACGCATGAGAAAATCATGAGTGAAGTCATAGCCCTTCCTGAACTACAGACCGGCGGACGTGTTGCGGCTTTGGTGTAGTAATGATGCTGATAGACCTGAGGCATGTCAGCATTAGCATAGAGTTCAAAGAGTGTTAGGGGCATTTTAGAGTGAGTAAAAGCTGAACCCCTTTTCAACGTGACATCATTTCAACTCCCATGTGATCCAGTTCAGATATGCTCAAATGGAAAATACAATACAAATAAAACTTGGGTATATTACAGAGTAGTCCGTGCAGAGTTCGTATAGTTGTATAGAAGTACAATCCACTGAAAATGACAAACATTATTAAGGCCCCTTCTACACTAAGCCGGCTAAGGTTATCCAGGGTAAATCTCACCTAACCTTATCCTTGTCCACACACACACAATGGTCGTTTAAGACCCCTTCGCCCCCTCCGTCCGCTGGCGCAACGCAACCTAGTACGCATGTGCGGAAAATGCGCACGTCATAGTCACCTCCAGTGTTGCTTTGTGTGCAAGTTCTTAAATTAAATTTCACTTATCTGAACAATATCCAGTGTTGTGGTATTTCAATTAACTGGAATCCAGTGTGCTGTTGGGCCCTATTGTAGTGAATCACACCTGAGCCATCATAAATTAATCAAATCTTTAATAAAACACGTGAAACATGTGAAAGTAAACAATGTGATAAAGTACATTTTACATCAGTCACTCTAGGGATCTAGATATCTGGTCAGGACACTCCTCACTCTTTTGCCTTCACCTTCATTGTCCATTCGTTTTTGGTGACTTTATATACTCTGGACCTAGACGTTGAGTCCGCGACATACATGGCGGACAATAACTGATACAGTCTGCTTTGCCAGTCCAAATGCATTCAATGTTTTCCGTAGTCTTCCCTCGACGGCCAGGTAATACAAAGCACACGCTACCTTTTTGTATCACACCCACGGGAGCCCGCATTGTTGTTGTCACTCTTTCGACAAATGGACAAAGTTTTTCGCTAAGTAGAATCACAGCTGACTTGGACATTCGAAAGTTCTCTTACCGTTTGAGAAGTGTTGTATCCCAAATAACTGCAATGGCTTTCTCTTAAGGTATTCATGTGTGATTTCCACAAGTGTCTGTACATGTAGAGGAATGGGAAACACGGGCATGTCTGGATGACTCGCCTCCATATTTCTAGTGTTTACCTCCGAGTGGAAACAGGTTGTTATGAAGCTGGCTGTGGTGCGTTCTTTCTGATGGTCACTTCCTGTGTGGGGCGCGGTCTTTCTGGCGTCACTTCCTCTCCGAACTCTGTATGTAAACGATCAGTGAGTCCATACAAAGCTAAGAGCCGGAGATTCACGAATTACACGCTGCACTTACCCGTGTAAAAAATTATCCAAGGAGGGGAACCTTAAATGATGATTTAGTGTGGCCGAAACGGGACTTAGGCTAAATAATTATTCGTTTAAGGGGTTATCCGGCTTGGTGTAGACATAGCCTAAGTGAAGTCGTTGGATTCTTATTTACAGTCTAGCACGGTGGTGGCGTCACGGTCTGGGATTGCATGAGTGCTGTCAGCATTAGAGAGCTGAGGTTAAATGAATTCCAAAATGTACTATGACATTGTGAAGTTGAGCACGATCCACTTCCCTGAGAAGCTGAGCCGCATAGCAGTTCCCCAACTTAAACAAGCCCAAACACATCTCCGAGACGACAATGGCCTTGCTGAAGAAGATAAAGTTGAGACGACGATGTGGCCACGTATGTTGTATATGAACTAGATATTTATCAAAGTTACTGTAAAGCATGCAAATATATAAATGTCATTGCAACATCAGATCCTTGGTCTTGAAACAAATTGTGTTCCTGTGTCAAGTTTTAGTGTTAATTGGAACATGAACCTTAATGTTACTTAAAGCACCAGTTGAGTGGAAAAGCAAGTTGACTTTATACGCTTAATTGTGTTTCATTGCAGCTGAGATAGGCTTTTAATCAGTTTTGACGTGTGTTTGGGGTCATTGTCCTGTTGGAACAAAGACCTGCTTGTACAAATAAACTAACGTCATGTTAAGTCCTAGTAATAAATACTGTGATTGTTGGTCCAATCCACTGTATTTTTGTTGTTGATTTTCATAACAGAAACTAAAAGCTTAGTTGTTGTGCAGAAAAGCCAAGTGGTTTTATTCGACACAGATGACCACATTATAGCGTCTTTGGTGGTATTTGTAAGCATCAAGAAAATATTCTTAATAGTAATAATAAACTAGATGAATAAATATCTTGTAGGCTTAACAGTATATACCGAATCTTGATATCGCTGGCAAACATTGCTTAACAACAGGGACATTTATAGAGAAATAATTAGACAAAATATTAATTTCACACCATAAAATAACTGCAGACATGAATGATGAGACTACAATTTGAAGCAGGAAATCAACTGCAAACAAACTTTTTTTTTTTCTCTCATTAGCGTCACGATCAGAGCAGCACAATACTCGTGATGTCGATCAAATATGTTACATAGTGATGCACGAATAAGTCCAACTTGTTCTTTCACAGATTAATGTTTAATTTGTGAACCCCTCAGATATAAAGACATGATGTTCCGCCAATATTTTCTTCTCTAAATACTATAAGTATTAAGTGAAGTGAGATTGTAGCAAGTCTTGGTGATGATAAATGGTTTAAATCTTTTAAAAAATATATATTTTTTAAGAGTGTAAAAATCCACTCCATCCCATTGAAATATTTTTTCATGATCGCTTTTATATTTACCTCTAAACCTTTCAAAATAAGCCTAAATCTGCACGGATTCAGGTAAATAAACAGTAGCCTAATGGGGCTCCGGACCATCGTCTGAAACCCAGAAGTGCCCGGGTGTGCCTCTGGGTCACATTTTTGCAACCCACCTATAAAAAAAACGTTTTTTGTAACCAAGTCTGCCATTATAAGTGTGTTAATAATTTTTGTCATGACACTGAGTGATGGTTTTTGACTTGTGTTCATTTCCCTGTGCTTGGTGATGTTTCTGTTCCAGCGCTCTTGTTTTCTTGTCTCCACTCCCTGTGTGTGTTCATTTTATGCCACTTCACCATTTGCCTGAGCACTGCCTCCCTCACCTGTCCCTGATTGGCAATCAGGACACACTTAGTGGCGGAGCTACCTTGGGGGCAATGTTCTCTCTAATTTTTCATGTGTGTGAGCAAACGCAAAAACTCCCTGAGCATTCAGTGGAGCCCATGTGAGCAACATCAGACGTGCACACTGTGGCTACACCAGCAGCACACCTGTCCCAAACCTGACTAAATAACAAGTTCAATCTCCATCCATCCATCCATTTTCTACCACTTGTCCCTTTCGGGGTCGCTGGAGCCTATCTCAGCTGCATTCGGGCGGAAGGCGGGGTACACCCTGGACAAGTCCCCACCTCATCGCAGGGCCAACACAGACAGACAACATTCTCTTATTATTATAATCAAATGACAGCAGTCATTTCCATGAGGTTATTTTCTAATATAAGTGTTTAGGCCCACTTACAATGACAATAACAAAAAATATTGTTTTTCATGAACTATGTACTTGTATTGTTTGTCTGGGTGGAGGTCCTGCTTTGGAAATAATGTGTACCCCTTTCAGACATTGCATTTAGTTCCCGTTAAAACATTCACATGTTGCACAATGAGATGTAAGCAGGGGATCATGTGTACATTCCTGCAACTTCCTGTTTGTAAAAAATATATTTTTATTAGTATTTATGTAATATACTAACAGCATTTCATGATTAATATTTATAAATTAAAATTCCTAATAAATGACACTAGAATAAGCACACATTTGATTGGTAAATCATAGTGTAACGACCTGGAATGACACTTTATGTGTGGTGTTGGAGTTGTCCGACTTTTTGTGTGGCTGTAAACGCATCACTGGCTAAGTGCCATATGTGCACGTGTTGGCGCAAGTGAGAAAGAGCGAGCGGCTGCTGTTGATACAACAAAGTTGCTTTGGTCTGGTTTGTACTGCAGAAAATGACCAGTTTTGCTAGATATCGTTTTTTTACTAATGTTTTGGTGATGTGTTTATGGCCAACAATAAAGAGTTTTGCTCAGTAAAGTGATGGATGGAATTCATGTCCTCAAAGCATCTCGACATACGTTACAATATTTGAACAATGATGACGAAAACTGTTTTCTCTGTCGTGTCCGTGTGTCGAAAATTGTTATGCGCTTATTTTTTTATTTGATTTTGTGCGTGGCATAGATTTGCCGTGCGCAGAGGACGCTTGAGCAGTGCGCAATTGCACAGGTGTGCACCTTAGAGGGAACGTTGCTTGGGGCACGGGAGAGCACCCGCCCCCATGATCTTGTTGGCTCCCCTGTGTATACCACCCCAAATTGTGTTGGCTCTTGACGCTGTCAGCCAAGCAATTGCTACCCTCTATTCTATCACCAACCAGATTGTTGTTTTTATAATGAGAAAACTATGTTAAAGACAAAAGGGGGATTTTAATATGAAATTGTGCAAACAGAATATAAGAAGGGACGAATGCAGGTATGACACTCCCATGAAGTTGGTATATATTGTGATTGGAGTGTTGCAGGCTTGTTGCCAACTTGGCGACTTTCCATATCATTTTGGTAACTTATTTTTTTTTAACAGCTGCTGGTGCTGCTTCTGCTGCCGCTTACGCGCGAGCACAGCGGAATCCAGACTGCAAATGAAATGGGCCTTGGTTTTAAGAGCAAGATGTAAATATGTCTTTACTGTCATGTGAAGCTAAAATAAATCACTGCAATGTCACAATCCCATCGTTTATGTTAATTAGCCAGTGCATAGATAATGTCACAATCCTCTATAGTCTTTTGATCAAATTTGATTCGCTATTTTAATTGAATTAAATTGAAATGAAACAAGCCAAGTTCAACTTGAAGTTCTGATCATACCTTTTTTCTCTCATAATGTTATTATTACTCTCCGACAGCATCCATTGCAATCAATTATGCAAATGAGGCGACATCTAGCGACTTTTAGGACAGCCAATAGCTATTTTCCTTACTAAAAAGCTGGCAACACTGGCTGTAGCCTTCGGTTAGGAAAATAGCATATATTATATATAAACATATTATTTAGTATGCAGGATTTTACAGTAGTAAGGGTGTAACGGTACACAAAAATGTAGGTTCGGTACGTACCTCGGTTTAGAGGTCACGGTTCGGTTCATTTTTGGTACAGTAAGAAAACAACAAAATATACATTTTTTGGTTATTTATTTACCAAATTTGTAAACAATGGCATAAAATACATATCCACACAGGGTCCATTGCCAGGGTTAATGTGGTCAACATACGTATATAAAATAAAAACTAAATAAGATAAGGCTCAGAATGGTTTCGTAACAAAACCTTTCTACAAATAAAGTGATTTTTTTGATTGATTGATTGAAACTTTTATTAGTAGATTGCACAGTACAGTACATATTCCGTACAATTGACCACTAAATGGTAACACCCGAATACGTTTTTCAACTTGTTTAAGTCGGGGTCCACGTTAATCAACATAAAACTGCCTCAAGTTGTTGCTCAGATTAAATAAAATTACAAAACTATGTTTCTACATATAAAAAGTGCAACATTATAAATAATAAATGGGTTATACTTGTATAGCGCTTTTCTACCTTCAAGGTACTCAAAGCGCTTTTGACAGTATTTCCACATTCACCCATTCACACACACATTCACACACTGATGGCGGGAGCTGCCATGCAAGGCGCTAACCAGCAGCCATCAGGAGCATGGGTGAAGTGTCTTGCCCAAGGACACAACGGACGTGACTAGGATGGTAGAAGGTGGGGATTGAACCCCAGTAACCAGCAACCCTCCGATTGCTGACACGGCTACTCTACCAACTTCGCCACGCCGCCCCATTAAACAGTTTCAAGTCAAGTCAGCCTCAGACTAACTTTCTTTCCCCCCCCAGCCTGGCTAACTTGGCAGTAAGAGGATATATGGGCTCATTGTTCTTCCACCATAGAAGTGGGTCAAAATCTAGTTCTTAATGCAATATGGACTTAAATCTGCTGCTATAAAAACATTTGTTATTGCTTTAGCCCTGCCTGACTCGCCGAGGAGAGGCTGCTTGAATGCGGTGGTGACGCTTCAAATGGGTTAGCATGTTTGACGCGTTGTCAGAAGCATACCTGCTGCTGTTAAACAATGTCGGCAAACCTCCGTCCTCCATTGTTGTATCGCACCAAAGTGTTCCCAAACGGGAGACCTTAACGAGGCAGTAGGGTCTTCCAGCTCTGGCTTTTACATGTTGTCGTAGCCCAGTCGTTGCTAGCATGCTGTGTGTTGTGCCTCGGTGTGCATTGTTTACACAACGTGCGGTGCGCTACTTAATATGTCCGTGTGGAAACCCCCCCCGTACTGAAACGGTTCAATACAAATACACGTACCGTTACACCCCTATACAGTAGTAAATACGCTTCTTGGATTGCTACATCAACCTTGTGTCATTTTGACAGTGTTTTTAAATGATAAATTAAATTATATATAACATATATACATTAGGTACCAAAAAATAACTATCCAAGCTGTTTTGTAAAAGGTAGTATTAATGTTTAAACTAAAAACACATTTAGAAAATATTATGTGTTAATGTTTAGTATTTTGGTCAAAAATGCAGCCAGGAAAGAGATGATTTGCTGCACCCTAAAGGTCCCCAAGGAACATAGTAGCCTATAAACTCATTAAGTGGCAAAAAAAAATTAAATTTCATACCTGCTGTAATTCAGTTTTCTATCACTACAGATTCAATTAAGATAGTATCTTTTTTTTTTTTTTTTTTTAATAAACAAAGTTTGCAGCACGGTGGTAAAATGGGTTTGTGCATGTCCCTCACAATACGAAGATCCCGAGTTCAATCCCGGGTTTGGGATCTTTCTGTGTGGAGTTTGCATGTTCTCCCTGTGACTGCGTGGGTTCCCTCCAGGTACTCCGGCTTCCTCCCACTTCCAAAAAAAAACCCAACATGCACCTGGGGATAGGTTGACTGGCAACACTAAATTGGCCCTAGTGTGTGAATGTGAGTGTGAATGTTGTCTGTCTATATGAGGTGGCGACTTGTCCAGAGTGTACCCCGCCTTCCGCCCGAATGCAGCTGATATAGGCTGCAGCACCCCCCGCGACCCTGAAAAGGACAAGCGGTAGAAATCATGATCATATTTATAAATGGTTGATTTATATAGGCTAGTAAGGTAAAGTTTTGTACCTGACAAGTTTCGGCTATCTTGCTTCTGCAGCCTTCCTCAGAGGCGGTGACACCTCTGAGGAAGGCTGCAGAAGCAAGATAGCCGAAACTTGTCAGGTACAAAACTTTACCTTACTAGCCTATATAAATCAACCATTTATAAATACACATTAGTAGGCTAAATGAACCTCTTCAACAAATCATGATCATAATTAAAGATACAATTATTTTTTTAATTTACTTCCCCTAAATATCTAAAAGTATTCATATTCTCTTCATGTCATAATATGCTCCTTCCAGTGCTGTTGTTTTTAGTTTTGGATTGTATCCAATCAGAATTCAGCTAGCTTATGTTGCCATGCTGTACCAAATCTGCCGGAGGTCTTCAGAATCCACAATGTGGGCGTCTGTTCAGTGAACGGGCACATACATACACATACACATCAGATCACGAGTTGTCAGTAAGGCCTTTTAGATGGCCTCACGTTGAACGTGACATTTACACATCCTGTGATTGGATACTCATTGGGACCGTTAGTGGATGAATTTGAAAACACAGAGTTGATAGACAGTTGCGATAGCCAATCAGATCACAAGTTGTTGACAGTAGCCTATCCAAGTAGCCTGATGTTAACAAGACTGTGATTGGATACTCACTTGTCACTCCAAAGTGAGTATCCATTCACAAGTTGCAATTTAGCAGGAAGCGGGAAGTGTTGCGCCAAAGCCAGACCGGAGAAGGAGAACAAAACTTTGATTAGGTGGCAGATATATTGTAGCGTCTTGGAAAAGTTGGTGCTGCAGGGAATTCTGGGAATGGGTTCTGTTGTGTTTGTTGTTTTGCGGTGCAAATATTCTCCAGAAAAGTGTTTGTCATTGTTGTTTAGTGTGGTTTCTCTATATGGCACATGTTTATGACAGCGTTGCCGTTGTTCATACGGCCACCCTTAGTGTGACATGTATGGCTGTTGACTAAGTATGCCCTTCATTTGCTTGTCCGTTCAAAACTAACAGGATCAGTACACAAGTCAACGGTCGGACAAACGTCAAACTTATCTTGACACCTTCAACTAAACACTACTATTAACCCATTAAACGCATCAATGTATTTGCAAGACCATTTTCAAGAAGGATATTTAAAGAGAAACTACATCTATATAGCGGTATAGCTCGGTTGGTAGAGTGGCCGTGCCAACAACTTGAGGGTTGCAGGTTCGATCCCCGCTTCCGCCATCCTAGTCACTGCCATTGTGTCATTGGGCAAGACACTTTACCCACCTGCTCCCAGTGCCACCCACACTGGTTTAAATGTAACTTAGATATTGGGTTTCACTATGTAAAGCGCTTTGAGTCACTAGAGAAAAGTGCTATATAAATGTAATTCACTTCAACCCTGGAAGCTAGCTTAGCTGTTCTGGTGCAGCCATCGACGAGGAGTACCACTCGCTAATACAGCGTCAAATAGTGGGTACAAATATCTTATATTTTCACTTTTAATATGGTTTTTGCCATTTTAATTTTGACAGTACCACATAAGATATGTTGTAATTGCTGATGTGTTTTAAATGATTTTTAAATTGATGTGATTGTATGCCCAGTAGGGCATGAATGTGTTTCTGTATAGTATTTCTCCAGCAATGGTCATGTGGTGACATCAATGATGGTATTTTGAGAGGTAATTGAAGTCCGACATCACTGAAGGCCTAGGTGGGAAACGCACGGCCCGCCACTGTTGCTATCAAGACTCTCCTCTTTGCTCGGGAAGGTTGCATTTCATGATTTAACTTTGCGTCTAAGCTGCCATGTTTGTTGCTGTTGCACGTGTCGTTTACGAGTAGCGTGTTTTTCCTCGTCTTTATCGAAATATGATTATAGATGTCAACATTGTATATGTGCTGAAAACTTCATTTATGATTGTTGCCTTTGGTAAAAGCTTAACTCTTTTAAGTTTGGCACACATTTGCTTTCTTATACTTTGGTGCTTTTTGAAACACTCGTAGAAACACTTAGAAACTACAAATAATATCAAGATAATACTTAAATGGGAAATAATAACCGTTGAAAGTACAAACCCAGTTTCCATATGAGTTGGGAAACTGTGTTAGATGTAAATATAAACGGAATACAATGATTTGCAAATCATTTTCAACCCATATTCAGTTGAATATGCTACAAAGACAACATATTTGATATTCAAACTGATAAACTTTTTATCATTAACTTTAGAATTTGATGCCAGCAACACGTGACAAAGAAGTTGTGAAAGGTGGCAATAAATACTGATAAAGTTGAGGAATGCTCATCAAACACTTATTTGGAACATCTCACAGGTGAACAGGCAAATTGGGAACAGGTGGGTGCCATGATTGGGTATAAATGTAGATTCTATGAAATTCTCAGTCATTCACAAACAAGGATGGGGCGAAGGTTCACCACTTTGTCAACAAATGCGTGAGCAAATTGTTGAACAGTTTAAGAAAAACCTTTCTCAACCAGCTATTGCAAGGAATTTAGGGATTTCACCATCTACGGTCCGTAATATCATCAAAGGGTTCTGAGAATCTGGAGAAATCACTGCACGTAAGCAGCTAAGCCCGTGACCTTCCATCCCTCAGGCTGTACTGCATCAACAAGCGACATCAGTGTGTAAAGGATATCACCACATGGGCTCAGGAACACTTCAAAAACCCACTGTCAGTAACTACAGTTGGCCGCTACATCTGTAAGTGCAAGTTAAAACTCCCCTATGCAAGGCGAAAACCGTTTAACAACAACACCCAGAAACGCCGTCGGCTTCGCTGGGCCTGATCTCATCTAAGATGGACTGATACAAAGTGGAAAAGTTTTCTGTGGTCTGACGAGTCCACATTTCAAATTGTTTTTGGAAACTGTGAACTTTTTGTCTTCCGGACCAAAGAGGAAAAGAACCATCCGGATTGTTATAGACGCAAAGTTGAAAAGCCAGCATCTGTGATGGTATGGGGGTGTATTAGTGCCCAAGACATGGGTAACTTACACATCTGTGAAGGCGCTATTAATGCTAAAAGGTACATACAGGTTTTGGAGCAACATATGTTGCCATCCAAGCAACGTTACCATGGACGCCCCTGCTTATTTCAGCAGGACAATGCCAAGCCACGTGTTACATCAACGTGGCTTCATAGTAAAAGAGTGCGGGTACTAGACTGGCCTGCCTGTAGTCCAGACCTGTCTCCCATTGAAAATGTGTGGCGCATTATGAAGCCTAAAATACCACAACGGAGACCCCCGGACTGTTGAACAACTTAAGCTGTACATCAAGCAAGAATGGGAAAGAATTCCACCTGAGAAGCTTAAAAAATGTGTCTCCTCAGTTCCCAAACATTTACTGAGTGTTGTTAAAAGGAAAGGCCATGTAACACAGTGGTGAACATGCCCTTTCCCAACTACTTTGGCACGTGTTGCAGCCATGAAATTCTAAGTTAATTATTATTTGCAAAAAAAAAATAAAGTTTATGAGTTTGAACATCAAATAACTTGTCTTTGTAGTGCATTGAATTGATTATGGGTTGAAAAGGATTAGCAAATAATTGTATTCCGTTTATATTTACATCTAACACAATTTCCCAACTCATATGGAAACGGGGTTTATACATTAAACAAATCTTTAACAAAGTGATCACTGGAAACACTTGCATTCTTCGAACTCTGCTCCCTTGGACTGGAGTGTGAGCTGCATGATTTTATCGTCGTCGTTTCGTAAAATCTTGCTCGGAAGAAACATTTATCTTTTTCGCGATTTGAATCATCCGTACAGTCAAAAACAACACAAGCATAGGGCTTTTTTTTTTTTTTTCGAGAAATGCTTAATGGCGCCTAGTACCAATTGAGAACAGAGCTAGCTTGACCACCACGCATATTTAATGGGCCTGACGTCAGTAAAATCCAAGCAATCAGTCTACATATAGAAGAAGGTGCCTGTCTTCATGTTTGCCGTTTTCAGGTTACCCCCCCCCCCCCCCCCCCTAATTTACTGGTTGTACACCCCCTGTGCCCTCCACCTCAAAATAGACTTGATCCGCCCCTGGACACACCTGTTCGTAGTTGCCAATCAGGTTGCTTTTAATAACTGCGCTGTTCCTGTTTTCTTTTTGTGCACTTCCGAGCTGCATCATTTCTCATTTGCTCTCATCAAATACATTTTTACCTGCTTTACATCTGCATCCTAGGGTCACACTTCAAGGTTCGCTTGCACGAACCTGACAGTTTTGTTGCCACAGCACTCTTTATTGATGTATGTTGATCCGTTGATTAGAATATATTTGGTGGCAAATAGTGACACGGCAGTGCAACATTTAATAAAGTGAAAAAAGTCCAACAGAATAGGGGTTAAATGTGGTCATGTTATGTTACTTTGGGTTGAAATACAGGAATAAAACCTTGCAATCTCGAAAAATGCTTGTAAAAGATCTCATAAAAATTTGCTAAAAACATGTTTTTTGTTATGTCTGTACAGAGGAAGAAGACGGCACAGATAGCAGGGACGTCATTCAGCTCAATATTTACTTATATATATATAATAAATGAAGTGTGTAAATAATCCAAACTATGTGTGTGGTGTGCGGCTATGTGTGAAAAGTAACTGTAGTGTGTAACCAGAAGTGTTGAGCGAGAGGCGGAGGTCCAAGAGGGGCAAGGCTTGCTCGGAGGTCCGTGAGCAGGCAGGAAGTCGGGGGCAATAGAGAGGCGTCAAAGTCCGTGCCCAGGCGGGAGGTCGACATCCAAAAGGGGCAGCCAGAGAACCACAGGGGAACACAGGGAGACGAGACACACAGCTCGTAACGCGGGAATGGAGATATGCTGCTGGAAGACGACAAGGGGGACGAGACCAACTAACACGGAGGGGTAGAAACACAGAGAGAGAGTATGCATATACTTGTAGAATTTCGGCTTACTGTACAGGAACAGGTCGCTACGTTCTGGCACAGGATAGCAGGTTGCGCTGACTTAAGATATGATTGCTGATGATTGAATGCAGCCACTTGCTGCAGCCAAAGTGGCGCACGCCGTGGCGCACTCTTGGAGGTGCGCCCAGCGCAGCGCACAGATGAATGCGCACTGGGGTACGCCCGGGCCGTGAAATTTTTATGTTTAATAAAAAAATAAAAAGGGTATCTAAAAGCTAAACAGAAAATAAAATGCACGCAATAAAAAAAACTCTACTTCTCGTGGTTACAGGTTTAGAGGCATTTAAGAGCTTTAATTGAGAACTATCTATTTAAACTGCAATATCCACTCCAACATTAAGATTTAGTCAGGTAATTGCTCTTTCAAGGTAACTTTAATGTGTCTGATGAACAACTTCACTTTCTCGAGTGTGTCTACATCTTGGTTTTATGCAGCACTCTGTCTCTCTCCTTCACACCTTCCTCCTCCATCCAGGACAGGATCCCACACAGCCAACTTTCAAAAGTTATGAGGTTTAATACTTCAGCCATTTGATCATTTACTTTTTGTGTTTTGCAGCTTGCCTCCGGACCTATCCTCCTCGTAAAGAAAATAATATTTGTCTTTCCAACTGCACTGTGGGCCACAAAGTCCTTGTGTTTTATTTTCGTCAGAGCAGTAAAAGTGTGTTCTCTTTCCCCTGCCAACCTATTTCCACCATAAGCTGTTGTTCTTGTTCACTGAATGCGTTGCATGCCTTTTACCCCATTGGAGGGACAAATGGAGGTCAAGGCCATCAGAATTGTTTTTATTATTTGTTACAATGCGTATGTATTGATGCATTTTTGCAATCCTTTAAAAGGTTGTGTATTGTGTAAGCTACTGTAAACAGCATAAGACAGCGGTTACCACCTCAGAAAACACTTGTCTCTCCAAGTAGCAGCATAATGACCAACATTAAAATACAGTAGCGTAGTAAGCCTAAGTATTCATTTAAATCAGGGGTGTCAAACTCATTTTAGATCGGGGGCCACATGGAGAAAAATCTACTCCCAAGTGGGCCGGACTAGTAAAATCACGGCACGATAACTTAAAAATAAAGACAACTTCAGATTGTTTTCTTTGTTTAAAAATAGAACAAGCACATTCTGAAATTGTACAAATTATAATGTTGTTGTTGTTTTTTTACAATTACCTGTTGCGGTTAATAGTATATATACTTTATTTGTCGTTATTTATATTTTCTGAATAAATGTACATCAATCAACTCATTGGTGTTAATTTTCAATCTATCAAGATTAAAAAACTATATCAAAATCAAATTACAGTACGTTATTTATGTAGCTGGATCATTTTCCTCGACTGATGTACTAAAACATCATGTGGTTTGTTTTGTACATATGTAGCATCATCTACAAAGATACAAAGAATTGCTATTGCGACATCCAGTGGACACATTTAGAACAGCAGTTTCTTTCATTGAAAAATTTCAGGTTAATTTTTATACTTAGCAAATTCATCCCCCGGGCCAGATAAAACATGTTCGCGGGCCTGATCCGGCCCTCGGGCCGTACCTTTGACACCCCTGATTTAAATCAAGGCAAGGGTTTTATTTAAGAAGTATATTTGGCCACTGTAAAATTACACACAACGCACAAATATCGACTGATCCTCCATATGAAGTACATACACTATATTGCCAAAAGTATTTGGCCACCCATCCAAATAATCAGAATCAGGTGTCTTAATCACTTGGCCCGGCCACAGGTGTATACAATCAAGCACTTAGGCATGGAGGCTGTTTCTACAAACATTTGTGAAAGAATGGGCCGCTCTCAGTGATTTCCAGCATGGAACTGTCATAGGATGCCACCTGTGCAACAAATCCAGTCGTGAAATTTCCTCGCTCCTAAATATTCCAAAGTCAACTGTCGGATTTAATATAAGAAAATGGAAGAGTTTGGGAACAACAGCAACTCAGCCACGAAGTGGTAGGCCACGTAAACTGACAGAGAGGGGTCAGCGGCTGCTGAAGCGCATAGCGCAAAGACTTTCTGCACAGTCAGTTGCTACAGAGCTCCAAACTCCATGTGACCTTCCAATTAGCCCACGTACAGTACGCAGAGAGCTTCATGGAATAGATTTCCATGGCCGAGCAGCTGCATCTAAGCCATACATCACCAAATCCAATGCAAAGTGTGGGATTCAGTGGTGTAAAGCACGTCGCCACTGGACTCTAGAGCAGTGGAGACGCCTTCTCTGGAGTGATGAATCACGCTTTTTCATCTGGCAAGTCTAGGTTTGGAAGTTGCTAGGAGAACGGTACATTTCGGACTGCATTGTGCCGAGTGTGAAATTTGGTGGAGGAGGAATTGTGGTGTGGGGTTGTTTTTCAGGAGTTGGGCTTGGCCCCTTAGTTCCAGTGAAAGGAACTCAAAATGCTCCAGGATACCAAAACATTTTGGACAATTCCATGCTCCCAACCTTTTGGGAATAGTTTGGAGCGGGCCCCTTCCTCTTCCAACATAACTGTGCACCAGTGCACAAAGCAAGGTCCATAAAGACATGGATGACAGAGTCTGGTGTGGATGAACTTGACTGGCCTGCACAGAGTCCTGACCTGAACCAGATAGAACACCTTTGAGATCAAATAGAACGGAGACTGACAGCCAGGCCTTCTCGACCAACATCAGTGTGTGACCTCACCAATGCGCTTTTGGAAGAATGGTGGAAAATTCCTATAAACACACTCCGCAACCTTGTGGACAGCCTTCCCAGAAGAGTTGAAGCTGTAATAGCTGCAAAAGGTTGACCGACATCATATTGAACCCTATGGGTTAGTAATGGGATGGCACTTCAAGTTCATATGTGAGTCAAGACAGGTTGCCAAATACTTTTGGCAATATAGTGTATTTACAGACTTCTCTGGCGCACCACTAGAAGGAGCCTGCATACCACTAATGGTACATGTATCACAGTTTGAGATTCACTGGCATAGGGTTTGGCTAATACTTGAGATATTAGCTAGGGTTATATAGCTATTTTATAATGTTTTGGGAATCTGATTTTTCGTTGCATAAATTTGGTACCGTACGGCGGCGTACAGATTTCCAGAACGGAACACATTAAGTCATATGTGTCAAAGGCAATGAATTATCTATGGCCCCTGGGATGATATTTTATTAGTATTAGAACCGGCCCGCAGGCCACAGCCGCCTGCTGCTGTTTTGCACGCACCAATACTCCATAAGTGTTGGCGCTAGGAATTTTCAAAATGGGGCCCCAGGGACCCCATCAAGTTATAAAAAATGGGGTCCCACAGTAAATTTTGGGGTCCCGCTTTTTTGTAACCGTTTTGAAAACAAATGATAAATGTATGCATTATCCTGTTACATCTCACATTCTATATTGTGTTTTGGAAAAAGGTTGTCATAAACGTTACTTAATTCATTAAAAAGAAAAAGAAAAAAGTTGTTTATGCATATGTAAATGTATTCAGTTATAAACATTAATTCACTTTCTTCTTTCCTTCATCTTTTTCTATATTTTTATTGTAATATTTTCAGAATGTATTTGTTCTATTTTTGGCCAAAGTAAGACAAAGAAAACAATCTAAAGTTGTCTTTATTTTTTAGTTTAAATGCCATGATTTTAATAGTGCGCACAGATTTTCCTCCATGCGGCCCCTGGTCTAAAATGAGTTTGGCACCCCTGATCTATGATCTAGAATAAACTTAAAGGGAGCAAGGAAGGGAGAGAGCAGCAGACCAGTCGATGATGTAAACATTGGCACACAGGGAAGTGATCACAGCACCGCTATAAATAGTTTGTCTGCATTAGCGCTTAAAATAACAATATCACTAATACTTGGTTAATATTCAAGTCACGAAATGTAAATGGAGTATTGTTGGGTGGTTTTTGAAAGGTTATTAATTGGATTTTATGGGTGAAATAGAGGCGCTTCCATTGGCTCCCGCTTTAAACTGACTTTTATTTGCGTTTATTCAAAAGTTAGAATGCATTAAAAAAAATCCATACCTCGTCATGTCTTTCATAATGATCGTAATGAGCCCACTGAATTCCAAAAAAAGTACAGTTCCCCTTTTAGAGATGAAAATAAACAAGTGAGATGGCAAAGTGTTTTTTTCATATAGTTGCCTGATAACTGTGCACGTATATATTTTCTTAAGAAAGACAAAACCTGACTTACACATTCAGGTTGAGGTTCATTAACATTTTGGATTGACCGAATATTGTTCAATAATAAAATTGATCCTTAAAAAACACTTGCCAAATAATTGAGCACAAAGTGTAGAGTGGCCCTTTCCGTCGTTTTTCAGCAGACTGCATTGCAAAATGGTTCACCCCCCTCTTCCTCTCACACGACATCCACCCAGGAATATGAATCCCTCCCCTGCTGTATTTCCCTGCTTAACTAGTAAAGCACAAACGTTGCGTAGCGATTATCCTGTTATATCTCACATTCTATATTGTGTATTGGAAAAAGGTTGTCATATACGTTACTTAAAGGCCTACTGAAAGCCACTACTACCGACCACGCAGTCTGATAGTTTACATATCAATGATGAAATCTTAACATTGCAACACATGCCAATACGGCCGGGTTAACAAGTGCAATTTTAAATTTCCTGCTAAAATTCCGGTTGAAAACGTCTATGTACTATGACGTATGCGTGTGACGTCAATCGAAACGGAAGTATTCGGACACCATTGAATCCAATACAAAAAGCTCTGTTTTCATCTCAAAATTCCACAGTATTCTGGACATCTGTGTTGGTAAATCTTTTGCAATTTGTTTAATGAACAATGGAGACTGCAAAGAAGAAAGTTGTAGGTGGGATCGGTGTATTAGCGGCTGGCTGTAGCAACACAACCAGGAGGACTTTGACTTGGATAGCAGACGCGCTATCCGACGCTAGCCACCGACCGCACGGATGATCGGGTGAAGTCCTTCGTCGCTCCATCGATCGCTGGAACGCAGGTGAGCACGGGTGTTGATGAGCAGATGAGGGCTGGCTGGCGTAGGTGGATAGCTAATGTTTTTAGCATAGCTCTGTGAGGTCCCGTTGCTAAGTTAGCTTCAATGGCGTCGTTAGCAACAGCATTGTTAAGCTTCGCCAGGCTGGAAAGCATTAACCGTGTAGTTACATGTCCATGGTTTAATAGTATTGTTGATTTTCTGTCTATCCTTCCAGTCAGGGGTTTATTTCTTTTGTTTCTATCTGCAGTTAAGCCCGATGCTATCACGTTAGCTCCGTAGCTAAAGTGCTTCGCCGATGTATTGTCGTGGAGATAAAAGTCACTGTGAATGTCCATTTCGCGTTCTAGACTCTCATTTTCAAGAGGATATAGTATCCGAGGTGGTTTACAATACAAATCCGTGATCCACAATAGAAAAAGGAGGGAGTGTGGAATCCAATGAGCCAGCTTGTACCTAAGTTACGGTCAGAGCGAAAAAAGATGCGTCCTGCACTGCACTCTAGTCCTTCGCTCTCACGTTCCTCATCCACGAATCTTTCATCCTGGCTCAAATTAATGGGGTAATCGTCACTTTCTCAGTCCGAATCGCTCTTGCTGCTGGTGTAAACAATGGGGAAATGTGAGGAGCCTTTCAACCTGTGACGTCACGCTACTTCCGGTACAGGCAACGCTTTTTTTATCAGCGACCAAAAGTTGTGAACTTTATCGTCGATGTTCTCTACTAAATCCTTTCAGCAAAAATATGGCAATATCGCGAAATGATCAAGTATGACACATAGAATGGATCTGCTATCCCCGTTTAAATAAAAAAAATCATTAAAGTAGGCCTTTAATTCATTTAAAAAAAATAATACAAAAGAAAACAACTTTTTATGCATATGTAAATGTATTCAGTTATAATTATTCATTCACTTTCTTCTTTCCTTCATGGATCTAAACTTTACCGCTGCCGGTATTTCTTACTATGTTTTTATTGTAATATTTTCAGAATGTGTTAGTTCTATTTTTGGCCAAAGTAAGACAAAGAAAAAAATCTGAAGTTGTCTTTATTTTTTAGTTTTAATGCCATGATTTAAATAGTCCGGCCCAAGAACAAGAAGTATAGTTGACCATAGTTATGAGTCTACTCAGTAAGCAAATGCAATGCAGCCCATCCTTTGTCTATAGCAGAAGAAACCAGTGGTTGAAAACCCGCGTATGTCCATAAAGTTTTTATTTCGGATTCCCGTAAATGTACAAACAAAGTACATTAAATGAAAGCCATTTGCCTGGGGTAATATTGACCATTATATTTTGTCATCTAAAATAATAATTCAGACCGTTCAAACTGCATCATTGCACTTTCCGAAAAAGAAACATACTACTGTATCACCCACGAACAGTTTGTTTAATTTAAATAATGATTAAAGCTGTTTACACAAATGCTACTCCCCCTGTGTTAGCCATCAATCCTTCCCTATGTGTTTTTTTTAGGGATTCAATTACTGAATAAACAAATATCCCACAAAGCAGAAGACTAACAAGCCGGCATGGGAGTATTTATGTATGAAACTGACTCATTTGCCACAAGTACAGGTGCAACGCCGCCTCATTAGCTAATCAAACCAGACAATTTGAGACAAGGAGAGACGACTCATTAGGCGGGAGAGAAGATAAGTGGTTAAGAAGAGGTGTCTTGGGAATTAGCTTGAACAGTTATGTCTTTCTATGCGTGCCAAAGCACAAACTCGAGATTAAAAAACGCTCAGAAGGCTGATTTTTCAAATATCCCTTGTGCACAAATTTGCTTAAGGCGGGGGTCAGCAACCCGCGGCTCTCTTTAGTGGCTCCCTGTAGCATTTTTTTTAAAAAGGGTTGAAAATGGAAAAAGATGGGGGGAAAAATATTGTTTTTGTTTTAGTATGTTTTTTGTTTGAGGACAAACATGACACAAACCTTCCCAATTGTTAGAAAACCCACTGTTTTTGTGTGTATGCTTCACTGATGAGAGTATTTGGTGGACATCGTTTTGTTCGACTAATTTTGGCGTTTTTTGAACTCACCATAGTGTGGACTCTGATGCAACAGTTTGTTTACTTGTAAAATCTTACACTCCTTTGTCTCATTTTGTCCACCAAACGTTTTATACTG
This sequence comes from Entelurus aequoreus, assembly GCF_033978785.1. Lineage (NCBI taxonomy): Eukaryota > Metazoa > Chordata > Actinopteri > Syngnathiformes > Syngnathidae > Entelurus > Entelurus aequoreus. The sequence continues at coordinate 19,948,149 of NC_084757.1, forward strand.
TGCATGGATGCACAAAGGTGCGCTTTGTTGATGTTATTGACTTGTTGGAGTGCTAATCAGGCATATTTGGTCAGAGCATGACTGCAAGCTAATCAATGCTAACCTGCTACTTAGGCTAGCTGTATGTACATATTGCATCATTATGCCTCATTTGTCATTTTTTAACTAGCTTTTTATCTTATGTTGTATTTTTCCATTGTATAATGTCTGGTAATGCATGTATTCTTTGTATTTTAATTTTGTATGCTCCTATATGGACCCCAGGAAGACTAGCAGTCGCCTTGGCGTCAGCTAATGGGGATCCATTCAATAAACAATAAACAATTTGTGGGTATATTTGAGCTCATTTAATATCCTTTACTTTTATCCTCTGTGTATATAGTTTAGTTTTGCATGTCTCATGACACATTATCTGTATGTAATATTGGCTCCATTTCACATAGTTGTTTGTGTGCCATGTTGTTCCAGACCACAGCAAACATTACCTAGTTTGCTAAAGACTGTAATAAATCTATTAAAAGAAGACAGCCTGCCGTTTCCTTTAACTTGGACACACACATATATACTTTTGGCCATTAAAAGCCAGTAATTTCCAGGAGTTATCTCACCTTCTGAGTAGCCTCTGATTTACTAATGGTTTTGTAATGTTGTAAAATTGTGTAGAATAAATATTGAATTTCAACATTTCTGTCAATGAAGATTAGCTTCAGCCTGCGACACATAGTCAATTTGATAGTAGGTTATTATAGCTGATATAGACACTTACGTCATGTGTTGCCTTCATTATAAGACTTACAGTCGTGGTCAAGAGTACCACAGAACTTTCCTCCAGAAAGTTGTATCTTTGTTCAAATGATGTCAGATGAAACAAAAATGTAGCTGTTTGGCCACAATACCCAGCAATATGTTTGGAGGAGAAAAGGTGAGGCCTTTAATCCCAGGAACACCATAACTACCGTCAAGCATGGTGGTGGTAGTATTATGCTCTAGGCCTGTTTTTCTGCTAATGGAACTGGTGCTTTACAGAGAGTAAATGGGACAATGAAAAAGGAGGATTACCTCCAAATTCTTCAGGACAACCTAAAATCATCAGCCCGGAGGTTGGGTCTTGGGCGCAGTCGGGTGTTCCAACAGGACAATGACCCCAAAAACACATCAAAAGTGGTAAAGGAATGGCTAAATCAGGCTAGAATTAAGGTTTTAGAATGGCCTTCCCAGAAACAAGTCCATATCAGAAAACCAACAAATTTAGCTGAACTGCACCAATTTTGTCAAGAGGAGTGGTCAAAAATTCAACCAGAAGCTTGCCAGAAGCTTGTGGATGGCTACCAAAAGTGCCTTATTGCAGTGAAACTTGCCAAGCGACAGGTAACCAAATATTAACATTGCTGTATGTATACTTTTGACCCAGCAGATTTGGTCACATTTTCAGTAGACCCATAATGAATTCATAAAAGAACCAAACTTCATGAATGTTTTTTTGTGATCAACAAGTATGTGCTCCAATCACTCTATCACAAAAAATAAGAGTTGTAGAAATTATTGGAAACTCAAGACAGCCATGACATCATGTTCTTTACAAGTGTATGTAAACTTTATATACGGCTTTTCATTTTTTGCGGCTCCAGACGCATTTGTTTTTCTTATTTTTGGTCCAATACGGCTCTTTCAACGTTTCGGGTTGCCGACCCCTGGCATAAGGTCAAAAATGGGATGAGGAAGTGATTCACATAAGCACTAATGATTTGCATTCATAATTTTCTTTATATGTGTAAATTGTGTTTTACTATACAGAATAAAGCTTTATGGCCATACGTTTATAGGGAGAAGGCGAAGCGGGGACAGTTGCATGTGTCAGGGGTCACTGTTGTTATGATGAGAAGGGCCAGTACACATTTGTGACACCTCCACTTGTGCATAAAAGGTAGAGCCACATAATGACACTGTATCCAGGGTCATTTATGGGGTGGCAAGATAGAATATAACAACACAGAGCTAATTTGCATTGAGCTAAAGTAAATGTTATGCTGGATAACTTTACTGTGTCTTCTAGTTTCAGTCATCTGGCTGCTATCACGCTGTGGAAATAAAATAATCTAAAGAGCTCTGTTTATTTTCATCAAACATTAACTCTGTTTTTAATAGCTTTTTCCCCCCCCATCTTGTCCGTCTACGTTTATTGTCCACCGTGTTCGCTTTTCCACTCCTCACGTCAACTTTAGTGAAATATGGTAGCGTCGGGAGACAAACAAACACGATGAAGAGTTATATGTCACACCTTATCAGTAGGTGATACAATGAAGGGCGGCAATCTGCGGCTACTGCAGAGTGAGATGCCAAGGCCTTATCGTAGATTTACGGTGCCAGTTAACGTAATCCCCCTCTCATCATCATTTGGATGTTTCCTACACTCCACATTGTTACATTAAAAAAAAGTGTTCAACAGGGTGGCACAATCATGACAGAACAGCGCCCACTACAGTATGCAATGATGCACTCTCCTGGAAAGCGGATTCAGTTTGAGGGCTAATACGTCTACATTATAAGGTATTGCTGATAGCACAGGTCAGGAGCATCTTCAATATTATCCATCATGAGTATATTGAACTTGGTATAAGTTGCCAGAGACACAAGTACAGATGATGACATCCCCAGTAGCTACACACCAACAAATACAGCGAGGGATAAAGAACGGCCCACAAACCAAAGCCAAACAACTGATTAAGTCATTGGACTGAGTAATGCCTATGTGTCAAAGTCAAGGCCCCCGGGACGGGTGAATTATCTATGGCCCCTGGGATCATAGGCGCCGATCTACATTTCTGCCACTGGGTGCTCGGTGTGTTTGTATTAGTGTTGCCCCGATACCAATATTTTGGTACCGGTACCAAAAGTATTTCAGTACTTTTCGGTACTTTTCTAAAGAAAGGGGACCACAAAAAATGTCAATATTGGCTTTATTTTAACAAAAAAAATCTTAGGGTACATTAAACATATGTTTCTTATTGCAATTTTGGCCATAAATAAAATAGTGAACATACAAGACAACTTGTCTTTTAGTAGTAAGTAAACAAACAAAGGCTCCTAATTAGTCTGCTGACATATGCAGTAACACAGTGTTTTTCAACCTTTTTTGAGCAAAGGCACATTTTTTTCATTGAAAAAATCCGAAGGCACACCACCAGCAGAAATCATAAAAAAATTAGAACTCGATATTGACAATAAAAAGTCATAGTCGCAATTGTTGAATATGAATTTAAACCATAACCAACCATGCATCACTATACTTGTCTCTAAGTACTGTCACATCACGCCGTGACTTATTGGAGTTTTGGTGTCTTCCTGTGTGTGGTGTCTTAGTTCTTGTCTTGCGCTCCTATTTTGGTGGCTTTTCATGTTTTGTTGGTATTTTCCTGTAGCAGTTTCATGTCTTCCTTGAGCACTATTCCCCGCACCTGTTTTGTTTTAGCAATCAAGGCTATTTAAGTTGTCGCTATCCTTCTTTGCGGGGATATTGTTGATTGTCATGTCATGTTTGGTTGTACTTTGTGGACGCCGTCTGCTCCACACACTGTAAGTCTTTACTGTCGTCCAGCATTCCGTTTTTGTTTACTTTGCAACCAGTTCAGTTTTAGTTTCGTTTTGCATAGCCATCCCTAAGCTTCAATGCTTTTTCTTAGCGGCACTCGCCTTTTGTTTATTTTTGGTTTAAGCATTAGATACATTTTGACCTGGAGGCTGTCGTCTGCATATTGTGATCACGACAAACCATGTTCCCGACATCTACAAAGCAATTAGCTACTTGCTGCCACCTACTGATATGGAAGAGTACTACACGGTTACTCTGCCTAGCTCTAAACAGCACCGACACATTTGCAGATTATTATTACTGGTTTGAAAAAAATATTTTTAACCCAAATAGGTAAAATTACATATTCTCCCACGGCACACCAGACTGTATATCACGGCACACTAGTGTGCCGCGGCACAGTGGTTGAAAAACACTGCAGTAACATATTGTGTCATTAATCATTCTATTATTTTGTCAACATTATTAAGGACAAGTGGTAGAAAATGAATTATTAATCTACTTGTTCATTTACTGTTAATATCTGCTTAATTTCTCTTTTGTTCTATCTACACTTCTGTTAAAATGTAATAATTACTTATTCTTCTTTACATTAATTTTGGATGATACAACAAATTTGGGTATCAATCCGATACCAAGTAGTTACAGGATCATACATTGGTCATATTCAAAGTCCTCATGTGTCCAGGGACATATTTCCTGAGTTTATAAACATAATATACATTTTTTTTAAACGAAAGAAGATTTTGTGATGTTAAAAAATATCGATGTAATCATAGTAGTATCAACTAGATACGCTATTTTACATGATATCATTACAGTGGATGTTAGGTGTAGATTCACCAATGGCTTTTGTTTATATTGTAGTGTCCCGCAAGAGTTGGTGCTGCAGGGAATTCTTGAAATTTGTTCTGCAGTGTTTATGTTGTGTTGCGGTGCAAATATTCTTCCAAAATGTGTTTTTCATTGTTATTTAGTGTGGTTTCACTATATGGCACATGTTTATGACAGTGTTGGCATTGTTCATACTGCCACCCTTAGTGTGACATGTATGGCTGTTGAGTAAGTATGCACATCATTCGCTCGAGCGCAGTGTGTTCCAAGTCAATATGATTAAGACTTTAATTCATTATCGGGCACAATGAAATCTTGGTTAGGGTTTTTTAATTATTAATTGTACGAATTGTGACTTTTTTTGTTATGTATAACGGACCTCACTCATCACAAAATTAACAGCTACAAGATTGATTTTCCAAAAATTATTTAAAGATTGAAAGTTGCCATCAATCCCACATGGGTGCTCGGGCCCCGAAGCACCCAAGGGATCGGCGCCTATGCCTGGGAAGATATTTGATTAGTATTAGAATCGGCCCGCAGGCCACAGCCGCCTGCTGCTGTTTTGTACGCACCAATACTCCATCATTGTTGGCGCTAGGAATCGATACCTGTATTAATTAGTACTCTAATCCAGTGGTCCCCAACCTTTTTGTAGCTGGGGACCGGTCAACGCTTGAAAATGTGTCCCACAGACCCACACACAACATTAAAACACCACAAATGAGCATTGAGCAGTGTAAACATGGGTTTATTTACAATGACGTTGAAATCTTAAATCGATTAAATGAAATCTGCGGTAATTGGTGATTGGTATCTACTCGCAAGTCTCGATACTGTGTATCCTCTGTGCTGAGCTGATACAGACTGAGTTGAAACCGCGACTAATCTGCTGACAACAAGGTTTCATTTGCTAGTTACTATGAGTTTAAAGGTGCATCTCTTGAATGGATAGATAGTGAATTTACTGTGATTGTAAGGTGTCAGGTACACAGGACACGTAGCTACAACATCAATACTATAAGTGAAGTGAAGTGAATAATATTTATATAGTGCTTTTTCTCTAGTGACTCAAAGCACTTTAAATTGAGAAACCCATTATTTACACTTAAGCTACATGTACACTAGTGTGGGTGGCACTAGGGGGAAGGTGGGTGAAGTGTCTTGCCCAAGGACACAACAGCAGTGACTAGGATGGCGGAAGCTGAATTTGAACCAGGAACCCGCCCCACAGTAGCTTTAATGGTCACTTGTCACTGCTCAGTAGGGATGGGCATTTGATTACATTTCCTCTATTATTCAATTGTTTATAATTCCATATACATTGCTCAGGACAATGTGGAGTTCTGTGAGGATGTAGATCGACATATTTAGCTGATATTGTGTTCTTCTTTAAACCACAAACAAGTTTAGACTGAATCAACACTGCCTCATCTGGTTGAAGCCATGTAGTGCACAAACATGACTTGATTTGCTTCAGGATTAATTAATCAGTTTCACGCATATATATATTTTTTTTCACAATTTATATACCAATTATTTTTGCCCATTCTAAGTACAAAGTAAATCTTAACTGCCACAAATTATGATTTTTTTTTTTTCACGTCAGCTCTATCTGCTGGATCTAGTGATCATTGTCCCATGGACCAAAAGCCAACCCTCTACGACGTTTCATGGGAAGGAGATCTCTAGTTTTTGAGCAATCCTGAAAGCTAAGTTTGGTTAGCAAAAACAACCAGTTGAAGACAAACAACTTCAAGAATCAATGAAAATGTATTCATACAGCCCTTGATCACAATTGTCTCAAAAGGCTTTACAAACTCACAATGACATCCCTGATCTATCTGGGAAAACCAAAAAAAAAACAGCTGGGGAAAAATAGGTACCCCTTCCTGGCTGATCGCCTGCAAATGGATGTCAAGTGGGTATAATTATTGAATTGTTGAATTAATTAATGTAAATTAAATGAATGTTATGAAACAAGACCACCAACTACAAGCCTAATACTGTAAATCAGGAATGAGCACTGGCTTAAAATCTACCAGTGGAATTATTTTACCTTACAAAAACGTGTTATACAATCTGTGGTGTGTGCTTGGGTCTTTTGTTTCAGGAGCATTCTAAACATCTGCTCTCCATTAGTGAATAAAATAGAACTTAATATTTGTTATTATAATAGGTAGTGGAATATAAAACATTCAATCTCCTAAAGTCCTGTAAAGGAGTGTATCGCACAATAATTTAAAAAAGAAAATCTCACACAAAATGATAAAATCATAAAAAAGTATATATAATCACCACCTCAAAAAATAAATAAAAATGTATACAAATTACATAAATATCAATATCACTTTTTGGCTGAACGTTGTCACAAAAAGCTTGCTTCTGTTACATATGCTCTGTCAGCTCTGCGTAAAACCCACCCACTCTTTCTGTAAAGCCTGGAATTGCTGTGACATAGTCTCTATGATTACCGGAATTGCCTGTATATCACAAGAGAGCACACATGCTTTCCCTTCAGAATCTAATGGAATAATGTTGATAGGTTAAGATTTACAGTAATTTATTATTGGCATTGCAAATTATTTTCCGGACCACAGATTCAATGTTAAAGGTTTGAAAAATATAATGTGGAAACGTCCGGTGTAAACATTTGCCTCTGTCTTTTATAAATGCGGTAATATCATCTCAAACGTACCGTATTTTCCGGACTGTAAGGCGCACTTAAAATCCTTTTTTTTTCTCAGAACTCGACAGTGCGCCTTATAACCCGGTGAGCCTAATGTACGGAATAATTCTGGTTTTGCTTACCGACCTCGAAACAATTTTATTTGGTACATGTTGCAATGATAAGTGTGACCAGTAGATGGCAGTCAAACATAAGAGATACATGTAGACTGCAATATGACGGCAATATGACTCAAGTAAACAACACCAACATTGTATATGTTCCATTGAAAATATAGAACATTACACATGGTGCTCAAAAATCTATTAAAATATTTTAATATGACTTTGGTCAGCTATGAAGCCGCACCACTTGATGGATTGTACTGTGCTTCAACATACGAGTATTATTATGGTGTGTGTATAAGGTAAGACATAATATCTGGCATTTTGTTCTGTAATAATATGCAAAAGAAACGTTTCTTACCTTCTGGTACCTGCTGACCTGTATTTGGGAACTGCATAAGTCCTGAAAAATTGCACGCGTCCGCCTTTGTAGTCCGTAGTCGATAAACTTCTTATTTTTCTGTATCTTCTTGTTATGGGACATTCATCCTCCGCTGTTGCCATTTCTAATATAAAGTAGTGTAAAGTTCTTACTTATATCTGTCAGTAAATATGCCATGAAAGTGATAAAATATACCGGTGTAGTGAGTTTACATTATTCACCCAAGGTTTTTTACCGGACACATTTCCGGTGGTGTTGTTTCCTTATGAGGAGATGCTGCTCCGTTATTGATTTAAGTAAAGTAAGTATTTTTGAAGGAAAAGCACTGTACTTTTCAATGAAGATAACTTTAAACTAGTCTTAACTTTAAAGAAATACACTCTATACATTGCTAATGTGGTAAATGACTATTCTAGCTGCAAATGTCTGGTTTTTGGTGCAATATCTACATAGGTGTATAGAGGCCCATTTCCAGCAACTATCACTCAAGTGTTCTAATGGTACAATGTGTTTGCTCATTGGCTCAGAAGGCTAATTGATGATTAGAAAACCCTTGTGCAATCATGTTCACACATCTGGAAACAGTTTAGCTTGTTACAGAAGCTACAAAACTGACCTTCCTTTGAGCAAATTGAGTTTCTGGAGCATCACATTTGTGGGGTCAATTAAACGCTCAAAATGGCAAGAAAAAGAGAACTTTCATCTGAAACTCGACAGTCTATTGTTGTTCTTAGAAATGAAGGCTATACCACAAAATTGTTTGGGTGACCCCAAACTTTTGAACGGTAGTGTATATGAAAAAAGATCAAAAATAGACCATTCATTGGCGGTTCGCCTTATAATCCGGTGCGCCCTATGGTCCGGAAAATAGGGTACCATTTTGTTAGGTTTTTACTCTTTCGAGCCTGACATTGTTAGAACTAACTTTTTTCCTTTGGAAACTCTAAACTATAAACCTTGGATTACAGTATGCTTTAACAGCATCTTGATACTTTTAGCGCTCTTTGTCTGGGTTCACCACGGTAGATGCAATTCTGGCACAACGCTAAGGACAGTGGTTTCCTGAGAGCGATCAACCACAACTATCGTTGACTAGCTATTTAGCTTCCTTTGTAAACAGTAGTAAACAATGGAAACCGTAGCCACATCCAGGTTGTTATTAGCGCTGGAACTGAGCGATGCTTTTAAAAATGCCGCTTTTGCATGAAAGGCTACATACCGTAAATTATATTGACGCATGGTTAGAATTTTTTAGAGGTTCATTGTCAATCCAGGCTTTACAGTTTGAGGTGAAAACCACACTAGATTGTGCAGCGTATACGCAGCATACGGTAAGTGGAAAATGAAAGACAGAAACTCAGAAATGAAATGAAAAGTATTTAGTGACAGGGTTAGGGAAAGTATTCTGTTAATGTTTTTAGTTCTTCTCCTGGTTGTGCACTACACTTGGGAACAGGAGCTGGCATCGGCCCAGTGCCCAAACCACTTTTGAGTCCATAACATATGGAACCTGTGAATGTGACACTGATGTTTGCTGGGAAAAAGCATCCGGGACCAATTCTGTCACACCCTGACCATCTGAAATGAATGTTCTTGCCTCACATCGCTTAATCGTGTCCAAAGTGATCCGCCTGGATCAATAATCAATGCGCAAGTTTTCAACTTTTGGCAGCGCTTGTTTGACAGTGATATCCGCGAGAGCGACAACACATGGATCTAGGGGATCACAAGATCAAAGCTGGGTGTGAACATGGACAGCATTAAAATAAAAGAGGGAAGAAAAATGTTTTGGAGACTACTAACACAATAGGAGCAAAAACATGTGCATGTAGTTAACTTTTTTGGTTTGGTAAGTCAATACCAGTGTAGTCACAGGGTAAGAGGGAATAAGGTTTCTGGTTGCTAGTGTTTATATTTCGCAGCATCTGATGACCAAAGGCAGTTCTGGACTGTGACGCTGCTGTCTAGCCTCAATACAACTTATCAGCCAAAATAAATGCCAGTGAGAGAATCAATTATCCAAACAAAGTGGCAATGATGTCATATCAATCGCCTTCTTATAATGTGAGGGGGGCAGATATTCACAGTCTGTAAGGACTAACGTGCATACAGTCGTGGTCAAAAGTTTGAATACACTTGTAAAGAACAATGTCATGGCTGTCTTGAGTTTCCAATAATTTCTACAACTCCTATTTTTTGTGATAGAGTGATTGGAGCACATACTTGTTGGTCAAAAAAAACATTCGTGAAGTTTGGTTCTTTTTAAGAATTTATTATGGGTCTACTGAAAATGTGACCAAATCTGCTGGGTCAAAAGTATACATACAGCAATGTTAATATTTGGTTACATGTCCCTTGGCAAGTTTCACTGCAATAAGGTGCTTTTGGTAGCCATCCACAAGCTTCTGGTTGAATTTTTGACCACTCCTATTGACAAAATTGGTGCAGTTCAGCTAAATGTGTTGGTTTTCTGACATGGACTTCTTTCTTCAGCATTGTCCACACGTTTAAGTCAGGACTTTGGGAAGGCCATTCAAAAACCTTAATTCTAGCCTGATTTAGCCATTCCTTTACCACTCTTGCCATGTGTTTGGGGTCATTGTCCTGACCAAGACCCAACCTCCGGGCTGATGATTTTAGGTTGTCCTGAAGAATTTGGAGGTAATCCTCCTCTTCCACTGTCCCATTTACTCTCTGTAAAGCACCAGTTCCATTGGCAGCAAAACAGGCCCAGAGTATAATACTACCACCACCATGCTTGACGGTAGGGATGGTGTTCCTGGGATTATAGGCCTCAGCTTTTCTGTGATCAGATGAAAATGTTTTTGTGACCAACAAGTATGTGCTCAATCACTCTATCACAAAACAATAAGAGTTGTAGAAATTATTGGAAACTGAAGACAGCCATGACATTATGTTCTTTACAAGTGTATGGAAACTTTTGACCACAACTGTATGTTGGGATGGATTACCCAAAACTATTGTTCTTGGATCAACAGGTATTTGATTACAAACTCAATATTAAAAGAGGAATCGGCTTATTTTAAACTGAAATTATTAGAGAATAAACAAAATGGCAAGGATCGAGGTCATAACTGGCAAATGTAATTTTGACCTTGATCCTGAGCGTTCACGGATTCATTCTCAGCCAACCATTTGCAAATCATAACTTCCAACAATTTGTAATACTCCAAATGCTTTTACGTCATCATCCAACACCATTGAACTGACTCCACTATAAAAAAAAAAAACAACTGTTTTTGTATGAATTCAGCCACTTCAACTTTCATTGCCTCATGCCTTTTTCTTTTTTTTTTATTAGGCCTGGGTATTTTATAGCCAAAAGGAATGAATTATCCTGGCAAAACTGTGCGTGTTGTTTTAGGACCCGTGCGGGTTCTCGATTAGGGTAGTCATTTTGGTCTGCACCTCATTCTGCAGCCCATAAATAGTGAAACCTCAGAGAATGTGCATGAGTAAGCTAAGCATGGAATAACAATGACACAAGAATAGACGCGCAGCAGTTTGAGGGTGAGAAAACTGATTGAAAAACAGGAATAGAAAAGCAGGAAGGAAAAAAAAGGCATCAAACAGCGGTGAGAAGGAAATATGATAGGCATTTGATTATTCCCATGGCTGGACACTTAGCATAGGGAACCCTTTCTCTTCATGACTTTCATGCACATTCAGCCATTAACACACACATAAACACACACACACCCGCAGTCGACGATCATGTTGACCACCCAGCCAGTGGCCCCTGGACCCCCACCTCTCACCTTGCTCAGGGGCGCTGGAGCTGAGAAAAACTACACCATTCACTTCCTTTCCCTCCCCTCCTTCTTGGCCTTTCCCTCCCCTTCCCTTTCTCTGTGCTTCCATTCATGTTGTAACCACTCATAAACGAAGGAGACTTTGACCCACCTCAGTAAAAGTTACCGATCTCCCTCGATCATCTATTGCGCGTAGGAGGGCTCCGCAGATTCCGGCTGACTCGCACGGATACTACCTGTGCAAAGGTCCACTGTAAATAAGGAGCTGCAGTTAAATAAACTATCAGCTTGGAACATGAACATTTCTACACCCCCCATGACCCAACAGCCAAAGAACTGACATTAACGATACTGCACTTCACAAGTGCATTTGAACTAGGGTTGTACGGTATAACGGTATTAGTATTGTACCGCGATACTACTGAATCATTTCCGGTACGATACAGTCTCTGAAACGTACCGGTCCCGCACCCCCTCGAAGTCACGTTGTGACATTGCTGGTTTACGAGCAGACGAGCATGTTCGGCGGCACACAATCACAGAGTACTTACAAGCAGACACAGTGTGTAGACAGAAAAGGGAGAACAGATGCATTTTGGCTTAAAAACTAAAGATAAAGGTGAAATTATAACACTGAAACGCCCTCAGGAAGAGGTGCTTTAAGGCATGGCTAGCTAGCTAGCGGCTAACGTCCATCCGCCGTCGGCAGTGTTTTAGCTACTTCTAAATCACTAATCCTCGCCTCCATGCAGACAAATAAAGTAAGTTTCTTACAAGTATCATCCCTGCAGGACGAGGAATATTGTTTCCACCCAAACAACAATATTGGGGGCGTGTCTTAAAGGCACTGCCTTTAGCGTCCTCTCTCACATGAAAAGGAGACTATTATATATGTCTCCGTTATCCATAGGTTTATCTATAACCCATAAAGTAGGCAGGCACGGAGCTACTTCTCAGCGTGTGTTTATACCAGCCGGCACGTTCATACACTGACACACAACATCTGGATTCCCATCATGCATTGCTTCAAAACTACGGCAAGTAGTAATGTCCAAAAGCATAACAGAGACGAAGCAGAAGAACATAGAAGAGGCATGGCGACGACGAGTAAGAAGAAGAAGTACGCTTGCAAATTCCAAAATGATTGGCAACATTAATTTCAGTTAATCCAGAACAGCTCGAAGGAGAAGGGGTATGCTGCCTGCAGATTTTGTAGATCAGACTTCTCCATTGAACACGGTGGCCTAACGGATATACTCATTCATGAACGGATTAAGGCTGAAACGACGCGTCGACGTAGTCGACGTCATCGGTTACGTAAATACGTCGACGCCGTTTTTGTGCGTCGACGCGTCGCATAATGACGTCACACTACCGTCATGGCGAAGCGCAAAGCAGACGATCAAAGAAGACGATGCGAGCGGTGCGAGCGAGGGGGGGAAAGCATGCCAATAGTGTGGGAGTATTTCAATAAACGGCCTAATAATGTTGTTGTATGCACACTGTGTCGAGCGGAAATGGCCTATCATAGCAGCACAACGGCTATAAACGAACATTTGAAAAGAAAACCATCAACTAGTCAATCGTCCGCGCGAGCATACGTTGTCATCATTACACAAAAACATGAATGTGTCATTTGTATCTGCTAGGGGTGTAACGGTACGTGTTTTGTATTGAACCGTTTCGGTGCGGGGCTTTCGGTTCGGTACGGCGGTGTACCGAACGAGTTTCTAAGCTAAAGTCTTAACAAGCTGCTTTGCTCCGTCTGCCTCTGTCTCAGCACGCAGCATTGTCCCACCCACACAACCATCTGATTGGTACACACGCAGCATTGTCCCACCCACACAACCATCTGATTGGTACACACGCAGCATTGTCCCACCCACACAACCATCTGATTGGTACACACGCAGCATTGTCCCACCCACACAACCATCTGATTGGTACACACCCAGCATTGTCCCACCCACACAACCATCTGATTGGTACACACGCAGCATTATCAGCCAATCAGCAGTGCGTATTCAGAGCGCATGTGTAACAAACGCACCCAAGTTCCCCGGGTGTCTTTGCCACTACGCAATTAAGGAGTCACGGGTGGGACCTGATATTCAGCTGGGAATGATTAATATATTAAATAAACACAAGACATGTATAACTATTAGCCACAAAACGATCAGGCTTATATTTAATATGCCACAAATTAATCCCGCATAGCAAACAACTCCCCCCTCCCGTCCATATAACCCGCCAATATAAATCAAACACCTACACAACACACTAAATCCCACAGCCCACAGTTCATACAACACATATATTTCCCCAAAGTCCCAAAAGTTACGTACGTGACATGCACGTACGGGCAAGCGATGAATGTTTGAAAGCCGCAGCAGTGTACTCACGGTACCGAGACTGCGCATCCAACTCAAAGTCCTCCTGGAAAGAGTCCCTGTTCTCCCGGTTCTCCACAGGCCAATGGAAAGCACACCAAAAAAAGTCAAAAGGCAGATTATTCCAAGAAGTGGCTCCGTGGCAAAAAACACTGCGTCTGACAGGTGCTCCAGGTGGTTAGTGACGTCACTTTCCGCTTCCGCCCGGTCTGATAGAACCGGATGCCTTTTATATCCCCACATATTATTTACGTACATATTTAATATTAACAAGATTATTAAATACGCCTGTAACAGTTTATAATAAGTAAATGGATGACAATAAGTATATATATATATTTATTTTCCCAGCTGAGCACAAGTTAACTGTGACTGGCAATTTATTATATATATATATATATCGATGGACCCCTATGGCCATTACATTCCCCCCCCCCCAGCCAGCGGCTTATGGGGACCATAATAGGGTTTCATGTTTACCACATTAATAGTATCCACCTTACACTTATCAGTCAACCAACGAATACTGTACTTTACAGGACCCAACTTCTTCTCTACCCGCACAGGACCTAACCATCTGGGTGCTAGTTTGGCAGAGAATTTACTTGAAGCTTTGGAAAGTGGGTGCGCCCTAATCCAGACCAGATCCCCAACTACAAAGTGTACATCTTTGTGTCGTGCATTATAATATCTGGCTTGTCGAGCTTTGGACGCGCCTACATGTCTCTCCACTTCCTCCTTTAGGTGTGTGTGTGTAAGTATGGTGTGATATGCAGATGTATGTGGTGGTGGAGCTTTGTGCACCAGTCGTTCCAGGGGTCCCATCAGATTCCGCCCGAGAGTCAACCTGGCAGGGGTTGAACCAGTCGTCTCATGGACAGCGGTGTTAAGGGCAAACCGGAATTCAGGCAGCCACTTATCCCAGTCTTGATGATGGTTCCCTACGAAGGCGGCAATCATAGTCTTGAGGGTGCGATTGACTCGTTCTGTCATGTTGGTTTGGGGGTGGTAAGCTGTGGTTAGTTTATGGGTTACCCCCCAGGATTCGCACAGACGGGACATCAGTTGGCTTGTGAACTGTGGCCCTCGGTCAGACACAAGATATGTGGGAACTCCCCAGCGAGTGAAAATGTCATTTTTGAGAATTTGGCAGACCTTGGGAGTTTTGGCGTCTTTCAGGGCAAAAAGCTCTACCCACTTGGAGTAGTAGTCCACCACCACCATCAGCACAGAGTTCCGGTCCTTACTGAGGGGAAAAGGTCCCATAAAGTCCACCCCCAGCATCTCTCCTGGGGCGTTGACAGTAGAGGACTGGAGTTGTCCAGCTGGCTTGTCGTTGGGGTTTTTGTATTGTTGACAAGTCCTGCATGCTTGGACGTGACTCCAGACGTCTTTCCTTACTGTCGGCCACCAAGCTACTTCCAGAATCTTCAAGAGCGTCTTCATTCTCCCCAGATGTCCTCCGAATGGACTGTCATGAAAGTAGGCCAGGAACTGCGGCACCAGAGACAATGGCACTACCAGCTGATAATTGAAGCCGCCATACTTAGATGGTACTCCCCGGTACCACACCCCTTGCTGAAGTTGATAGTGGATCCGGCCAGGTGTAGGTTGGTCAACAGAAGGTCCACATTCCAGACATGTTGTATCAGTTTTTTGAGCCTCAGAAAGATCTTGCAGTGTGCTGGGGAGATCTGACCAGTAGGTTTTCGGAACAACAAGGCAAATCTTCCCTTCTGGTGATTGGGGTGCCCGTGACAGTGCATCCGGCACCACATTGCAGCAGCCCTTCTTGTAATGGACTCTGAATGTGAATCCCTGGAGTCTCAGCGTCCATCGTGTAAGTCGGGACGAAGTCTTAGGGCAGTTGAATGCCCAGGCAAGAGCACTGTGGTCCGTGAAGACATCAAAAGTTGTTCCCTCGAGGAAATGTCTCCACTTCTCAACTGCCCACACCACAGCCAAGCACTCTTTTTCGGCAGTGGAGTAGCGGACTTCAGCTCCTTGGAGCGCTCTGGAGGCAAAGGCAATTGGCCGTTCTTCACCTTCAAGGCGTTGCATCAGGACCGCGCCAAGGCCCAAGTCACTGGCATCACAGTGAACCTGGAAACTGATTTGTGGATGGGGCTGAGCAAGCACTGGTGGAGACTGTAAAAGGGATTTGAGGTGGTCGAAGGCCTCCTGGCAGGTAGGACTCCACTCCCAAGGAACATCCTTCTTCTTTAGTTGGTTTAGAGGAGACGAAATGTCGGCCAGCCTGGGGATGAACTTGTGGTACCAGCCGACCATGCCAAGAAACCTCTGAAGACTCTTCAGGTCTGTGGGAGGGGGGTATGCAGTTATTGCTGATATTTTTTCCGGATCTACTTCCACTCCTTTGCCTGATATTAGGTGTCCAAGGAAGGTGAGCTGATCTTGAAGCAGGTGGCATTTCTTGATGTTGAGTGTAAGGTTTGCTTGTTGTAATTTTGCAAACACCGCTTCAAGGTCAAGCAGGTGTTGTTCTTCTGTTTGTGAAAACACAATGATGTCATCAATGTACACGAAACAGATCCTTCCCCTAAGCTCACCCAGAACTGTCTCCATTAAACGCTGGAAGGTCGCCCCAGCATTGCGCAGTCCAAATGGCATGACTTTAAATTGATATAGGCCCAGATGTGTGATCATGGCAGTCTTTGGCTTGCTATCCTCATCCATGGCAACCTGCCAGTAGCCACACTGCAGGTCAAGGGAGCTGAAATATTTTGCACCTTGCAATGACTCCAGGATCTCATGTATGAGGGGCATGGGGTAGGCGTCATGCTGGGTTTTGGCGTTCAAGCCCCTGTAGTCCACACAGAATCGGGGTGTTCCGTCCTTCCTGGGTGTCAGAACAACAGGAGAGGCCCACGGAGATGTTGATGGCTCTATCACTCCAGTGCTGATCATTTTTTTGATTTGTTCCTCGATTATTTCTTGTTTTTGACTGGACACTCTGTAAGCCCGCTTCCTCACAGGCATCTCATCCATGGTGGTGATTTGATGTTTAATTACCCTGGTGGCCCCAGTAGTCTCAGTCCACACAGTTGGCCACTTCTGCAGCAGTGGTCGCACCACCTCAGGTTGGGATTCGAGGAGGGGGATGGCAGACTGATTAACTTGGGGTTCTTCATTTATGGCCATGTAAAAATTAATGGCGGAACCAGGGTGAGTCCAGCGAAGCATTTCTCTGCCTTTGGGGAGAAATTTGAATTCTCTCCCTCCGGGCATGACATACCTCCTGAGATGAGGTTTGAGTACCATTTGTGATGTGGTCATGAAGTCGAGACCTAACAACAAGGGCATACATAAGTGGCCATCAGCCATCACATGAATCTGTAGGGTGGTATGACAGTCATGCAGATTGAGGAGCAGGGTGGCTTTTCCAACTGCTTGGTTTATTTGTCCATTTGCCATGACAAACTTTGGAATGCCGCTTGGCTCCAGAACCTCGCCGCACTTCCTCACAGCCTTCCACAGCGTATGACTCATTAGTGAGTACGTGCATCCGGAGTCCAGGACTCCATCTCCTTTAGAGCCGCGCATGCTAATAGGGACCACCAGGAGGGATTGTTCGCCCATAGCAGCGGCAAGGTCGGCCCCACTTCGACTCGGCCCATGCTCCATCTTCTTGCCAGATCTTTTTGGAGGGTTGCTTTGTTGGACACGACTCCAATAGTCTTTACTATTTGTCCAATCTCGTTCAATCAGGGAGCCCACCTTGACCAGCTGTTCTACCGTTGTCACGATTCCACGTAGACTACTGGCCAACCTGGGATTGCAGGCACCGAGTATGCGACGCACGATCTCGGCTTCCTCCATGTCATGTCTCCACTTCAGGCAGAGGGCACGATAATCATATGCGAAATCTCGCAAGCACTGATTAGGAGTTTGAAGAATGGAGTGGAGCTGCATCTCAATCTCGGATTGGTAGTCAGTTGGCAAAAAGGCTTCCAGGAAAGACTGCTTAAATGTAGACCAGCTGGTTATGGTACTGCGGGCTGCCGACCACCAACTCCTGGCAGGACCTTTTAAGACAGCATTGAGTGTTCCCACCAGCTCAGCATCGCTCAGAGGGCGGAGTGCTAAAAAGTTTTCACACTGTTCGATGAAATCGGTGACATCGGCTGAGCCTCTGGACTCTCCAAACTGGGGAAATTCCATCCTGATGGGTGGTCTGGCGGTGACAGCAGGTGTAATGGCGGTGACAGCAGGTGTGATGGCGGTGACAGCAGGTGCGATGGTGGTGACAGCAGGTGCGATGGTGGTGACAGCAGGTGTGATGGCGGTGACAGCAGGTGTGATGGCGGTGACAGCAGGTGCGATGGTGGTGACAGCAGGTGCGATGGTGGTGACAGCAGGTGCGATGGTGGTGACAGCAGGTGTAATAGGGAAGGTGATGTCTCTGACAGGCGGGTGGTGGCGGACTGGTATGGCGGCTGCAGGAGTGGAGAAGCTAGCTGGTCGCCAAAACCTTCGGGTTTTAGCAAGGGTATTTTTCAATTCCTCTCCCCACCTTTCATCTCTTCGACGCAGACATGCTGCGACAGCTTGGTCGAAGTTCTGCACCTTCGTGTCCACATACGCTTTCATCCCTGCCGCCATGGCCTCCATCGCTGCCCTAAGTCCATCCTCCCGGTTAAGGGTGCTGTCGACCGCTTCTGTGAGTCGGTTCTCCAGAATGTCCACTCGTTGTTGCAGCGTTAGAAGTTGCTCCAGGACAGCTTCTGGTTCCACCCCATCCTCTTCCTCTGCTGCCGCCTCCTGTCTGGACTGTTCTAAATACATAGAGTCCAGCAAGTTAGTCAGCTCAGCAACACCATTTGGATTGGGCCTACTGGTGACATGGCGGAAAGGGTCAAGGGGCGGAGTTGAGTCCTGGGCTGCATCAGCAAAGTCCTGTCTGTCATCTTCCTCCATTAGGGAGTGGCTGCTGGTTGACATTGCTCCAATTAAACTAATTATGTGTAAGTATTTATTAATTGTCGTATATGTAAGTGTCTATGTGTGTAAATGTATAAAAATAGTATGTCTTTATGTACCAGAAAATGGATGTATATATGTATCAAAATGTAGAAAAAATGGTGACACAATAGGAGTGTGTGTCACACTGATGACTATTTAAGGGTAAAAATTAACCCAATATGAATTTATATTTTAACAAGACAAATAATGTTTATATACTACTTATTCCCCTTAAAGTGCTTTGCAAAAAACAACGAAAATAAAAGTCGCTGATATAAATGATACACTAAGCCCCGCTCCCCCGTACGGGCCACCACTCTGTAACAAACGCACCCAAGTTCCCCGGGTGTCTTTGCCACTACGCAATTAAGGAGTCACGGGTGGGACCTGATATTCAGCTGGGAATGATTAATATATTAAATAAACACAAGACATGTATAACTATTAGCCACAAAACGATCAGGCTTATATTTAATATGCCACAAATTAATCCCGCATAGCAAACAACTCCCCCCTCCCGTCCATATAACCCGCCAATATAAATCAAACACCTACACAACACACTAAATCCCACAGCCCACAGTTCATACAACACATATATTTCCCCAAAGTCCCAAAAGTTACGTACGTGACATGCACGTACGGGCAAGCGATGAATGTTTGAAAGCCGCAGCAGTGTACTCACGGTACCGAGACTGCGCATCCAACTCAAAGTCCTCCTGGAAAGAGTCCCTGTTCTCCCGGTTCTCCACAGGCCAATGGAAAGCACACCAAAAAAAGTCAAAAGGCAGATTATTCCAAGAAGTGGCTCCGTGGCAAAAAACACTGCGTCTGACAGGTGCTCCAGGTGGTTAGTGACGTCACTTTCCGCTTCCGCCCGGTCTGATAGAACCGGATGCCTTTTATATCCCCACATATTATTTACGTACATATTTAATATTAACAAGATTATTAAATACGCCTGTAACAGTTTATAATAAGTAAATGGATGACAATAAGTATATATATATATTTATTTTCCCAGCTGAGCACAAGTTAACTGTGACTGGCAATTTATTATATATATATATATATCGATGGACCCCTATGGCCATTACACATGTAGTCAGCGCTTCAGGGTGGAGCAGATAGGTGTTTAGCAGGTGAGCATCAGGCAGCGGACTCTCCCCAAATGATAATAAACACCTCCCAGTCAACTACTAGTAACATCACTATGAGCCCGTTGACCTTCTAGAAACTTAAACTGCAGCTCAGCTCGCTCGCAGTCCTGGCTTGAGGTGAAGGCTAATTAGCTCTCAGTTCCAGCCACATCGACCCCTTCTGAGCGCCTATTTTCAGCTGCTGGGAATATTGTAAACAAGAAAAGAACCAAACATGTACACATGCTAACATTTCTTCATTACAACTGTTAGACACTCACTGGAATGAGTAGAATTGGTTATTGTGTACTGTGTTGGACTGGATGTTTATTTTGCACATTTTAAAAGCAATACTTAATGTTTACAGTGCTCCAGAATATTTAGATTGGCACTTTTTTGTATTGGATGTTTATCTTTATTTTTGCACATTTTAGCAAATAAGCAATACTTTCACTTTTGTTGAAATGTTTACACTGTTGTTACAGAATATTTCGTTTTGCACTTTTTTGTATTGGATGTTTATCTTTATTTTTGCACATTTTAAAGCAAAATAAGCAATACTTTTACTTTTGAAATGCTTATACTATTGCAGAATATTAAGATTTGCACTGGATGTTGACTTTTATATTTGCACATTAAAAAGCAAATAAGCTACTTTTAATTTTGTTAAATGTTAAAAGTTTTAAATGTTTACATTGTTACAGAATATTTAGTCATGTTGTTGTCAATGTTGACTGAGTGGCCATACTTCTTTTTTTTGTAAATAAAAGCCATGCCTTTTGAAAAAACGGGCCTACATTTATTTTTTCATCTTCATTTTGAATAAAAAAATAATCGGCAAAAGGAAAAAATAATCTATAGATTAGTCGAAAAAATAATCTATAGATTAACCGATTAATCGAAAAAATAATCGATAGATTAATCGATAGAAAAATAATCGTTAGCTGCAGCCTTAGAACGGATTATTTATAATATACATACATACATACATACATACATACATACATACATACATACATACATACATACATACATACATACATACATACATACATACATACATACATATATATATATATATATATATATATATATATATATATATATATATATATATATATATATATATATATATATACTACTCTCCCCCTGGCTCTTCTCCCTGTATACAAACTGCTGCACCTCCAGTCACCAATCCGTAAAACTGCTCAAGTTTGCGGATGACACCACCCTCATCGGGCTCATCTCGAATGGCGATGAGTCCGCCTACAGGAGAGAGGTGGACCGGCTGACGTCCTGGTGCAGCCTCAACAACCTGGAGCTGAACGCCCAGAAAACAGTGGAGATGATCATGGACTTCAGGAAAGTCACAGCCCCACCATCCCCCGTCACCCTGATTGACTCTCCCACCCCTGTCCCCATTGTGGACTCCTTCCGTTTCTTGGGTACCATCATCCCCCAGGACCTCAAGTGGGAGCTGACCATCAGCTCCCTCATCAAGAAGGCCCAGCAGAGGATGTACTTCCTGCGGCAGCTGAGGAAACTTAAGGTGCCGACCGAGATGCTGGTGCAGTTTTACTCAGCCATCATAGAGTCCATCCTGACCTCCTCCATCACAGTGTGGTTCCCCGGCGACACAGTCCAGGATAAGAATAGACTGCAGCGCATCGTATGTGCTGCTGAGAAGGTGATTGGCTGGAAGCTCCCACCCCTCCAGGACTTGTTCTCCTCCAGGACCAGGAGGCGTGTGGGTCGGATCACAGCTGACTCTTCTCACCCTGGACACACACTATTCTCCCCTCTCCCCTCAGGCAGGAGACTACGCTCCATCCAGACCCACACCTCCCGCCACCTGAACAGTTTTTTCCCCTCGGCCATCAGGCAAATGAACAATAACTCCTAACAGCAGCTCCTTGAATTCCTGGAATTCCTTCTAAGTCTATCTGATAGCTCAGTTACAGCTCTTTTTATTACCAAATATGTGTTATATGTTTTTATGTCGCACGTTTGCACCCCCGCCACCCCGATCTCCCGAATTTGGAGGTCTCAAGGTTGGCAAGTATGATTACCCATTTTAAACTAAAATTATCGAAAAACCGTGACTGATAACTGCACTTTAAATAAATTCACGGACTGACGGCCGCCAGCTTGCCAACTTAAATGCTTACACTAAAACAAAATACATTAACGTATTTCCCAATTAAGAAACAACATACCCCAATCTAAATTTACCGTATTTTCCGGACTATAAGACGCACTTAAAAGCCTTTCATTTTCTCAAAAATCGCCAGTGCGCCTTATAACTCGGTGCGCCTAATGTACGGAATAATCCTGGTTTTCTTACCGACCTCGCAGCTATTTTATTTGGTACATGGTGTAATGATAAATATGACCAGTAGATGGCAGTCACACATAAGAGATACATGTAGACTGGAAGATGATGTCAAGAAAACAGCGCCAAAAACTTTAGATCATACTTGCCAACCTTGAGACCTCCAATATCGGGAGGTGGGGGTAGGGGGTGGGGGGTAGGGGGGCGTGTTTGGGGGCGTGGTTATTTACAGCTAGAATTCACCAACTCGAGTATTTCATATATATATATATATATATATATATATATATATATATATATATATATATATATATATGAAATACTTGACTTTCAGTGAATTCTAGCTATATATATATATATATATATATATATATATATATATATATATATATATATATATATATATATATATATATATATATATATATATATTTATTTTATTTACATGAAAGAAATACTTGAATTTCAGTGTTCCAGTGGCTATCCATTAGATGGCAGTATTGTCCTGTTTAACTTCTCCGTTCATGATGAGTATATCATTTCGGCCACCGTGTTCAATGGAGAAGTCTGTTCTACATATTTACAGGCAACATACACCTTCCCCTTCGAACTGTCCTGGATGAACTGAAATTCTTGTTTCCATTAGTTTTGGAACTTGCAAGTGTATTTCTACATCTTACTCGTCGACGGCGTCGCCATGTCTGTAATTTCCTCGTTCTTCTGCTTCGTCTCCTTGTTGTGTGCGCAGTTGTCCACTCGACTCTCTAAAAGCCCTAGATGTTATGACGTCATTGGGCAGGCAAGCTGTTTATATTGTGGGAAAGCGGACGTGAGAACAGGCTGTCCCCACTCAGTCTCAGCTCCGCATTGAGCTGGAGGGGGCGTGGCCTCCAGCTCCGGCTGAATACCGGGAGTTTGTCGGGAGAAAATCTCTGCCGGGAGGTTGTCGGGAGAGGTGCTGAATACCGGGATTCTCCCGCTAAAAACGGGAGGGTTGGCAAGTATGCTTTACATGTTCCATTGAGAATATAGAACATTACACAAGGCGCTCAAAAATCTGTCTAAATGTTTTAGTACGACTTTGGTTAGGTATGAAGCCGTACCGCTTGATGGATTGTCAACATACGAGTATTATTATGGTGTGTGCACAATGACCGCAAAATGGCACCCATTAGCAGACATATTATCTGGCGTTTTGTTTTGCAATATTATGCAAAACCAACTTTTCTTACTTTCTGGTACCTGCTGATCTGTATTTGGGATTTGCATAAGTCCTCAAAATTTGCACGCATCCGTCATTGTAGTCTGTACCGACACCGTAGTCGATAAGCTTCTTCTTTTTCTCTATCTTCTCGTTAGGGGGCATTCAGCTGTTGCCATTTCTAATATAAAGTAGTGTAAAGTTCTAACTTATATCTGTCATTAGACTCGCTATGAAAGCGCTAAAAACCAGCGGTGTAGAGAGTTTACATAATTCCCCCACAGAACTTCAGTTTAAGGCTGCAGCTAACGATTATTTTTCTATCGATTAATCTATAGATTATTTTTTCGATTAATCGGTTAATCTATAGATTATTTTTTTCGATTAATCTATAGATTATTTTTCCTTTTACCGATTAATTTTTTTATTCAAAATGAAGATGAAAAAATAAATGTAGGCCCGTTTTTTCAAAAGGCATGGCTTTTATTTACAAAAAAAAAGAAGTATGGCCACTCAGTCAACATTGACAACAACATGACTAAATATTATGTAACAATGTAAACATTTAAAACTTTTAACATTTAACAAAATTAAAAGTAGCTTATTTGCTTTTTAATGTGCAAATATAAAAGTCAACATCCAGTGCAAATCTTAATATTCTGCAATAGTATAAGCATTTCAAAAGTAAAAGTATTGCTTATTTTGCTTTAAAATGTGCAAAAATAAAGATAAACATCCAATACAAAAAAGTGCAAAACGAAATATTCTGTAACAACAGTGTAAACATTTCAACAAAAGTGAAAGTATTGCTTATTTGTTAAAATGTGCAAAAATAAAGATAAACATCCAATACAAAAAAGTGCCAATCTAAATATTCTGGAGCACTGTAAACATTAAGTATTGCTTTTAAAATGTGCAAAATAAACATCCAGTCCAACACAGTACACAATAACCAATTCTACTCATTCCAGTGAGTGACTAACAGTTGTAATGAAGAAAGGTTAGCATGTGTACATGTTTGGTTCTTTTCTTGTTTACAATATTCCCAGCAGCTGAAAATAGGCGCTCAGAAGGGGTCGATGTGGCTGGAACGAGAGGTAATTAGCCTTCACCTCAAGCCAGGACTGCGAGTGAGCTGAGCTGCAGTTTATATTTCTAGAAGGTCAACGGGCTCATAGTGATGTTACTAGTAGTTGACTGGGAGGTGTTTATTATCATTTGGGGAGAGTCCGCTGCCTGATGCTCACCTGCTAAACACCTATCTGCTCCACGCTGAAGCGCTGACTACATGCGCTCTGAATACACACTGCTGATTGGCTGATAATGGTTCATGTGTACCAATCAGATGGTTGTGTGGGTGGGACAATGCTGCGTGTGTACCAATCAGATGGTTGTGTGGGTGGGACAATGCTGCGTGCTGAGACAGACGCAGAGGAGCGAAGCAGCTTGTTAAGACTTTAGCAGCTAAAGTTAGCTTTAGCTTAGAAACTCGTTCGGTACACCCCCGTGCCGAACCGAAAGCCCCGTACCGAAACGGTTCAATACAAAACACGTACCGTTACACCCCTAGCAGATACAAATGACACAGTCATGTTTTTGTGTAATGAATAACGTATGCTGGCGCGGACGATTGACTAGTTGATGGTTTTCTTTTCAAATGTTCGTTCATAGCCGTTGTGCTGCTATGATAGGCCATTTCCGCTCGACACAGTGTGCATACAACAACATTATTAGGCCGTTTATTGAAATACTCCCACACTTTTGACCACTTTTGGCATGCTTTTCCCCCCTCGCTCGCACCGCTCGCATCGTCTGCTTTGATCGTCTGCTTTGCGGTCCGCCATGACGGTAGTGTGACGTAAATATGCGACGCGTCGACGCACAAAAACGGCGTCGACGTATTTACGTAACCGATGACGTCGACTACGTCGACGCGTCGTTTCAGCCTTACTTCAGTTATCAAAGAGTTCCGGGTCGGACGGTTTTTCACGGGACACATTTCCGGCCTTGTTTTTGCACTAGTGAGCCACGGATGAGGAGAAGCTGCTCCGTTATTGATTTAAGTAAAGTCTGAATGTCATTAAAACAATTAACTCCATCTTTTGAGACTTCTTCCACTCCCGTCCTTGCACGCTACACCGCTACAACAAAGATGACGGAGAGAAGACGCTGTCGAAGGTGATCCACGTAAATAAGACCGCCTACAAAACGGCGCTTCTGGAAGCAACTGTCAGAAAACGGCTTGAAGACGATCTGTAAAACATCATCTATGCAACATTTTGACCAAAAAGAACACCATTACATGTTATGTGGAACAAAAGGAAGTGTTTTAAAGTAAAAAAAAAAAAATCATAATATGACCCCTTTAATGCGCCTTATAATCAAGTGGGCCTTTTGTAGGAAAAAAGACCTGAATAGACCCGCTCATCGGCCGTGCACCTTATAATCCGGTGTGCCGTATGGTCCGGAAAATATGGTATATAAACAAAATGCTCTCTGAACAACTAAGCTATTCAATTGTGCACATTGAACCTACAAGCTGTGCTCTCTCAGTACAGAGTGATTGTTCATATACGAGGCCGAGGTGCTTTTAGCACGGTGCGTTCAAGGACCGTTGAACATTTAGGACGTCATAACATCGGCCAGAAATAATAAATGCTAATAGATTTTATTTGGTACACACTTTTCACTTAAATGAATCTTAACGTGCTACAGTACAGACCGATATTTAAAACAATGAAAGTTTAGCCATTAAAACAGATAAATTACTAGGACTAAAACACTAACAGTGAAGCATAAGAACCTCAAAACAGGCAAAATAGTGGGTTTTCTAACAGTGTCAATTTATTTTAGTCATTTAAAAAAAAAAAATACTGTAACTTCTTCAAAAGTGCCAAAAAAATTAATTCTAATTTATTTTATTTAGATTTATGAACTTGGCGTAGTAAAAAGAGATGTAATGGATATCTGCGTCCACATTTTTGGTATACTCAAACTCAGGAACTCAGCCATCATTCAAACTGTGTCATCTATTTACAACATTCGTCAAAGGATTGTGTGACAGAGGTGTGACACCTTTGACATCACTGGCAGATAATCTTTCCTTGCAGATGGACAATAAAATCTGCCTTGACTCTTCTGTCTTATCTTGCCAAAAAAAAAGGTGAAACTGCTTTTAAAATAACATTAACTTTGCTAAGTTGCCAAGGAAATTACAAATGCTGATGAAACAAACATTGATACAGTGGTGATACAGTTTGATTTGTTCTGTGACACAGCTTGTTCCTTGAAAAGTGGTATCACAAAACAGCATCGCCCATTAAAATGAATCGAAATCCATTTAATTTGTGTTTGACCTTCCAAAAGCACCACAACTTTAACGCGTAACATCATTTTACAAAGTAAAATGAACTGTTAGATAAGAAATATGGCTGGCGTTAGTGTCAGTATGTGTCCATGCACCAAGTTAGAGCAAAGTAGAGTTGTCCCGGTACCAATATTTTAGTACCGGTACCAGGACCAAAATGTATTTTGATTACTAAATAAGGGGACCAGAAAAAAACTTTATTGGCTATATATATATATATACTACCGTTCAAAGTTTGGGGTCACCCAAATAATTTTGTGGAATAGCCTTCATTTCTAAGAACAAGAATAGACTGTCGAGTTTCAGATGAAAGTTCTCTTTTTCTGGCCATTTTGAGCGTTTAATTGACCCCACAAATGTGATGCTCCAGAAACTCATTCTGCTCAAAGGAAGGTCAGTTTTGTAGCTTCTGTAACGAGCTAAACTGTTTTCAGATGTGTGAACATGATTGCACAAGGGTTT
>NC_084757.1:19980393-20022893 GCF_033978785.1 Entelurus aequoreus
CCGAAAGCCCCGTACCGAAACGGTTCAATACAAAACACGTACCGTTACACCCCTAGCAGATACAAATGACACATTCATGTTTTTGTGTAATGATGACAACGTATGCTCGCGCGGACGATTGACTAGTTGATGGTTTTCTTTTCAAATGTTCGTTCATAGCCGTTGTGCTGCTATGATAGGCCATTTCCGCTCGACACAGTGTGCATACAACAACATTATTAGGCCGTTTATTGAAATACTCCCACACTTTTGACCACTTTTGGCATGCTTTTCCCCCCTCGCTCGCACCGCTCGCATCGTCTGCTTTGCGGTCCGCCATGACGGTAGTGTGACGTAAATATGCGACGCGTCGACGCACAAAAACGGCGTCGACGTATTTACGTAACCGATGACGTCGACTACGTCGACGCGTCGTTTCAGCCTTACTAGGTATATAAAATTATCTACTACTTCTAAAGTGACACGATTCATCTTGATAGCAGGATTTGCAGCACCTTGAACACTGACATTGGTTTTCTGCAGGCTAACTATAAGTCCAAACTGTTCACAAGCATTCGCAAAACAGTCACTTAGACGTTGTAAGGCTTCTTTGGTGTTGGTAACAAGAGCAGCATCGTCTGCAAAAAGCATCTCTCGGATTAACACTGACCTCCTTTTGGTTTTTGCACGTAATCTTGCCAGATTGAACAATTTGCCGTCAGACCGTGTGTGTAGATAGACACCCTCAATGGATGTGTCAAAAGCGTAGGACAGGAGTATAGAGAAGAATATTCCAAAAAGAGTTGGTGCTAAGACGCAGCCCTGCTTAACACCACTGTTGATAGAGAAGGAGTCTGAACAGGATCCATCATACAAGACTGTTCCCTTCATGTTGGAATGGAAAGAGATCAACATGCTGAGTAGTTTTGGAGGACATCCAATCTTTTGTAGTAGCTTGAACAGGCCCTTCCTGCTGACAAGATCGAAAGCCTTAGTTAGATCTATGAACATCATGTAAAGAGGTTGACCTTGTTCTCTACTCTTCTCCTGAATCTGCCTGACTGAAAATATCATGTCTGTCGTCGATCTTCCAGCCCTGAAACCACATTGGGATTCAGGATAGATACGATCTGCAAGTATCTGTAGCCTGTTTAGGATTATGCGTGCATAAACCTTTCCAACGATGTTCAAGAGAGAAATTCCTCTATAGCTATTACAGTCACTGCGGTCCCCTTTATTCTTATAAAGTGACACAATAGTGGCATCACGCATGTCCTGAGGTACTCCTTCTTCCTCCCAGCAAAGACACAGTAATTCGTACAGCGGTTTAAGCAGGGCAGGCTTCCCTTGCTTGATAGCTTCAGGTGGAATGTTATCGTTACCTGGTGCTTTGTCAGATGGAAGTGAATCAATAGCTTTTTCAAGCTCTACCATTGTAGGCACTTCGTCAAGTTCATTCATGATTGGTAGCTCCTTCGTATAATTTAGAGCAGCATCAGAGACAGTTGTTTCACGGCTGTATAGTTCTGAGTAGTGCTCCACCCATCTGACCATCTGTTCTTCTCGATTGGTAATCTTCTCCCCTAGCCGAGATTTAATTGGAGTAGTCCGTTTTATAACAGGTCCTACTGCTTTCTTTATACCATTGTACATGCCACGGATGTTACCAGATTCAGCACTCATCTGGATATCTTCGCAGAGCTGCTGCCAATAGTTGTTTGCACACTGTCTGGCAATGCGCTGTGTGGAACAACGAGTACTCTTGAGTGTTGCAAGTGACTGAGCATTTGGACATCTCTTGTATGCTAGTAATAAGAATGTTATTTAGTGACGACCGCCTAGTGATTATCAGATCAAGCTGATGCCATCGATGAGACCTGGGATGTTTCCATGATACTTTGTGCGATGGTTTGCTCTTAAAAAAGGTGTTTGTAATACAGAGGTTGTGATAGGTGCATAGCTCCAGCAGCCTCTGGCCATTTATGTTCATCTTTCCGATGCCATGGTGTCCCAAGCAAGATGGCCATGATGCATGGTCTGCGCCTACTCTGGCATTAAAATCGCCAAGGACGATTAAGCACTCATCTTTAGGAAAACCCTTGATCTGCTCATCAAGTTGCTCATACAATCTATCTTTAATCTCCTCAGTTGAAGAAAGAGTAGGAGCATAGACACTGAGAATGTTCACTGGACCTGTAGCAGTGCTGAGACGGATAGACAGCAATCGCTCAGTACCTCCTGATGGAGGTTCCACTGATGTCAAAAGTGTGTTTCTGACTGCAAAACCAACTCCTTGCTGACGAGGCTCCTCAGGTTCTCTACCTTTCCAAAAGAATGTATAGTTAGCCTCTCTGAGAGACCCACTGGAGGCTAGCCTAGTTTCTTGAAGAGCAGCTATGCTGACATCAAGCCTGGCAAGCTCCTTATCTATGATGGCCGTCTTTCTGGCGTCGTCCACTTCACGAAGGTCATCAGAGATTCCTGTACACATTGTTCGCACATTCCAGCTTGCTAATCGAAGAGCTGGAGTCTTCTTTCTTTTCTTGTTTTGTTTGTCTGGTACATAAAATTAACCGTCTGCTTTTCATGCCTTTGCAGTACACTAAGCTCCAGGCACCCACTGAAGCAGGCAAACGTTGGCGGGACGACACCTTTTTGACCAGGGGCTGCCTGGCTTAAGGCGGACGGTAGTCGACCGATGAGACACGATGATCCCTTCCACCGTCGAAACTGACCCGTGGTGCCCCTTTCCTACGCCAATTGGATGGGGGCTTATAACCCGTAACTGTCAGAATCCGTGTTGTTTCCACACTTGGTTAAAAGTGAAGCTGGAGTGTCCTCTCCAGAGCGTAAGCCTGGGCATTACATACGGAGATCCTGGGTTGCCCAGTCGTCAGGATCCCCCTCTCGGCCTTGCTGATAAAATCCAAAGGAATGCTGAGCATGACGTTTGGCATCAGGTTGGCTGCAGGAGCTGCCGAAACAGTGTTTGCAAGGCACCAATCCGCCTTCGGGGCTCCACTCCTGATTTTGGAAGGTTTACTCCTTTACACATGGTCGTTGAGTCTATATATATGTATAGACCTCCTCCGGCCTGGCCGTTTGCTGGTTTGTTCAGCTCATCCGCCCAACGGTGCAGTGTAAACACCAAGTCTACGGGTATTACATACCCAGGTTTGTAGTCAGAGTTGTCCTTCTCCTAGGAAGACGTCCGACCAAGGATGTTGAGCTCTTCCTACCCTGCTAGACGGCCGATGGGCGAGTGCCCTTTGGCGAATCTTGTACAAATACAATGGACAGTCTCAACTACTTTAGAATATTTAGGTTTATGCATAACTCTCTCTTCACAAATACAAATAATAGTGATTGGATTACGACCAATAGCTTTTTCAAGTGTGTTTTATGATCACTTACAAGTTATCCTTCAACAATGTAATTTTAAAATAGAAGATAATTCATTAGGTGATTTTAAAATAAATTGGAACACAAAGTCAAAGCCAAAGAAAATTAAAACATTAACTGATAGGTATGACATTAGGCAACTTATTAAGGAGCCAACTCATATAAGCCACTCATCAGAAACATGTGTAGATGTTGTATTTAGCAATAAAAGGAAAATCAATCAATCAATCAATCAATGTTTACTTATATAGCCCTAAATCACAAGTGTCTCAGAGGGCTGCACAAGCCACAACGACATCCTCGGCTCAGATCCCACATCGGGGCAAGAAAAAACTCAACCCAATAGGATAACAATGAGAAACCTTGGAGGGGACCGCAGACCCCCACCCCTGGGCGACCGGTGCAATGGACATCGAGTGGATCTAGCATAATATTGTGAGAGTCCAGTCCATAGTGGATCTAACATAATAGTGAGAGTCCAGTCCATAGTGGGGCCAGCAGGAGATCATCTTGAGTAGAGACAGGTCAGCAGCGCAGAGATGTCCCCAACTGATGCACAGATGAATGGTCCACCCTGGGTCCCGACTTTGGACAGCTAGCGCGTCATCTGTGGTCAACGAATATGTGCCCCCCCTACACGAAGGAGAGGGGGGCAGAGCAGAAAAGAAACGGCAGATCAACTGGTCTAAAAGGGGGGTCTATTTAAAGGCGAGAGTATACAAAGGAGTTTTAAGATGGGACTTAAATGCTTCTACTGAGGTAGCATCTCTAACTGTTACCGGGAGGGCATTCCAGAGTACTGGAGCCCGAATAGAAAACGCTCTATAGCCCGCAGACTTTTTTGGGGCTCTGGGAATCACTAATAAGCCGGAGTTCTTTGAACGCAGATTTCTTGCCAGGACATATGGTACAATACAGTCAGCAAGATAGGATGGAGTTAGACCGTGTAGTATTTTATGCATAAGTAGTAAAACCTTAGAGTCACATCTTAAGTGCACAGGAAGCCAGTGCAGGTGAGCCAGTATAGGCGTAATATGATCAAACTTTCTTGTTCTTGTCAAAAGTCTAGCAGCCGCATTTTGTACCAACTTTTGCACCAACTGTAATCTTTTAATGCTAGACATAGTGAGACCGGAAAATAATATGTTACAGTAATCGAGACGAGACGTAACGAACGCATGAATAATGATCTCAGCGTCTCTAGTGGATAAAATGGAACACATTTTAGCGATATTACCGAGATGAAAGAAGGCTGTTTTAGTAACACTCTTAATGTGTGACTCAAATGAGAGAGTTGGGTCGAAGATATTACCCAGATTCTTTACCGCGTCTATTTGTGCTGGCCCTGGTCCAGGGTACACCCTGCCTTCCGCCAGAGTGCAGCTGGGATTGGCTCCGGCACCCCCCACGACCCAGAAAGGGACAAGTGGTAGAAAATGGAAGGATGGATGGTTTCGTATACGCCGATCCGCAGTATCCCAAACATGCTCAACGGGCGGCATGTCCGGTGAGTATGCTGGTCATGCAAGAACTAGGATGTTTTCAGCTTCCAGGAATTGAGTACAGATTCTTGCAACATGGGGCCATACATTGTCATGCTGCAACATGAGGTGATGATCTCAGGTGAATGGCACAACAATGGGCTTCAGGATCTCGTCACGGTATCTTTGTGCATTCAAAATGCCAACAATAAAAATGCACTTGTGTCCGTTGTCCATAACATACGCCTGCCTATACCATAACTCCACCCCCACCATGGGCCACTCAATTGAAAACGGTGCCATCAGCAAACCACTCTCCCACACAGCACCACACACGCTGTCTGCCTTCTGCTCTGAACAGTGAAAACCAGGATTTATTCATGAAGAGAAGACCTATCCAGCGTGCCAGACGCCATCACGTGAGCATTTGCCCACTCAAGAACTCACGAACTGCAGTCAGGTCAAGACCCCAATGAGGACGACGCGCATGCAGATGAGCTTCCCGGTTTCTCACAGTTTGTGTAGAAATTCTTTGGTTATGCAAACCAATTGTTGCAGCAGCTGTCCGGGTGGCTGGTCATGGAGGAGCACCTGCTGGATGTGGAGGTCCTGGGCTGTTGTGTTTACACGTGGTTTGCAGTTGTGAGGCTGGTTGGATGTACTGTCAAATTCTCTGAAACGCCTTTGGAAATGGCTTATGGTAGAAAAATGAACATTGAATTTACGGGCAACAGCTGTGGTGGACATTCCTGCAGTCAGCCTGTCAACTGCACGCTCCCTCAAAACTTGCAACATTTGTGGCATTGTGCTGTGTGATAAAACTGTACATGTCAGATTGGCCTTTCATTGTGGGCAGCCTAAGGCACACCTGTGCAATAATCATGCTGTTCAATCAGCATCTTGATATGTCACACCTGTGAGGTGGGATGAATTATCGTGGCAAAGAAGAAGTGCTCACTAACACAGATTTAGACAGATTTGTGAACAATATTTGAGAGGAATAGGTATTTTGTGTATATAGTAAAAGTTTTAGATCTTTGAGTTCAACTCATGAAAAATGGGGGCAAAAATAAAAGTGTTGCGTTTATATTTTTGTTGTAACTAAATTGGCATGATAACAGAAAGTAAAACAGCAAATCTAAGTTGTTGGTGAGCCAAGAAACATTGAGTGTGATTTCTGAAAACTTTGAAAACAAAGCCAAGAAAGAAGGACCATCTCCCTTGGTTAAATAGTACAATATGGTCACTAATGAAACAAGCTGTAAAATCTAAAACCCCATACAGCCAACAAATATTCACTTCACTCAAAAACAAAGTAGCCAAAGAATTAAGGAATGCAAAAGCAACATTTTTTATTAATGTAAATAATATTAACTGCAACATGTGAATGTAAAAAAACAAAACCTAATTTGTACGCTCATTCTATTTTCAAACAAAGAAAACAATCTAAAAGCTGTCTTTATTTCTAGGTTATCATCCCATGATTTTACCAGTCTGGCCCATTTGGCAATAGATTTTCCTCCATGTGGCCCCTGAGCTAAAATGAGTTTGGCACCCCTGCTTTCAGCATATACTGCTGCAAACCCCAAAAGAGGAAAGAAGTCTAAAAAAACAAAAAATAGCCAAAACCCGAATAAATATTGGTCCGGTGTATTCAAGATGGGAGGCGTTGCGGGCCAGTCTTGGACTAACTTTGGACGTGCAAGTGGCGGTTTTCCTTCTAGACAGGTAATATGTTTAATTTTCCTATATTTTGCTTGGCGACGTGTGTTACCCATGGTCAGCAAGAAAATACGAACTAGGGGATCTTTGGTGCAACTTCAGACTGTCAACAACCTATGCGTGTTTGTGTACAGCTCTCGTGCGCGATTTCCTGCACTTCCAGAGAGGAGTAGCCTAGGAGGGACTAGCAGCGAGGTGCGCAGAGTGGGCGGCGAGATTTACAGTTTGAATTCTGCCTGGTGACACAAGATTCAAGTACCCCAGCTTTAATTTTAACATCAATTTGTCAGGGGACTGGAGATGGAAATTAGCCATTGGCTATAATAATCTCATATACATGTCAAATGTCCAATGATATATACTGTCCTTTTTAAATAAACTATATCTAAAATCTCACTGCACTTTTTAGTGGGGAAAACAGGAAAATGTCTACATTACATGTTTAAATTATTTAACCAATGTTGCCCCACTCCACAAAGTTCTATGAAATTTGCTGAACTAATTTTGCTCGCAAATCACTGTTGGCGTTAACGCACTTTTTGTGTCTTTTTGCGCATTGAAATCAGAAAGGACGCGCATTTTCGAAAGTCTTATTTTTTTACCGATCGTGTTTTTATTGGTTGTCTTCAAAGTAAGGAACTTTCCGGTACAATTTCTTACATTTTGATTCGCCGAAAGGTTTATCAATCGCAAATACTGCCTCAGTTTGCACTCGGATATCTTTACCGCGTGGGGCTGTCAAAAGAAAGACTTCATGGTAAACACTAAGGTGAGTGTAAAGTCAACCTTTTTAACTTCATCCTGTGCCATGTCTCCAGTAAATGAGTTGTTTTAGTCTTTGTGAGTCCATGGAAAATTCACTTTTATCTTCTGCTGGATCGACATTGTTCGAGGATGGAGACAGGTTAGCTGTTAGCTTCAAGCTAACCACCACCCGACCAGACTCCTCCACCCCAAAAACGTACTTTGCAGGTCAACAAACAGGGAAAATGTGTGCCTTTTGAAGTGTTAATGCCAGGAGTAGGGTTGCAAAATTCCGGGAATATTCAAAGTTGGAAACTTTCCATGGGAATTAACGGGAATATATGGGAATCAACAGGAATTAATGGGAAATTAATGGTAATAAACATTGAATGCAACATGCTAGATCTTGCAGCATGATTATTAGATAAAACAACCTGATTTAATGCAAATTCAGTAGAATTTCAACCCTTCACGGTGCATTCCTCCATCACAAGTGAAGTGCATTCTTCCATCACATGCACAGATCATTCCCAGCATGCTACACACTACAGCAGGGCTATTGAGCCCACACTAGTATTTGAGCCCAAGGACTTCATCTAGTCAGGTAAGTTTTGATGATATTACTGGGGTAAATATATTTGATTTATGGTATTTAGTCCTGAGTAGTCCTGGGTTCAATCCCGGGCTCGGGGTCTTTCTGTGTGGAGTTTGCATGTCCTCCCCGTGACTGCGTGGGTTCCCCCCGGGTACTCCAGCTTCCTCCCACTTCCAAAAGACATGCACCTGGGGATAGGTTAATTGGCAACACTAAATTGGCCATAGTGTGTGAATGTTGTCTGTCTGTGTTGGCCCTGTGATGAGGTGGCGACTTGTCCAGGGTGTACCCCGCCTTCGATTGTAGCTGAGATAGGGTCCAGCGCCCCCCGCGACCCCGAAGGGAATAAGCGGTAGAAAATGGATGGATGGATGGATGGTGTAATTGCATGTTACTGTATGACTGTAGACTACTCCAGTAGACTTCCACTCAAGATAGCTAGCTGTTCCTTTACTTGTTAAATGATTTTGGGGACCAATATCTCTAGCTAGCTAGGTTTATGTACCACCACAGTCATATAATTAACCGAAAATATTTCTCCGTTAGCCGTGATGCTCATTTTCTCTATGTTAAATCCCAATTATTTATGCTAACAATGTTAGCGATCCGAATTTATCTTTTTTGTGATCTGTAAAGTTCAACTACCAAATACTAAATCAAAACGTGTAGTTTCCTCTGCCTTCTGTTCTGCTAGCCATTCTGTTGTCATACAAGAATGTAGGTTATAGTTTGATTTAGCATGGTGATTGAGTGTTCATTTATTCATCTAGCCTATTTCTATTCATTTGTCCATCAGTAAAATATTTTTAAAGACTACTCCAATTGTTTAGCTGACTACTTATATCTGTGTGTGGCATTGCATTAGTGTTTTACAAGAATAAATAAATACAAACAGAATAATGCCACATACACCAGCTGAGGTGTAGAGACATTTCACCCCAACCAATGTAGGCGGAAAGGCGGTGTACATTTGCAAATACTGGGCAAAGAGCTACGTCAAAAATGCCACAAAGATGCAGCAGCATATAAACAAGTGCCCAATAATATATAATTATTGTAATTCCCCATTAATTCCTATATATTCCCATTAATTTCCACGAACGGTGTCCAACTTTGAATAATCAAAAAATGGTCAATATTTCCAAACTTCCCGAGCTTAACTTCCCGTGGTAAATTTCCGGAAAGTTTCTGGAAATTTACCGGAAACTTTCCAGCCATATGCAACCCTACTGAGGAGTGTTCAAAAGGAGTCTCTTGGAGAAGTGGCTGACAAGTTAGCAAGTGTCGCTCGCATCGCTGACAGAGACGTCATCACCGTCATTGTGACTGTGTGTTATGATGCGTTGCCAGGCTCTGCTTTCAATTCATAGACTTATCAGATTAAATGTTTTATTATCTATAGCAGGGGTGTCAAAAGTGTGGCCCGGAGGCCATTTGCAATCACAATCACACCCACGGCACATTCTAAAAATACTATTAAAATTTTAAAAAATAAATAAAACTGGAAGAAAAAAGCTTACAGGTGAAATGTAATTTAGAAAAAGTTACAATGTTGAATAATAAAACAAAACTGTTTTTTTCTTTAAAACTGTCATTGCTTCACATCAAATATTCCACTTTGAAAAATATTGTTTGTGGACGATTTTGCATATTTTGTGTGTTTGCCATAAAAAAAACAGTTTTCTTGGACAAAAAAGGGGCAGAAATTCAACAAACAAAAAAACAACATAAAACTTAGAATTGACGGATAGATCTGAAGTTGATGTAGACTCTAGAGATTTAAGCATTAAATAAATGTATGTACGCCCTGGCACACCATTATCATGATTTCCTAACAGGAGCAAAAAACTTTTTACACTTATATACTGAAATAAATACACCTATAACTTATTAAATACAAATATAGAAAAAAATACCGGCAGCGGTAACAGAATACATTTACATATGCATAAACTTTTGTTTTCTTTTGTATTATTTTTTTTATGAATTGAGTAACATTTATGACAACCTTTTTCCAAAACACAATATAGAATGTGAGATATAACAGGATAATACATACATTTATCATTTGTTTTCAAAAGGGTTACAAAAAAAGTGGGACCCCAAAAATTTACTGTGGGACCCCATTTTTATGACTTGATGGGGTCCCAGGCACCCCGTTTTTGAAAATTCCTAGCGCCAACACTGCAAATGGTGCTGTAAACCTATTACATCTGCCAAAGAAAATGAGAATTGTATAGACAGCACCTGTCGTAGATTGGGTATTTTGTGTCAATTTAGTATTATATTTTTTGGAGGCATTATGTGAAAATCGCAGCACTTAAAATGTGTGATTTCAACTCAGTTGTTCAAGTTAATCGCAAATGAGGCAGTTGATTAAAACCAAATAAACAGCCCATTTAAGAGAAGCAATCTGTCACATGCTTGACAGGCAAACAGACAGTCAGCAGGTCAGTTATATTGACCCATGGACAAAGAGACAGTGATAAACAGACGGAGTTTTGAGGCAGACAAGACAGGACTGGCAGTCATTTCCAGCCACATGTGGGAGCAGTAGCAGGGAAGCCAAACTGAGGTCAGGGGTCATGCAAGATTTGGGTTTCCTGCTTCTCCACCCCAGTAGACCTCAAACAGGTCTTCTTCTACTCAGAAAGTCATTCAAGCTTAAGGACTCATCTGTTCGCCATACTCTACTGCCTACACCTGCTTTCAGCACTTTTATTTAAACATCATGTAGCGATGCACCAGCACCTGGAAAGAATTTACAGTCCTGACAGATTTTTTTGTTCTTTTTTCATCTTTGTTTACCTACTAAACTATTAGGTGAAAGAGGAAGATTGTTTTTGATCAACAATCAACCTACAAAAGTTTACATACACTTGTAAAGAACATAATGTCATGGCTGTCTTGAGTTTCCAATAATTTCTACAATTGTTATTTTTTAGTGACAGAGTGATTGGAGCACATACTTGTTGGTCACAAAAAACATTCATGAAGTTTGGTTCTTTTATGAATTTATTATGGGTCTACTGAAAATGTGACCAAATCTGCTGGGTCAAAAGTATACATACAGCAATGTTAATATTTGGTTACATGTCCCTTGGCAAGTTTCACTGCAATAAGGTGCTTTTGGTAGCCATCCACAAGCTTCTGGTTGAATTTTTGACCACTCCTCTTGACAAAATTGGTGCAGTTCAGCTAAATTTGTTGGTTTTCTGACATGGACTTGTTTCTTCAGCATTGTCCACACGTTTAAGTCAGGACTTCAGGAAGTCCATTCTAAAACCTTAATTGTAGCCTGATTTAGCCATTCCTTTACCACTTTTGATGTATGTTCGGGGTCATTGTCCTGTTGGAACACCAAACTGCGCCCAAGACCCAACCTCCGGGCTGATGATTTTAGGTTGTCCTGAAGAATTTGGAGGTAATCCTCCTTTTTCATTGTCTCATTTAAAGCACCAGTTCCATTGGCAGCAAAACAGGCCCAGAGCATAATACAACCACCACCATGCTTGACGGTGGGCATGGTGTTCCTGGGATTAAAGGCCTCCAAACATATTGCTGGGTATTGTTGCCAAACAGCTCAATTTTTGAGCATCATATGGACAAAGATAAGACCTTCTGGAGTCAAAAACAAGTTCATGTCAGAAAACCAACAAATTTAGCTGAACTGCACCAATTTTGTCAAGAGGAGTGGTCAAAAATTCAACCAAGCTTGCCAGAAGCTTGTGGATGGCTAGCAAAAGTGCCTTATTGCAGTGAAACTTGCCAAGGGACATGTAACCAAATATTAACACAGCAGATTTGGTCATATTTTCAGTAGACCCATAATAAATTCATAAAAGAACCAAACTTCATGAATGTTTTTTGTGACCAACAAGTATGTGCTCCAATCACTCTATCACAAAAAAATAAGAGTTGTAGAAATGATTGGAAACTCAAGACAGCCATGACATCATGTTCTTTACAAGTGTATGTAAACTTTTGATCGCGACTGTACATGGTCCACTCTGCATTTACACATCTGTGCATGTATTCAATGCCGATTGTTTTCATTAATCTTGTCTTGATGCACATATGTTTTGTGTATCTCGTGAAAGTGCGTGTCTGTGTTTTACTGGGGCAGCTCCCACTGCCACGCTCTTTATAAACACATCAGTTGGGTTGACAGTACACAGCGGGAGGGGGAGAGGGAGAGCCTAGAGACAGCCAGGGACAGAAGTCTCATAAAAAAAAATAAAAAAACACTCTTAATTTATTCCCCTCCAAATTGGAAAATGCACGCTCACACCTGACTAAATCATCACATGTCAATTGGAGACGGCCCCCCACTGCACGTGGACGAAACTCGATCCTGGTTTTGCTGAGCGCATCCAAGCCAACGCCGGCAGTGAAAACCCGACGTCACACCACACATTCATGCAACCTAATGGATTCTGCAGATGTGCCGGACTAGATAGCTACTCCCAGTCCTTATTCCCAAGTTCCATTTTTCATCACACCCGGCTCATTTATTGTGGCTGCCTTAGACTTTACTTACTGTTTTGCTTCTTTCTACAACCGTATCCTCCCTTTTCTGGGTCCTTGCTCTTCATTCTGAGTACTTAACATATCTCATTCCCATACTGGTACTATGTAATTCACTCCATAAAAAAATCAGATCTTTTCAAACGTGCTCGCTCTTGTGTGAAGAATTAAAAAAATATGTGGCTAATGGGAGTCCCTTATGTTGCCTTTAAAGCCTTCCAAACATTTTCAGAACCATCTATCAACATTATATATATAGCAACGCTTATATATATATATATATATATATATATATATATATATATATATATATATATATATATATATATATATATATATATATATATATATATATATATATATATATATATAGATATATAATTAGCTCATTTGGAATTTGATGCCTGCAACATGTTTCAAAAAAGCTGGCACAAGTGGCAAAAAAGACTGAGAAAGTTGAGGAATGCTCATCAAACACTTACAGTATTTGGAACATCCCACAGGTGAACAGGCTAATTGGGAACAGGTGGGTGTCATGATTGTGTATAAAAGCAGCTTCCATGAAATGCTCAGTCATTCACAAACAAGGATGGGGCGAGGGTCACCACTTTGTCAACAAATGCGTGAGCAAATTGTCCGACAGTTTAAGCACAACATTTCTCAACGAGCTATTGCAAGGAATTTAGGGATTTCACCATCTACGGTCCGTAATATCATCAAAAGGTACAGAGAATCTGGAGAAATCACTGCACGTAAGCGATGATATTATGGACCTTGGGATCCCTCAAGCGGTACTGCATCAAAAAGCGACATCAGTGTGTAAAGGATATCGCCACATGGGCTCAGGGACACTTCAGAAAACCCCTGTCAGTAACTACATTTCGTCGCTACATCTGTAAGTGCAAGTTAAAACTCTACTACACAAAGCGAAGGCCCTTTATCAACAACACCCAGAAACGCCGTTGGCTTCGCTGGGCCTGAGCTCATCTAAGATGGACTGATGCAAAGTGGAAAAGTGTTCTGTGGTCTGACGAGTCCACATTTCAAATTGTTTTTGGAAACTGTGGACGTCGTGTCCTCCGGACCAAAGAGGAAAAGAACCATTTGTGTGTTATAGGAGCAAAGTTGAAAAGCCAGCATCTGTGATGGTATGGGGGTGTATTAGTGCCCAAGACATGGGTAACTTACACATCTGTGAAGGCACCATTAATGCTGAAAGGTAAATACAGGTTTTGGAGGAACATATGTTGCCATCCAAGCAACGTTATCATTATTTCAGCAAGACAATGCCAAGCCACGTGTTTCATCAACGTGGCTTCATAGTAAAAGAGTGCGGGTACTAGACTGGCCTGCCTGTAGTCTAGACCTGTCTCCCATTGAAAATGTGTGGCGCATTATGAAGCCAAAAATACCACAACGGAGACACCGGACTGTTGAACAACTTAAGCTGTACATCAAGCAAGAATGGGAAAGAATTCCACCTGAGAAGCTTAAAAAAATGTGTCTCCTCAGTTCCCAAACATTTACTGAGTGTTGTTAAAAGGAAAGGCCATGTAACACAGTGGTGAACATGCCCTTTCCCAACTACTTTGGCACGTGTTGCAGCCATGAAATTCTAAGTTAATTATTATTTGCAAAAAAAAAATAAAGTTTATGAGTTTGAACATCAAATATCTTGTCTTTGTAGTGCATTCAATTGAATATGGGTTGAAAAGGATTTGCAAATCATTGTATTCCGTTTATATTTACATCTAACACAATTTCCCAACTCATATGGAAACGGGGTTTGTAGATTACAGGAAATCCCCGGTTTACGGCATTTCGATTTACGGCAACTCGTCGTTACAAACGGTCTCCAGGGGCGGGGCGGGGCAGATGAACAAGGCAGGAGGAGAGACGCTGTCTAGTTTAACACCATATTGGATTGAAACGTTTTGCGCATCATTTGTGTTCTGTGCCTTTTTAACACTTTTTTGGACTCATCATGCCTCCCAAACATGCAGCAGATGCGCATGTAGGTCGCAAATCAAAGAAGAGGAAGGCTATCACGATGGAGGTGAAACTGGAGATAATAAAGCGTTCTGAAAAAGGTGAGTCGCCATCGATCATTGGGAAAGCTTTGTCTTTAAGCCATTCGACAGTAGGCCCTATTGTGAAGGACAAAGCACACATTCTCAAACATGTAAAAGGTTCAGCACCTGAAGGCTACAGTGATTACTAAACAACGAAGTGTCCTCGTTATCGAGTTGGAAAGATTATTAGTGCTTTGGCTGGAAGACCAAAATCAGCGTCGTACGCCCGTCAGCTTGATGCTGATTCAAGAAAAGGCCAAACCTATTTAAAAAAAGTTAAAGGCTGAAAGTGAAGAGTTTGCTGCCAGTCATGGCTGGTTTCACCGTGTTAAGTCTCGTGTGGATTTGCATAATATTAAAGTGCAGGTGGAAGCAGCAAGTGCGGATCATGCTGCAGCGCGTGACTTTCCTGATAAATTGGCTGAAATCATAAAGGAGGGGGATTACATTGCCAAACAAGTATTCAACGTTGATGAGGCAGGCTTATTTTGGAAGCGGATGCCGGATCATACGTATATCGCCAAGGAAGAGAAATCGGCGCCAGGACATAAAGTGGCTAAGGAGAGACTGACACTTTTGCTTGGAGGGAATGCTGCGAGAGACTGTAAACAAGCCTTTATAATCTGAGAACCCAAGGGCTTTTTTACGGGTATTTGGAAAGACTCACTTCCAGTCATCTGGAAGTCCAAGAAGGCTTGGGTAACATCGGCCGTCTTTGAAGATTGGTTTGCCAATCATTTCGTACCCGAGGTTGAGAAATACTGCGCTGCAAAGAACATTCCTTTCAAGATTTTGTTAGTTCTTGACTATGCGCCTAGCCATCCTGTATTTTTAGAGGACTTTAATCCAAATATTAAAGTTGCGTACCTTCCACCAAATACTACGTCCTTTCTCCAGCCAACGGACCAAGCTGTGACTGCCTCTTTCAAAACCTACTATTTACGGAGAACATTCTCGAAGGTAGTCAAAGCAACTGAGGGACCAGATGGCAAGAGGTTAAAGGAATGGTGGCAGTTGTACAAAATCTATGAAGCTGTCAAGAACTTTGCTGATGCATGGGTTGAGGTTAAGATTTCCAATATGAATGGTGTGTGGAAAATGATATGCCCTCAATTTGTGAATGATTTTCACGGTTTTGCAGATACAGTTGTAGAAGTAACTGACAATTTGGTGGCTCTTGGTAACCAGCTGCAACTCGAATTGGAGATGGATGATATGACACAGCTGCTCGAATCTCACGGTGAGGAGCTGAGCACTGAGGACCTCATTTAACTGATGATAGAAGAAGTGGAAGCAGAAAAAGAGCCAGAACCCAAAAGATTTTCAGCCAAGGCATTGGCAGAAGCTCTTCCGATGGTCAAAGAAGTAATGTCATTAATAGAAGGCCAAGATCCCAACTTAGCAGAGTACACTAAGGTCTACAGATCTGTGACAGATTCTCTGAGGTGTCACAAGGAGATTTACGAAGAGAAAAAGAAAGCTCCTTATCAATCTTCTCTTGATCGTTTTATCAAGAAGGTTGAAAGGACTCCATCACAAGACTGCATGCTTTCTGCCTCCACAGCATCACAAGACCCTGTGCCTTGTACTTCCACAGCATCACAAGACCCTGTGCCTTCTACCTCCACAGCCTCACAAGACCCTGTGCCTTCTACCTCCACAGCCTCACAAGACCCTGTGCCTTCTACCTCCACAGCCTCACAAGACCCTGTGCCTTCTACCTCCACAGCCTCACAAGACCTTGTGCCTTCTACCTCCACAGCATCACAAGACCTTGTGCCTCCAATCAACCCAGACTCTCCAACTTCCTTTGCTTCAGGCTCTTCCGAATAAGCCTGTCTTCGGTTACCAGTTAGTGCAAACCACAATAAAAGTAAGTGCTGACACTCAAATGTTGTTTATATTAATGTAAACTGTTTTTACATGTGCTGTTAGTTATAATCAGATTTACGTACATACCTGCAAAAAAATAGGCTTATGTTCCGACTTACATACAAAACCGACTTACTAACGGACGTAAGACCGCAACTCGTTCGTAACCCGAGGAGTTCCTGTATTACAAATTAGAATGCAAAAAAAACCCACCAAAAACATGTGTTCTTGTTAGGGGTGTACGATTTGTTTTAACAACGATTCGATTCCATATTTATGGTTGCCAATACGATTGAGGGATGATCTCATTTTTTTAGACCAACACGA
The DNA here is from genome assembly GCF_033978785.1 of Entelurus aequoreus. Lineage (NCBI taxonomy): Eukaryota > Metazoa > Chordata > Actinopteri > Syngnathiformes > Syngnathidae > Entelurus > Entelurus aequoreus. The sequence continues at coordinate 19,997,115 of NC_084757.1, forward strand.
AACGAAAGGTTTCAGTGAGTTGAAATCGATTCACTAACTTTTTAGCCAAAAAAGGAGAGTGAGAGTAAGACCAGGTGCGTCAAACTGACACAATAATACCACAATGATTCAGTATGACTAATCTTTCCACAATAGAAAAAGACATATTTTACTCAAACTTTATATTTGCAATTTGCAGTCATCGCATTGTTTTTTCTTTATACAGTGCTTTTGAGTTTGTTGCGTGGCTGTTTGTGTCAGTGTGGAGCTGCAGACTATCAAGCTGGTGGCTATTTACTGCTAACACACAAATTTCCAATAGCTAACTTTAGCATTATCATTGATTTGAGCATTGAAAGTTACCTACAAGTCCAGCAGAAACATAGCCAAGGCAGCATTAATCGGAAATCTCTCCTCATCTTTGAGTTGACGCCAGCGAGTGAAAGCCGGGGCAATGTTGATCCATTATAGTCCTTTTATCCAGGTAGCCTCCCTTTTTCTTATTTTTGTTTCCTCAGGCAAAACTTTGTGTTTCCTTGGTTGTTTTACAGCTTCTGCCATTTTAGCAGTAATTGCACGTAGGCGTTCTTCCTATTATTATTTTAGTTTTCTGATGGTACTCAAGCGTTCACATCCACTTCCGTCTTTTAAACGAATGGGGAAAGGAGGAGTGACATATGCCGTAAATGTGTGGCAGGGTTCCTGCCACCCTCCTCAAAGTTGCTAAGCGCCAGTGAGAGCGATACAGACTTGCTCAGGCCATGACAGAAGTGTCATTCCACTAGTTGTAAGTCAATGTGTCATCCCTAAAGTAATGAAAATATTGGATAAAGGTTGACAAGTTACTTAGTGCTGCTTTAATGGCTAATACTTAAAAGTGACACAAAAATTTCAGTGTTTCCCACACATTCATTTATATGTGGCAGCCCGCCACGAAATAATTACGTCCGCAAAATTTAAAATTTAAAAATTAAAAAATATTTATTTATTTATTTATTTATTTTTTGTCCTGTCCAGCTTCTCAGGCAAATCATATAGTTGATGTAGATGCCCATATAGGCTGTTCAGATTTACTTTACAAAATATAAGTGTAGGATACTTCTCTTGTTGCCTTATTTGTATTTGACCACTACTGTTTTCTGTTTATTTGTTACTGACTGTGGCAGGACACCTCTGCCTCTGTTTCACTTTATGTTGCTGGTAAATAATATGGTTGTAGTAGTAGGCTAAAGTTAAATTATTTAGTATGCACTAATTAAAGGGGCAGAGCTTTAAGAGACATTTTAGCTTTTATATTTTATAAGATATATTTTTTGTAAGAACCACAATTAATCAATATATTTCAGTGAATAACTTATTGTTCAAATCTGTATATAAATATGTACATAAAGTACCATCCATCCATTTTCTACCGCTTATTCCCTTCGGGGTTGCGGGGTTGTAATTATATTGTAAAATGGATGGATGGATGGATGGATGGATGGATGGATGGATGGATGGATGGATGGATGGATGGATGGATGGATGGATGGATGGACGTTTAAAACAAAACTGTTATTATTAATTAGTAAGTATACATTTTTGAGCCTTTTTAGAGAAAATCATATCATTGTAGTAAATTATGCAAATTACTCGATGATGTCATGGTGACCACGCCCATAGCCACGCCCCCACCGCCACAGGTATCTTGGCAGTTTATGGGAAACACTGAATTTGTATTACGTGCATCTCTTTCCTGGCTGTTCAATACAATATGTCTACAAATAATGACAAAATAATATCCAAACAGTAAACTATAGGTTTTTTTAAGTCATGTTAGGGGAAATTTTAACTCATGGGCAACTTCCGCACCTCTGCTCTGCAAAAATATATCAAGTATATCAAAAATAATCCAGAACAATATTTAATGTTTGTTGGCAGAACAAACATTAAATATTGTTGTGGATTCTTTTTTTCCCATTTTGATTTGTAAGAGTTTCAAAATGTTTATTTTTAATTGATAAAGGTATATTGAGTGTTCACTTTGCTTCACATCCGGTGTGTGACATCAAGCGAGTTCACTTTCTGTTGTAGACAGATTCGTCTTTGTTAGTAAAGTTGTAAAAAAAAAAAAATACCATCACCGTCTCGAATATTTCTCTGAGTAAAGAACGATGACGCTGTTCTAAGAGAGCGCAGCTCGTAAGTTCAATGTACACAAAAGAATATTTTAGTTGCAAAGACAGTAATGTGTTTGTATAAGTTTAGCTTGTGTTATGTCGTTTCTTAATGTGGAAAGACGTTAATGGGTCTTGTATTCATTTTGAAGGGGAGCTGAAAGAGATGAAGCTTACATGGGGCGAGGCTCAGAGACTAGCACTGCAGCGAGATGAATGGCGTCGAGTCGTCGAAGCCTTATTTCCCATCCGGGAAGAAGAGGATTAAGTAAGTAAGTAAGTATTCATTTTAACAATTAAACTAGGTAACAAGCTAGCGCCAGTTGGTCCGTGAGTTTATCAAAGTGCGGCTATTAATTTTTGATCAATTCAAAACAATAATACTAACCATCAGAAGTTATCCGCGGTTATCATTAATACCATTTATTAATACCTGTGTACTGAAAATATACGCCGTTAGTTTTTCTAGTAACGAGTAATCCTTTCTTTTATGTACGTTGCAACGCCGTTACTGAAACGTTTGACGTAACGTGACACGCTGCTTTTGATGCGGAAAAAAACGATTTAGAATCCCACCGCATGCACACACGCGTGCATTACTACTAATACAGGGTAAAATGACCATTCAATAAAATTTAAAGGCCTACTGAAACCCACTACTACCGACCACGCAGTCTGATAGTTTATATATCAATGATGAAATCTTAACATTGCAGCACATGCCAATACGGCCGGGTTAACTTATAAAGTGCAATTCTAAATTTCCCGCCACACTTCCTGTTAAAAACATTTTATTATGCTGACGTATGCGTGTGACGTCACGAGGACAAGAGAAGTATTCGGAGCCCGGAGAATCCTATACAACAAGCTCTGTTTTCATTTCATAATTCCACAGTATTCTGGACATCTGTGTTGGTGAATCTTTTGCAATTTGTTTAATGAACAATGGAGGCTGCAAAGAAGAACGTTGTAGGTGGGATCGATCGGTGTATTAGCGGCTGGCTGTAGCAACACAACAAGGACTTAGCAGACGCCTAGCCGATGCTAGCCGCCAAACCCACGGATGAAGTTCTTCGTCGCGCCGTCGATCGCTGGAACGCAGGTGAGCACGGCAGTTGATGGGCAGATGAGGGCTGATGAATGGGCAGATGAGGGCTGGCTGGCGTAGGTGGAGCGCTAATGTTTTTATCATAGCTCTGTGAGGTCCGGTTGCTAAGTTGCTAAATTAGCCTTAGCGTCGTTAGCAACAGCATTGTTAAGCTTTACCAGGCTGAGAATTATTAACCGTGTAGTTACACGTACATGGTTTAATAGTATTGTTGATCTTCTGTCAATCCTTCCAGTCAGGGATTTATGTATTTCGTTTCTATCTGCATTTGAGAACGATGCTATCACGTTAGCTCAGTAGCTAAGTGTGTCACCGATGTATTGTCGTGGAGATAAAAGTCACTTTGAATGTCCATTTCGCGTGCTCGACTCTCATTTTCAAGAGGATATAGTATCCGAGGTGGTTTAAAATACAAATCCGTGATCCACAATAGAAAAAGGAGAGAGTGTGGAATCCAATGAGCCAGCTTGTACCTAAGTTACGGTCAGAGCGAAAAAAGATACGTCCTGCACTGCCTCTAGTTCTTCACTCTAACGTCTCTCATCCACGAATCTTTCATCCTCGCTCAAATTAATGGGGTAATCGTCGCTTTGTCGCTCCAAATCTCTCTCGCTCCATTGTAAACAAAGGAAAATTGTGAGGAATATTACCTCCTGTGACGTCACGCTACTTCCGGTACAGGCAAGGCTTTTTTTTATCAGCGAGCAAAAGTTGCGAACTTTATCGTCGATTTTCTCTACTAAATCCTTTCAGCAAAAATATGGCAATATCGCGAAATGATCAAGTATGACACATAGAGTGGATCTGCTATTCCCATTTTAAAAAATTCATTTTAGTAGGCCTTTAAATTATCAACAATACTAATCTTACAATACCCCCTTCGTGGACAAGGAATGACAGAGTTGAATTGCTTTATTAACTATCAACAACATGGCGCTGCCATCAACAACCTCCTTCCAGTTCGCCGACTACCAACGCTGAGCTTAAACAGCTAATGAGCACGCCCTCTGCAACAGGCACCACCTTTTAAAAGGCACACACTCACGCACTCTTCTCGTGAGACACATCTCAACTGCATAGAACAGATAAATGAAAGTAAATAAAATAAGTAATGCATTAATTACATTCACTAATAATTATTAATATATACAAAATAATTATTCTGTTAGTAATTGAATTACTTTTTTGGGAAAGTAATGAGTTACTGTAATTAACCAAATTTTTAAAGTAATTTTCCTAACACTGATCGATTCATCTCTAGTGGTGAGTAAGGCAGTACAAGAGCTCGACAATTAGTTTGTTTACATTTGAGTGCCAAGAAAATTGATACACTTTCTGTATCAATCAAAAAATCAACGTTTATTTATATAGCCCTAAATCACAAGTGTCTCAAAGGGCTGCATAAGCCACAACGACATCCTCGGCTCAGATCCCACATCAGGGCAAGAAAAAACTCAACCCAATGGGATACAATGAGAAACATTGGAGGGGGAAATGGCCATAAATGGAAATCATTTGAATTACATTGTTTTTTGACAAGTGTATCCAATGAATTGTTAAGGTCATCTAGTGTCCATGTATACAACTTGTATTTTAAGCTGCATTTATACATTTGTCAGTGAATTATGTAGAATATTGCAATACTGTATTGTATCGTGACTCAAGTGTATTGGTACCTATTGAATCGTGGCGTCCTTGCCAACGACTATGAATAATATCAATCAATCCTTAAGTTTAATGATAGCATTGATTGGTGCTCAATGGTATCTGGAAGCAAAATGGAGAAACGTGGATGAAACCAGAATGATACACAAGTTAAGACTGATGTATCAGTCTTAACTAGTTTGCTAAAAATACAAACATGATGTCAGCTATCAGAAGTTCAGCTAGTATGCAGATATCTGCTATGGGAGCGTTGAAGTACAAACCCCAAAACCAGTGAAGTTGGCATGTTGTGTAAATCGTAAATAAAAACAGAATACAATGATTTGCAAATCCTTTTCAACCTATATTTAGTTGAATAGACTGCAAAGACAAAATACTTAAAGTTCGAAATGGAAAACTTTGTTATTTTTTGCAAATATTAGCTCACTTGGAATTTGATGCCTGCAACATGTTTCAAAAAAGCTGGCACAAGTGGCAAAAAAGACTGAGAAAGTTGAGGAATGCTCATCAAAATTGGGATGGCGTAGAGTTGAGGAAAGAGTTCACCAAATCGCAATGTGCCTGGTATTCAAAATACTCAGAGAAACTGTCCCCAAGTACCTGTTGAACTATTTCACCAGAGTAAGTGATTCACAGGTACTACACGAGAGGGAGTTCCTCAGACATCGTCCCCCCCAAATTCAAGACTCTCATGGGAAAAAATGCATTCTACTATTTTGCCACCACATAGTGGAATGCACTACCAACAGCCCTTAAAATTCGAAATACCCTACTAAATTTTAAAACTGTCATAAAATCCTGGCTCAGCTCAACCTCTACCTGATCTGAACCAAAATTGATCCCCAGCAACTTTCCGAAGCATCAAACAGGTTTATACTGTATGTGGTTATAGTGTGTATATATTTTCTCATTCTGATTTGCACACTCTTGGAGTCAACAAGTGTATAGTCATGTACATAGTGTCATGGACATAGTATATATATATATATATATATATATATATATATATATATATATATATATATATATATATATATATATATATATATATAATAAAACCACGCCCCCCGTACACAACAAGAGGTTTCATAATGGCAACAGTTTGGACCTAAAATGGATTAATCCCATTTGCAAAAGCCCATTCTTTACCATGGTACTGTTCCACAACATTGAGCAACCCTAAAAAAAAAAAAAACACCGCACTGCTTTGCAGACTCACTTGGCTGTCCAAGCAGTCATGCATCAACCAGAAGCTTTGATAACCTTTGCCCCAACAAACACTACTCTGTGACATTGTCAAATGAACACTTTTGTTGAGGAGTTGCAAACAAACATGACAACAAATCCCATCATGCCATCAAAATACAAGAAGGAAAGAGCCTGATGGAAAAGAAAATTCCCCCCTAAAAATGGTTAACTGGTAAGGGGAATGCAATTGTCATCGAGTGATAGATAATTTCACACATTTGATCAGTGTAACACCAAAACGGACCCAAGTCCCAGTCACCCTCAGAGCCATTGCACAAGTGTTTTCATTTACTTTGATTAGACATCCTCTCTCCGTCTAGTTCCCAGCACCCACCCACCCACCGCTGGGCTCCCACGAATGGTGGGATCCTTCAAGGTGCAAAGGACCTGCTTCTAATTTGAATGTATTTCAGGACTAAAAATAATGAGCTGCAAATTGCCTTTATTTAGAGTTCATGCCACATGTCAGACGTAATTGCTTCTTTTGCCGTGATTTCCACATCCAGGTGACAGTTGATTTGTTTCAACTTTGCCCTCTGTTCTTGCAGGAAATGCACCGCAGAGCTGTCGCGAAAAACATTAGCAAGGTTTTAAAAATACTTAGGTAATAGTTGTGCGAGACTTACACAGCGGATAAAAGGAAAAATGGCACATTTCCCTTTTGTGCAGGCTTTCTTGGTGAATAAAATGTGTGGTTGATTGACAGCAGCTGCCATGTTACTACAGTACCAGCATTAAAGTTGACACTTCACTGTGGGTTTTTTTTCAACAAGTGGTAATGAACAAACAAGTATGTTTATTTTTGGAGCCTTAAGTGCTCTAAAGTAGCTACATTATGGGAGCAGGTGAAAGGAATGGTGAAAGGGGTTAGGAGGGTCTTTCCAAATGCAACCAGTTTTTCTTCGTGAGGTAGAGTCTAAGAGTGAGAGCGCTATATCTCACCTGTAAAAGCAAAAGAAAACATGTTTTTAGACTTTGATATGGCTGTTTCTTTATATAGTAAATGTAAAAAAAAAAAAAGTAGAGAAGTGACTCTTACACTGTTTCAAGATGAAATTCAATTGTGATTCTCATGGTGACAATTTGAGTCAGAATCAATTCAACACGATTCTCTATTAAAACCTATTCTCACAATATAGTATTTGGTGTATAAACTATAACAAAACATTTTCGTTACAGGTTACCAAAGCTTCAAGCATGTTTTTTTTCAGAATCTTTTTTTTTTTTGTCCTGTCCAGCTACTCAGGCAAATCATATTCTTGATGTAGATTCCCATATCGGCTTTACAAATGTACTTTACAAAAGAGAAGTATGTAATACTTCTTTCTTGTTGCCTTATTTGTATTTGACTTTATTAAATGGATTTATATTATTATTTGGTGTAGCCGGGCCGGAGCAGGAGGGGATAGCAAGAGAAAAAAAGGAGGACCGAGGGGGATAAGACAGAGAGACAACAACAACAGCAAACACAACAATAACAACAACAGAACAACATCAGCAAATAGTATATGTACAAATATGATGGTAAAAGTGATAGCAAATAAGCAGTTAGTGAAATAAATATTAATACAGATATGATAATGAACAGTATAACAATACAAATGGAGCAATACAAATACAAATAGAAATAGCACTATTGATAATGAATAATAACAATAATTACCTCTATTATTAACAATACAATTGTTTCAAATGCAACAATACATATATGTAATGATAACCTGAAATGCAAAAGAAAGCAGATAAATTGAGGGGGAAAAAGAGAAGACAACTATATTAACCTTGTAGATTGCTATAGGTTAAGGTTTGTCAGTGTGCCATGTGTTACCCAGTTTCCCCCTAGGGCAACAACGTTAATATATGTTTGATGAAACGTGATAATATGCATGAGTGTGTGTATGTATATGTACTTGTATATGTACAATATGTGCATATGTATATGTATATTGATTCAGAATTTTAATAAATAATAATTGTGATTTGGATGTAAATCGATTTTTACGGCACCCCTACAAAAAGTGTCATCCCTGTGTCCAACAAGGAGTGATACAGATATATGAACAATTCCCTGTTTTTCACTTCCCTAGGTTAAGAACTTTATCCATTAAGGGACAATGGACCAAACTGTTTAGATTACAAAACAAATGTTCCCATAGGGAAGAACAAAATATGTGTAGAAATAAAACCCTTAATGAGTCAAACGGTCACCATTTTAACCCCTAAAACACACAATCGTATTTTTATGTTGCAATGTTCTGAATGCAAAACCGCCTAAACTTTGATAACATCTGACAAGGTTCATTGTCATGTACAACCAGGGGCACCGAAAAGGGGGGGTAAAGGAGACGGATTCTAGGGGCCCATGATGGAGGGGGGCCCAGAGAGGCCCCTAATGATGATGAAATTATAATGTTGCCGCTGTGTTGGGGGCCCTGTAAAGATTCTTTTCATGGGGCCCAAAATCCCTAGCGGCGCCCCTGTGTACAACAATGATATTGATATATCGAGTTTGTACGATACATCAATATATTTTTAAACAAGATATAATTAAGAAAATATCGTAATATCGATATAATTTATTTCACGTTAAAATGACCAAACGCTTATTTGTTGTGTTACTTGTTCTCCCCCGCTTCCTCTCCATGGGCTACTAAACCCCTCCCCTTCCTCCTTCCAAGACGTGCTTGCATGTATAAGAACATCCATGATTGGTTGGTTGTTTACTATGATGAGTCTCGATTGGTTGAGATTAGGCCAATTAGAAGCAACATAGGGCGGGTCATGGAACCAGGAAGGGAAATCACAACAAACATCCCAAATGACGACGAGAGAGTCGTAGAAGAGAAAAGGGAATTTTCAAGCGGACGATTTTTTTTTTTTTTTTTAAACTAGTGGAAGATGCCAGAGGGATTCTCTTCCTTAGATTTTTCTTTTACATTGTCGACTGGGAATAAAAAGTGCCTGCCTGCAAATGTATTTTTATATGACTTTGATACATTTTGTATTATTTGCACAGCTATGTTATTTATTTTATGCAGGAAGAATATGTTTCTATTTTATTTTATAAATTCTTTGTTTTTCTATTTTATTCATGTTATGTAATTATGTGCTACTTAAACAGCTTATTTTCTGTGCTGTTAATACCCATCTTGACTAACTGGGTTATTAAAAGTGCCACTGACTGTTTACAGTACAGTTGTCATTCACTTCAATTTCAGTGAATCTCGCTCAAAATTGAATATCTTTACATAAATATTTTCACCGGAAAATATAGACATATATACGGAATATCGAGTTTAAGTAAAAATACATTGAGATATACATAGCAAAGCACATATAAATATTACAACATCTCGAGACTTGTCCCCTAAACATCCCCCGCTCCAACCCCCCCCCCCGGATTGTAAATAATTCAATGTATACACTCTGATGATTAACTTGTGTGATGACTGTATTATGCTAATAGTATATGAATGAATTGATTTACGTGGACCCCGACTTAAACAAGTTGAAGAACTTATTCGGGTGTTACCATTTAGTGGTCAATTGTACGGAATATGTACTGTACTGTGCAATCTACTAATAAAAGTTTCAATCAATCAATCAATCAGGGGAGGGACTGGGGGCCACGGTGGCAGGCTGCAGCTCTTCAGGCGCTGCCCGTCCGTCCATCACCCCTAAGGGATTCGCGTCAAGGGTGTTGGATGGGGGGGTTGGAGTATGTGTGTGTGGCGTATATTTTTGTGGATGCATGTGTGTGTGTGTGTGTGTGTAAGCCTGCCGCGTGGCTCTGTTCCGCGGCCTTGATGTTGTGCAGTCGCTAGTCCAAAGTCATCAAGAGGAAGTAAAAATATATCGAGATATACTTTTTCATCCATATCGCCCAGCCCTACTTTAATCTTCAAGAGAAATTCACACAAAGAAATGAACAAGAGTTACAAACTGCCACAAAACACCAAATAAAAACACTTGGATCTCAGGTAACATGCTGATATCAGTTTTTCCCGTCCCAATATATTTGGGGAGGCACTCTACCGGGACGGCACCCAATGTGTTGTTGTATAAATGGCGAGGAGTGAACGCATTCCCCTATTCTATGACTCGGCTACATTGCGCACGACCACATCAGTGTTTCCCACCCAAACATTGAAATTCAATGGAATTCAATGAGTTTATTTCGGTCATGCAATCAACCATTTTGTGTGATCAATTTAACAGCACAGATTACAATCATACACATACACACACAAAAAGAAAAAGAATGACTGAAAAAGGAAAAGACTGAAGCCAAGGCTTATATTTGCCTATCCTATACATTCACTGAAAATTAGATTGCCTGGAACATCAACATTCAAAAAAATCAATGGGATGAAAATAATCATTGCTATATTTTATAATTTTCCATTATTTCACCTTTCAAGGCTTTCTTAAACCTTAAAGAACTACATGTCTTCAACTCATCACTGAGCTTGTTCCACCATTTAACTCCTAAAACTGAAATACATTTGTATTTTATGTTCGTTCTTACTTTACATATTTCAAAAAAATCAATAGCCCCCGTAAATTATAGTGTGCTCTTCTTATTTTAAACAACCTAAGAATACAAGCTGGAAGGCTGTTGTCCTTTACTTGAAACACAATGTCCATTGTTTTTAAAAACACAATATCTGAAAATTTTACTACATTAGAACTTATTAATAATGGATTGGTAGGTTCACAGTAGCAGGTTTTGTGTATTATTCTAACTACCCTTTTTTTAAGTTTAATTTATTTATTTGTGGTAGCCCGTCACAAATAAATCCAGACTGCCACAAATGGATTTGGTGCTACCCGTTCGGTGGCCGTAGGCATTGTAACAACACTTCCAATTCAAGACGCAGTACACTTTAAAAGTGAAAACCTCCAAAAGCCTGTGGAGTTTGCATTGCCACTGCTGTGAATGACGAGATGTGGAAGCATGCAGAACAATTCCACCAGTGCGCAGGCAAGCATTTAACTTTTTTATTTTTTTTATTTTTTAACTTAACCGAAGTCATTACTAGCAATAGTGCCAGGAAGACAGAGCTAAGAGACACTCTTCTGTCGTTTGGTAACACTTGGCCTTCCCAGTGAAATATGTCAACAATGGGGGTTCAAAGTCCAGTCCCAAGGCCATTTGCAGACTGCAGCTCTTTTTAGTAATAAAATAAACACACAAAAAACTGCATACATTTAAAAACATAATAAAACATTTTCATGAGAAAAAAGCTGAAACGTCGATACTAATGATTAAATATATTGTTCAAATATAATAATTTGTAGCCTTTTTGATTTTCTTATTGCCTACAAATATGTCTTTAAAAAGCCTAAAACACAGCCAAAGAGAATACTTTACTGCAGGAGTGTCAAACTCGTTTTCATTAAAGGGCCACATCACAGTTATGCATGTAACCGTAACTATACAGTATATGAATATAAATGTACCATCGCTTCATTATATTATTACACAAGTGCCTATGCATTTGATTATTAGATATTTTTACATGCAATTTGATGGATAAATACTGTTTTGTTTTTTTCTGTCAAATTGGAAAGGACAAAAATATTTAGTAAGAAAGGTAAAGAGCTCTATTGACAGCACATTATTTCTGAAGCACAGCACATTAATATAAAATATGGTTGTCCCGATACCAATATGTCGATACTTTTTGGTACTTTTTTGTAAATAAAGGGGACCACAAAAAATGTCATTATTGGCTTTATTTTAACAAAAAATCGTACAGTACATTAAACATGTTTCTTATTGCAATTGTGCCCTTAAATAAAATAGGGAACATACGAGACAACTTTTCTTTTATTAGTAAGTAAGCAAACAAAGGCTCCTAATTAGTCTGCTCACGTATGCAGTAATATATTGTGTCATTTTCCATTCTATTATTTCTTTAAAATTATGAGGGACAAACTGTAAAAAAAAAATTTTAATCCACTTGTTCATGTACTGTTAATATCTGCTTACTTCCTCTTTTAACATGTTCTATCTACACTTCTGTTAAAATGTAACAATCACTTAATCTTCTGTTGTTTGATACTTTACATTAGTTTTGGATGATACCACAAATAGTTACAGGATCTAACAATGATCATCATTTAAGTCCTCATGTGTCCAGGGATGTATTTCCTGAGTTTATAAACATAATAGGAATTTTAAAAAGGAAAAAAGATTTTGTGACGATAAAAAATATCAATGTAGTCCATAGTAGCATCGACTAGATACGCTCCTGTACTTGGTATCCTTACAGTGGATATCAGGTGTAGATCCATCCATGGCGTTTGTTTACATTGTGACGCCGGTGAGCTACGGTGTGTAGTGAAGCATGTTTAGCTATGCCTCGTCCTGCAGGGATGATACTTGTAAGGAACGTACTTTGTCGCCATGGAGGCGAGGATTAGTGATTTAGAAGTAGCTAAAACACTGCCGACTGCAGATGGACTTTAGCCATGTCTTAAAGCACTTCTTCCTGAGGGCGTTTCACTGTTATAACTTCACCTTTATCGTTAGTTTTTAAGCCAAAATGCGTCCGTTCTCCCTTTTCTGTCCACACACTGTGTCTGCTTGTAAGTATTCTGTGATTGTGTGCGGGTGGTGTATATTGTAGCGTCCCGGAAGAGTTAGTGCTGCAAGGGGTTCTGGGTATTTGTTCTGTTGTGTTACGGTGCGGCTGTTCTCCCGAAATGTGTTAGTCATTCTTGTTTGGTGTGGGTTCACAGTGTGGCACATATTTGTAACAGTGTTAAAGTTGTTTTTACGGTCACCCTCAGTGTGACCTGTATGGCTGTTGACCAAGCATGCCTTGCATTCACTTGTGTGTGTGAAAAGCCGTAGATATTATGTGACTGGGCCGGAACGCAAAGGCAGTGCCTTTAAGGTTTATTGGCGCTCTATACTTCTCCCTACATCTGTGTACACAGCGGCGTTTTAAAAAGTCATTAATTTTACTTTTAGAAACAGATACCGATAATTTTGAAACCGATATTACATTTTAAAGCATTTCTGCTGATATTATCGGACATCCCTACTTACAACCCTGTTCACCTGCTCAGTGGCCTTGTGGCTAGAGTGTCCGCCCTGAGATCGGTAGGTCGTAAGTCCAAACCCCGGCCGAGTCATACCAAAGACGATAAAAATGGGACCCATTACCTCCCTGCTTGGCACTCAGCATCAAGGGTTGGAATTGGGGGTTAAATCACCCAAAATGATTCCCGAGCGCGGCCACCGCTGCTGCTCACTGCTCCCCTCACCTCCCAGGGAGTCGAACAAGGGGATGGGTCAAATGCAGAGGGTAATTTCACCGCACCTAGTGTGTGTGTGACTATCAGTGGTACTTTAACTTAACTTCAACCCTAATATAAAATGACATGAAGGGCAAGATCTGGCCCCTAGCCTTTGAGTTTATAATAAAGAAGGAAAAAAACACATAAGTCGCACTGGAGTATAAGTCGCATTTTTTGTGGAAATTTATTTGATAAAACCCAACACCAAGAATAGACATTTGAAAGGCAATTTTAAATAAATAAAGAATAGTGAACAACAGGCTGAATAAGTGTACGTTATATGAGGCATAAATAACCAACTGAGAACGTGCCTGGTATGTTAACGTAACATATTATGGTAAGAGTCATTCAAATAACTATAACATATAGAACATGCTATACGTATACCAAACAATCTGTCACTTCTAATCGCTAAATCCCATTAAATCTTATACGTCTAGTCTCTTACGTGAATGAGCTAAATAATATTATTTGATATTTTACGGTAATGTGTTAATAATTTCACACATAAGTCGCTCCTGAGTATAAGTCGCACCCCCGGCCAATCTATGAAAAAAACTGCGACTTATAGTCCGAAAAATACGGTACATCACGGCGGTTTGATGCAACTTTAGGCATATCATTTTTTTTTATTATTATTCAAATTCAGTGATGTGTGACTTGACAAGTTCACTTGTAGGTCCACAAAGGGCCAAACGGTAAAGGCTACAATGTTAAGGCCCTGAACTCCATTACATAACAAGGGGAAACCATCAGTCATTGTTGTGATGTGAAACGGCCATCAACTATTTCCCCCCTCAGAGAGTTAAAGCTTCCATCTAAAGAAGGTGACGGCACCATGAGCTTGATGGTGTTTGTGCAAGCTTAAATCAGTTTAGCAGGGGTGGTAATAAATGTGTGTTTGTGTGGTGGTGCTCTTCCCTACAATGATTCATTGTGGCAAATGATCAGCCTTGAACAAACAACATGCAAGCCACCCGTCCGTCTGTATAAACAAGCAAACAAACAGAGACGACAGACAAACAAGGCGTGAAGAGTTTGGGGCGATCAAAGACACGCGAGACAAAATAAAGCAAGGTTAGGCTAGTTTGTGTACCTATAATATCAAGTTGAATAGGACTGATTTATGCCATTTGTCCATGATCCCCATCAATGTAGTTTGGGGTGTCTTTTTATTTTTCTGATGTGTTTGCCATTGTGAGTAAGAGTTAGAGTGTGTGTGTGTGTGTGTGTGTGTTAGTGTGTGTGGGATGTAACCCAAGCCTGCGCGGCACAACACAGCAGCCTGTTCAAAGGCCTGTTTGTATTATTACAGCTTGTCCAGCTGCTCAGGACAGACAAACAAGACTTAGTGCTTCGGGCTGCAAAACAGACCTCCCTGCACCCCATTGTAGAAACCCCTGTGGCCCTGCCCAACCCAATGTCTCGGCCCGGAATTGAACAAACAAAACGCCTGCAAAAATGTATATATGTTGCCAGACGTGATGGGAGGTTTGGTACAAAACATCTGAACAATGGCCGAGAATGCGGCCAGTGCGATAAATCATCGTCCGAGATCTTTTTTTAAAACTTGATTTATGGGAATGTCCATGATCTGAAGCTTTGTTTTCAAAATTATCTATTTTAAAAAATGGGTGCATCGATGTTTGTGTAGTAGTTCCCTTTCTGCCCATTTCTCTCCCCAAGTCTGAAAAGTGCTTATACATTTTTTCAGCTCACTGTAATGAGTAACACTACCCTCTTGTCAAAATAGTGAGACTCCGTTCCACATTTGCTTTGTAAATCTCTCATACTTCCCTGAGCGGTGATCCCAAAAAGTAAATATGGTAACACTTTAGTATGGGGAACACATATTCACCATTAATTAGTTGCTTATTAACATGCAAATTAGTAACATATTGGCTCTTAGTCAATATTAAGTACTTATTAATGCCTTATTCTGCATGGCCTTATTATACAACCAGTAAGCCATTAACTAAGAGTCTTCCCTCAATAACCTCAGAATTATTGCTTATTAGTAACCCTAACCCTAACCTTTATATGTTCCCCTAGTGTCCAAATAACTCTAAATTAAGTCTTTGTTAAGTCTTTGTTACTTTAATAAGCAACGGGGACGGCGTGGCGAAGTTGGTAGAGTGGCCGTGCCACCAATCGGAGGGTTGCTGGTTACTGGGGTTCAATCCCCACCTTCTACCATCCTAGTCACGTCCGTTGTGTCCTTGGGCAAGACACTTCACCCTTGCTCCTGATGGCTGCTGGTTAGCGCCTTGCATGGCAGCTCCCGCCATCAGTGTGTGAATGTGTGTGTGAATGGGTGAATGTGGAAATACTGTCAAAGCGCTTTGAGTACCTTGAAGGTAGAAAAGCGCTATACAAGTATAACCCATTTATCATTATAATTATAACTAATTAATGGTGAATATGTTCCCCATACTAAAGTGTTACCCTAAACCAGGGGTCACCAACCTTTTTGAAACCAAGAGCTACTTCTTGGGTACTGATTAATGCGAAGGGCTACCAGTTTGATACACACTTAAATAAATTGCCAGGAATAGCCAATTTGCTCAATTTACCTTTAACTCTGTTGTTATTAATAATTAATGATATTTATCTTTGTGGAAACACTGATCATCTTAATGATTTCTCACAATAAATATATATAGAAACAGATAAATATCAACATGCAACACTTTATTTTTATATTTTCTCTAAGTGCACATTTTTCAAATTGAACATTTTCAAATGATCACTTCTAAGACAGTCTTGTGAAATCACAATATCCCATTTTAACTAGCTAGCCACTAACATTTTTTAACAAATCATGAATTACTTTGCACCATGTTTGTACAAATAATAACTCATGTAAAATACAAAAGTCAACTCAAATTTTTAAATAAATCATGTCACACTTTGAACTGGACACCAAATCTGTTATCTGTTTCTTTGTCAGTTAGTGAAGACCAAGTCTTTGAAATATTTTCTTGGATTTTCAAATTCTATTTGAGTTTTGTCTCTCTTAGAATTAAAAATGTCGAGCAAAGCGAGACCAGCTTGCTAGTAAATAAATAAAATTTAAAAAATAGAGGCAGCTCAATGGTAAGTGCTGCTATTTGAGCTATTTTTAGAAAAGGCCAGCGGGCTACTCATCTGGTCCTTACGGGCTACCTGGTGCCCGCGGGCACCGCGTTGGTGACCCCTGCCCTAAACATTGTTCGATAATTATAATTATATTATATCATAATTATATAACTCATGGGCACTTATTTTATAGTTTAGCACCTCCCTGTGTGCAATTTTTACTTTCCACCCACAATCTGAATGCTTCTGTACATATGTATAATATTTACTTCCTGTAAACAACACATTGAACATAAATCGTTCTCAGGACTGGACTGTGCACCTTACCTCCTTTTGCACTATTGTTCTTTTTTTTTTCTTCCTATGTTTTGCATATTTTGTAGACTGTCGCACTGATACTGGAGTTGTTTTTAATCTCATTGTACCTGTGTATAGTGACAATAAAAGGCATTATATCCTATTTTATTCTATTCTAAACGCAGTGATCTACCTAAAAAAGACCTGATGTAAATTAATGCATGTTTTTTAGCATTTTTTTCGACCTTTATGTTAGAGTGTGAGGATCTTCCAAAAGGATCTGATCGAGGTAATCAAGATCAGATTAAGACAACACTCTGGGCTCCCTTGCAGCCCCTCATTTTATACTTTTCACCTCAATTTGTGCCACTCTTTCCCCCTTATTCATGCAATCCTCACTCCTCCATTCAGCATCCATCCTACTCTCCTCCTCCTCCTCCTCCTCTCCCCTCACTCACCCTCTCTGAGTCAGGGTCCCTGTGTGCCTGTATGTAACATCAGTAAAGCTGTCAGGCAGCCAGGCCAAGGTAAACAGCCCAGTGCTAGGTTCAGGGGTGACGGGGGCCTGAGATGTTTTTCCTCAGGAACCTAGGGACCCCCAGGGGCTTCTGGCCCGGGCCAGGGAGGAGGAGGAGGGAAGATGATCCCCTCAGTTGCCCCCACACACCGGCAGGCCCCCCACTTTTTGTCTCTGTCCTCCCCACTTTTTGTCTCTGTCCTCCCCATCACTCTCTGTGCAGCGTCCGAGTCGTACGTCGGTGTACACAAAACGCATTTATCTTTTCATCAGAACATTTCCACACGCACTTTTTTAACCTAAATCCTTTACAGCAGAACTTAAGGTCAAGTTAAACGTCCTAGTTCAGAATTGCTCGAAAAAAATGCCTCCAAAGTCAAACTAAACTACAAAATAGCTTGTACTATTAGTGGCTGTGTTGCGTTTGGTCTAATGAGACTGCGTGTGCAATTGAAAAGTGGTGCAGACCACCTTTTTTAGATGAGGATTTTGCGTGTACTATGCAGCAGTGGTCCCCAACCACCGGTCCGTGACGCATTTGCTACCGGGCCGCACAGAAACATTTTCTCCAACTTTACTTTGGCCTGTCCCACTTAACACACCAATAACTTATTAGATGTATATTACAACTCCTGATAGGAAGTCACCATTTGTTATAGTACTAGGGTTGGGTATCGTTTGAATTCGAACGATTCCGATTCCAATTCTTTGTTTCGATTCCGATTCCTGACGATTCTCGGTTCCGATTCTTTTAGGAGGCAGGGTCAAAAAAAAGTTTTGGATATTTTAAATGAGCTAGCTAACCTACAGTCTTTCTGAATGAAATAGTCTGACATTCTCCATCAATTTTAATTCTATTAACTTTTTATGAACTTTACTATAAATTCCTCACAGGGCTGTTTTCAACTAGAATATAAATACAGTATAAAATCAGAGACAGTTCTTGTTTAGGAAAATGACCATATCCGCCTTCTCAGGCAGGATGCGTGAGCGTTCTGGACAGATAGTGTCTCCTGCTGTGGAAAATACACGTTCGCTGGGTGTGGAAGAAGTTTGAACGTATAAATAGGAGAAAGCGCAATCTGACAGCAAAGGATAAGTCTTTTGTTGGTTCCACCACCATGCAGCAGGGTCATCAGACATAAGTATCGGTGGAACGTCCTGGTACATCTGCAGCTCTCTCTTCACTCGTTTCTTGATGGACATGGAGCTCTGTTATTTCGCGGTTATTTCATTTTTTTTTTGTAAAGTAAAGCCACACTTTCGACCGCCGACGCCCGCTATCCATGCTTGAGCTTGACTGACTCGCTCGGCTATGCTAACACTTCCGGCGGTGGGCGCTTCTTCGTTGGTGCTCAGCGGCTTCTTCTTCCGGTTCGGCAGACTTTTTTTTTTTTTTTTTTTCCCCGGTCGGTGGACTGGGTATCGAAAATAGGAATCGAAATTTAAACTTTTGAACGATTACGGGAGAATCGGAAAGTTAGTCCCGGTTCCAATCGATACTTGATACCCAACCCTATATAGTACATTAATGCACATTAATGAACATATCAAATGTTAATATGCCAGATTGTAGCCAAAGGCTAATTTCCATCTGCAGGGTCCTTGTACACAACAGGGGTTCTTAATCTGACCTCAGGACCCAACTTTTCCACTACAGAAGGACCCGGGGACCACTCCAATATTAACACTGAAATAGTAATCTTACTCTTGATTTTGATCATATTCAATAACATTTTATATCTAACCTACTTACAGTTTAATACATTATAAAATGATATAAAAAGCATGTGTTAATCACAAAGATTATATTATTAATTTAACAAACCTTAGGCTTAAATGTACACAATATGTACCATGTTGTGCTAAAATAAATAAAATAAATTAGTAATAAATATGTTTCTTAACTAATCTGTCAATAAAATTAAAGTGCAAATGAAAATACAGCTGCACCGCTTTAGTCATAATTTTTGCGCTTAAGAAATTTCTCTATGACATTAGTGCCAGACTTCTTCCATCCATCCATCCATCTTCTTCCGCTTATCCGAGGTCGGGTCGCGGGGGCAGCAGCCTAAGCAGGGAAACCTAGACTTCCCTCTCCCCAGCCACTTCGTCCAGCTCCTCCCGGGGGATCCCGAGGCGTTCCCAGGCCAGCCGGGAGACAGTCTTCCCAACGTGTCCTGGGTCTTCCCCGTGGCCTCCTACCGGTCGGACGTGCCCTAAACACCTCCCTAGGGAGGCGTTCGGGTGGCATCCTGACCAGATGCCCGAACCACCTCATCTGGCTCCTCTCGATGTGGAGGAGCAGCGGCTTTACTTTGAGCTCCCCCCGGATGGCAGAGCTTCTCACCCTATCTCTAAGGGAGAGCCCCGCCACCCGGCGGAGGAAGGTCATTTCGGCCGCTTGTACCCGTGATCTTGTCCTTTCGGTCATAACCCAAAGCTCATGACCATAGGTGAGGATGGGAACGTAGACCGACCGGTAAATTGAGAGCTTTGCCTTCCGGCTCAGCTCCTTCTTCACCACAACGGATCGATACAGCGTCCGCATTACTGAAGACGCCGCACCGACCCGCCTGTCGATCTCACGATCCACTCTTCCCCCACTCGTGAACAATACTCCGAGGTACTTGAACTCCTCCACTTGGGGCAGGGTCTCCTCCGCAACCCGGAGATGGCACTCCACCCTTTTCCGGGCGAGAACCATGGACTCGGACTTGGAGGTGCTGATTCTCATCCCAGTCGCTTCACACTCAGCTGCGGACCGATCCAGTGAGAGCTGAAGATCCTGGCCAGATGAAGCCATCAGGACCACATCATCTGCAAAAAGCAGAGACCTAATCCTGCAGCCACCAAACCAGATCCCCTCAACGCCTTGACTGCGCCTAGAAATTCTGTCCATAAAAGTTATGAACAGAATCGGTGACAAAGGGCAGCCTTGGCGGAGTTCAACCCTCACTGGAAACATGTCCGACTTACTGCCGGCAATGCGGACCAAACTCTGGCACTAATCATACAGGGAGCGGACCGCCACAATCAGACAGTCCAATACCCCATACTCTCTGAGCACTCCCCACAGAACTTCCCGAGGGACACGGTCGAATGCCTTCTCCAAGTCCACAAAACACATGTAGACTGGTTGGGCAAACTCCCATGCACCCTCAAGGACCCTGCCGAGAGGATAGAGCTGGTCCACAGTTCCACGACCAGGACGAAAACCACACTGTTCCTCCTGAATCCGGGGTTCGACTATCCGGCGTAGCCTCCTCTCCAGCACACCTGAATAGACCTTACCAGGAAGGCTGAGGAGTGTGATCCCACAATAGTTAGAACACACCCTCCGGTTCCCCTTCTTAAAGAGAGGAACCACCACCCCGGTCTGCCAATACAGAGGTACCGCCCCCGATGTCCACGTGATGCTGCAGAGACAGCATCGCGTGGACAAACAGACTTCTTCTGTTTGTTTTATATTGTCATTACTGCCACAAGTGGTGGAAAAGTGTATTACAACTAAGTACCGCTGCTGCCTTTACGAACCACAGCTGAAAAACACATTACATTCTAGGGGGCGCTCGCGGCCCATCAATGGGTAAGAAACACTGGTATATAGTATATGCCATCAACGTGCCGGGGACCATGTCTTCGCAAAGAAACACGCCCAGGGCTCCCACTACTTCAGCGTTCTGGTGAGTTGATTTTTCATGCTCATTTTTTTGCTCTTTTTTTCTGCCACACGTAAAAAGCCGGTCCGTGAAAATAATGCATACATTAAACCGGTCCCTGGTGGAAAACAAGTTGGGGACCCCTGCTATACGGGTATCACCACAGAGACACTCATTTTCTGCACAGTCATGTTATCATGCTGATACAGTACCTGTGGCGATTTGCTATGTTTTCAAAAAAGCAGGAGACATTAAGGCTGGGCGATATATCGAGTTTGTAAGACATAGATGTATTTTTAAACAAGATATGAATTAATTAAGAAAATATCGTAATATCGATATAATTTATTTCATGTTAAAATGACCTAACACCGCTTATTTGTTGTGTTCCTTGTTCTCCCCCGCTACTCACTCCCTCTCAACACTCCACGGGTTACTAAATCCCTCCCCTTCCTCCTTCCAAGACGTGCTTGCACGTATAAGAACATCCATGATTGGTTGGTTGTTTACAATGATGAGTCACGATTGGTTAAGATTAGAGCAAAACATTAGGGACAGACCAATCAGAGGCAAGATAGGGCGGGTCATCGAACCAGGAAGGGAAATCACAACAGACATTCTAAATGACGACGAGAGAGTCGTAGAAGAGAAGAGGGAATTTTCAAGCGGGCGATTTATATATTAAAAAAACTATTGGAAGATGGCAGAGGGATTCTCTTCCTTAGAGTTTTCCTTTAGCAATGTAGACCACGTCCAGGAAACCCACAATGTGTCTACCTGGCCACATTTGGCCAAATGTATGCGTCTGGATTAAACATTAATTTGAGTTGTTTACCATGTAAACCCAAATCAAAACTGTTCTCGAGTTGCCAAGCCGGGCATATTTCGCGCAAGAAATGCCAAAAATGTATGCCGAAGTGAGGAAGATAATAGCCGCATATTTAAGTCAATTCACTTACTTGGCACTGACCAGAACCGTACGTGTGTGACAGTCCATTACATCCTCGACTGGGAATTAAAAAGTGCCTGACTGCAAATTTATTTTTTATCTGAGTTTGATACATTTTGTATTATTTGCAGAGCTATGTTAATTATTTTACGTAGAAAGAATATTTTTCTATTTTATTTATGTTATGTAGTTCTGTGCTACTTAAACAGTTTATTTTCTGTGCTGTTAATACCCATCTTGACTAACTGGGTTAATAAAAGTGCCACTGACAGTTTACAGTACAGTTGTCATTCACTTCAATTTCACTGAATTTCGCTCCAAAATGAATATCTTTATATGTATACTTTCACCGGAAAATATATCGAGATATATATCGAATATCGTGTTTAAGTAAAAAATATATCGAGATATACTTTTTCGTCCATATCGCCCAGCCCTAGGAGACATGTACTACTTTTTATGGACATTTTAAAATCAGTTGTGCAGTGCATCTGCAATCAAATCACTTCTTTTTTTTTTCTGCAACTTACTCCTCTCAAGACGCAAAAAAAATGCAGACTTATAAGAAATATTTTCATAATATATATTCAATGTAAAAAACTAATGTCATTAAAAAAATTACTAAATGACATCAAAACGCATCCATTTAATTTGTTTTAATCAGCACCTTAAGTTTTCTAGTAACTATAATATTATAAAATGATGTTGCTGAATAAACATTTTTGTATTTCTGATTGTCCAAAATGTTGTGACATGTGCACAGTACGCAGGACGGAGGATTCTCGTCTGTCCATCGTCTATCTGTGCAGCACGAGCACTACGCCTGCAGCCGTGTGTGGAACTGTCAGTGTGCACGTGCTTCTGACACGTGCTAAATACAACGCAAAATAGTGCTAGCAAAATGGTGATGAGTGTTGATAAATCACATTGCGTATGCTAAATAATTATATGCGCATATTCTCCCCTCGGTAAGGCGTTTTAATGATTAGCATATATTTTGCATATTTATGAAGACAGAGACGTAAAATGGATTGCACGCCTTATTTCCACTTTACACAGGTTTAGCCGATCAGCTTCGCGTGTGATATCAGGTTTGCACGTGCTTTAGCAAACGCAAACCTTTAGTAAGTCAGGTGTGTCTGTTATGTGTTATCAAAGCTTGAGTCAGGGGTTCTCAAAGTGTGGCACAGTTGGGGAGGAGTTTTGTCACGTCAGGGTCGTATTTTACAGCGTGGATCGTTCTCCCAGGATGCAGACGGAAAATCCGAAGGCAAAGTACAGGTAAGAAAATTATTAAATGTCCATAAAACATGCGGGACACAAAAAAAGAGCACCAGTGTGCCGATAGCACGGGAAGCTAAGGTAAAACTTAGCACAGGAATCAAAAAGGTAACAAGCATAGGAACTAGAAGCAAGGTATACCAACGTAACTGTTGCGTACAGCAAACAAGGAAGTCAGACTGAGTGTGGCGAACAGCGGGAATAAGTAGCTCTTTGATTAGTGCCCAGGAGCAGGTGAGCATCCCGAACACTAATCAAAGGCAGGTGAAAACAATCTGCAGTCATGGCAACTAAAACAAAAACCCAGGGGTGATCAAAACAGGAACTGAGGGAATCGAAAACTAAACAAACATGATCCGGGCAGTAGATTATGACAGAGTTTAGTACTTTTAAAGGGACCGATCAAATGTCAAGTACCGATTTGCATAAAATTGAACGGTAGGGGTGTAATAATAAACGGTATTAATGATAACTACGATTACTGAAAATCCGTCATTGATAGACGCATTTTGATAAACTCAGGCTGACTGGCGCTATTTCTCTAGCTTAAATGCTAACATGAATACAAGAGACATTAAGGTATTTCCATATTAAGCAATGACATACCCAAATCTAAACTTACAGTAAATAAACACATCGCCATCTGAGCAAATAAACTTTTCAAACATGCACATTGAACCTACAAGCTGAGCTCTTGTAGAACGGAGTGATCTGTGACGATCTGTCATTTCATATCTGGTTGTGTTTCCTTGTTTGAGGTTTATTTCCTGTCAGCGCTCTTGTTTTTGTTGCATTTCCTGCATGTCTCCCAGAGCGCTCGTTTCTAAGGATGATACTCGAAACTGGTTTTCCCGGTTGTTCGATAAGAAAGAACCGAGTCCTCGGACTCGAATCCCTTTTTGAGAACCGGTACCCGTTATCGAGACCACTATAGTAAAGAAAAAGAGTTGGTTCTTTATTCGAATCCCTGGAATCCCGTCCCGACCAGAAATGCTCCGTGTGACATCACAAGAAATGACGTCACGTAGCTCAGTCACTAGGCGCAGATAGGGAAAGCAGGAAAACAATGGACCAGAAAAAGCGCTCCAAGGTGTAATAAAGTTCAAAACAAAAAGGTATAATCCAATGAATAACTTTACTGCGAGATTTGAGCAGGGTACAAACACATGACGAACCCTTTTACGACCAACCGGAAACATAGCAACCAGGCTAGCAACACACCTCCTTTATGGCAGCTGTCGCAACGTTCTTAAAGCAACCGCAGCACATACATATATGACATCTCCCTTTTTTAACTTTTGTTTTTCTTTCCTTGTAAACAAAACAAAATCACACTGTATATGTGTTGTCTGTCTAATTATCTTGATGTTTACTTTCACAGCGTGCTCATAACCTCATTCTTAGCTGCCGGGTGGCAACATGCAACAACACTTTTCGGGGCTACCGCGCATGCTCGTCACTCCCGTTGCATGCTGGGTAGTGTAGTTGTTATTTTCCCTAGCTCATAACATCACATCTTTCCCCCTATAAAGAAAGATTTTAACTCAATAAAGTGTATTTCTTTTTTTAGCTTTAACTTTTCATTTTTTAGCATTGTAACTACATTTGCAAACAACTTTTCTCTTCATAGAATTTTCTTTCAATAAAGAAATAAAGTGCAAAAATGTCAAAGCATCATAACAAACAGTTATGTCAAATAGCAGCAGAAGTGCACTTTGTATTATTTTCAGTTTTGTGCCCAAAGGACTGATTTTATTTAACACTATATTATTATTTATACACCTATAGTGATCACAGAGACAGGTTGTTTTTGTGTTACTGTATATATTTGTTTTTCTGAAAAATCCCACTTAATATACTTTGGGTAACAACAGTGAATATTTATTTAGTTTATTTTATTTTTTTAGGGGGGTAACAGTCAATATTTATTTATTTATTAGATTTTATTTTTTTCTTATATAATAAAAGTGAGCTTTTGTTAAACCAAATATTGTGTGTTTTTTTCCATATACAACAACCTATCTGGACTCGATAAGAGAATCGATAAGGAATCGGTTCGATAAGAGGATTCGATAATAGGCTCAAACTCGATAATTTCTTATCAAACATCATCCCTACTCGTTTCCCTCACCTTTCCCTGATTGGCAGCCCGGCACACCTGGTTGCAGTTGCCGATTAGGCTGCTATTTATGCCTGCGTCGCCTGTTTCTCAGGGCTCGAGGACTGATTACGTTTGAGAACCTTTGTATGCATGACTGCTCCTCCTCTGTTTAAGTATATTAAAAACCTCTTATAGTGATGGGTTGATGAGGCCTCATGAAGCGTTTCGACACATTGCAAAACTGTATTGATACTGTGTCGATACTGTGTCACTAAATACTGACATCTGCTGGACATTAAAAATCCCTACAGGCAACCTATGGACCGACTCAACTGACACTGATTTTATGACCTAGTATATACAATAATATAAACCAAGTCATTGTATTTCATTTAGGATTATTTAATATCTTCATTTAAATAAAAAT
>NC_084757.1:20027893-20070393 GCF_033978785.1 Entelurus aequoreus
TCAAATCTATGAACTTGAATATAAATATTATAAATTATGAATACATTTTCCCAGGGGTACACTTTCCTCAAGAGAGCTTTATTTTTGAAAACCTCATGAAAACACATTTACACACACAAGTGTATGATGCTGCAGGTACTTAAAAATGTTACCGTGCTCCCACTGATGGGCTAACCTGGTGCAGAAAAGCAAATAAACAATAAGAAACAACTTGCAAAACCCAGTCCAGATTAGCAGCAGGTACAGTATAAAATCAGAGACAGTTCTTGTTTAGGAAAATGACCATATCCGCCTTCTCAGGCAGGATGCGTGAGCGTTCTGGACAGATAGTGTCTCCTGCTGTGGAAAATACACGTTCGCTGGGTGTGGAAGAAGCTTGAACGCATAAATAGGAGAAAGCGCGATCTGACAGCAAAGGATAAGTCTTTTGTTGGTTCCACCACCATGCAGCAGGGTCGTCAGACATAAGTATCGGTGGAACGTCCTGGTACATCTGCAGCTCTCTCTCCACTCGTTTCTTGATGGACATGGAGCTCTGTTATTTCGCGGTTATTTCTTTTTTTTTTTTTTGTAAAGTAAAGCCACACTTTCGACCGCCGACGCCAACTGTCCATGCTTGAGCTTGACTGACTCGCTCGGCTATGCTAACACTTCCGGCGGTGGGCGCTTCTTCGTTGGTGCTCAGCGGCTTCTTCTTCCGGTTCGGCTGACTTTTTTTAAAAATTTTTTTTTTTTTATCCGGTCGGCGGACTGGGTATCGAAAATAGGAATCGAAATTTAAACTTTTGAACGATACCGGGAGAATCTGAAAGTTAGTCCCGGTTCCAATCGATACTCGATACTCTATACCCAACCCTAGCTAGAAAGGACCGGAGTTTGGGGACCCCTGGTCTATATTGTCTATATTTAGCAACACAACTGAAGTGAGCTCAGCAGGATTACATTTTTATTTAAATATTTCCTAAAGCTGCTGTGCCTCCCTGGAAGTCTTTGGGTGCCTTTCAGGGGAAACCTGTCTCACTTTTAAAAACTCTGGCATGAGTAGTTTAAACTATTTTAGTTTAATTTCACAGCTGTAACTTATTTTTACAATTTTACCTAAAACACTACATGACCTGTCATGGCAGCAGTTTTACCATAAAAAAGATTCATTCAATTTGATACCACAAATTACAGGTTGACCTGCAGGGGTATGAATTGTTTTCAACCGTAGTAGTTCCACTGTAGTTTGTAAATCACGACCGTTGAAGACAGAAGGGACCATGGAGGATGCTGAGGAGAAAGAAAAAACTGAAGGAAACAGAGTTTAATGGCGACTGAGGACAGAATAGAATGAGACAGGAGGGTGAAGTGATATCCCTCACCTGAGAATGACCCTTTTTAGGGTCATGCTCACTCTGACAGTGGCAGATGGCTCGAGAGGAGGAGCGGGACACTCATGGAACACACCAGAGGTAGCAAATCAGAGAAAAGCTGTAAACGCAGACCAAGTGGGACAAAAAAAGACAGAAGGAGAGACATTTTTTGGGACGCAAAACTTGGAAGGGGAAATAAGAGCGTGAAGAGTGATTTAATGGAAGAAAACAAGAGAGAGAAACTTTAGAAAGAGCTTGGGTCCAGCCAAGGAAAGCATGTAGAATTGAATTAGGGCACAGGGAACACAACCAAGCAGGCAAAAAGTGGAGAAGAGCAGGGGTGCATGGAGAGAGAGGAGGACCATTACATTTCTTACATTAGCCGTTACGTCCCTTGGTGACTGTTGGAGGGTAAAAAGGGGAGAAAACATCACAGAGTCGGCAGAAGGATTAGGATAATTGAAGAAGACTGTGAAAGGGAGAGCAACTTTAGTGGGAAGAGAGGGTAAGACTAGGGCTGGGCGATATATCGAAATACTCGATATATCTTGGGTTTGTCTCTGTGTGATGTAGAAAATGACTATTTCGTAAGTAAACGAGTATACGTTCTCACGCAGTTGCTTTTAGCTGCGGGCGTTACACTACGGACTTTTCTCACTCTTTCTTGTCTCTCTTTCGCACAGAGAGATAAAACAAGTGCACCTTCTTACATACGTCACATACTGTCGCGCGTGCAACGTCATACGCTCTCGCGGAGCAGAGAGGTAGAGGCATGGGTAAAGTTAGCTGTTTCAGATGGTGCAGGCGGAGCGGTGCGAGTGGTAATACGAGAGACAGAAGGTGCGAATCAGGTAACAAATGGAGGAAGAAAAATTAATTCCCAAGAAAAACAGCACGGGTCCATCGTCTGGCGGTGGTTTGGCTTCAAGCGGGAAGATGTTGAACAGCAACAAAATATGTCAAGTAAGCGGCAAAAGCGTTGCTACAAAAAGTAGCAGCACTACTAATGTGTACCCGCTAGAGAATAAGGAGTGCTTGAAACTCTGTATGTCAACATCTCTGGCCGGTGCCACACCCAACAAAATTCTGAATCAACCAGCACTGACCCAATTGCGCCTGGCATCTTCCATTTCCACATCAACACCGTATGAAAAAAATAGTCAAAAACAGAAGGAGCGAACGTCCGCAGTAACCTACCACATTGCGAAGGACATACACATTTTGATTTCCTATTACGCAGCACATTTTTATTTTACAGTTTTTGAAATATCTTGTGTGACATCATGTACAAAAGTGCACTTTATTTGTTTTAAAATATTGTAGTGGCGTTCTGTACAAAAAGTGCACTTTAATTTAGTGTTTTATTGATATGTCATCTTAGTGACATCATGCACAAAAGTGCACTCATAGTTTGTTTTGAAATGTCTCTGACAATCTTGCACTTTCTGTTTTGAAATGACATGAATGTTTGTGCCACTGCTTAATAATTGTTTAATAAATACAGTTTTGCTAAATTGACTTAGTTGTGATTTCACTCTCTGCATGAAAGTTTAAAATGAGCATATATTAATGCAGTATGAACAAGAATGTTTTAATGTAGACACAGAGAATCATCATACCGGTGTGATTATATGCATCAACTGTTAATTCAAGGCTAAGGCAAAATATTGAGGTATATATCGTGTATCGTGACATGGCATAAAAATATCGAGATATTAATAAAAGGCCATATCGCCCAGCCCTAGGTAGGACCCAACTATATTTGCAAATACTGTTGGTTTTAGACAATATCGGATAGCAGGTGGCTGCCGGTTCTCCATAGTGACATGATACATAGTGACATGATACATAGAGTTTATCTAGAACTGGATCTGCTAAGCACTTCTAAGCTTTTAAAACTTGGAGCTCATCATCTGTATATTGTTGGGATCTTACCGAATATGCGTGGTGGTCAAGCTAGCTCTGTTTTCAATGGGTACTAGGCGCCATTTGGCCTTTCTCAAAGAAAAAATTCCCTATGCTTGTGTTGTTTTCGGCCGTACGAATCGCGAAAAGGATAAACATGTCTTCAGAGTTCCTTGAGAGGTAATTAAAAAGGGAGGAAGGGTGACAGATTTTAGGAAACGACAAGAAAAGCATGCAGCTCACACTCCAGTCCAAGAGAGCAGAGTCGAAGAATGCATGAGTTTGCAGTGATTACTCTGTTAAAGGTTTGTTTGATATATTTTTAATGTTTATTATTTCCCATTAAGTATTATCTTGATATTTGTATTTTTCAAACACATGTATGCTACGTTTTGTTTTTTTAAAAAGCACCAACTCACAGTGTCTAAATAAAAGAAAGTAAATGTGAGCAAAACCTAAAAGACTTAAGCTTTTACCAAAGGCAACAATCATCAATGAAGTTTTCAGCACATATACAATGTTGACATCTATAGTCATATTTTGATAAAGAAGGGGGAAAAAATGCTACTCGTAAAGGGCGCAAGCAACAACAACAAACATCAGTAGACGCAAAGTTAAATCATGAAATGCAACCTTACCCGAGCAAAAACGATGCATATTTATTATCCGGGGGAGTCTTGATAGCAATTTCCGTGACCCAGCCACACACAAAGAAGTTGTAGACCGCCATGCTTTTCCAAGTTTCCATCTGTTTTGTCTTGAAGAATGTAGGGCTGCAACTAATGATTATTTTTGCAACTTAACGCTAAGAAAACGGAAATGCTGATTATCGGTCCTGCTAGACACGACACCTATTTAATAAAACCACCTTAACATTTGACGGCCAAACAATTACACAAGTAGACTTGGTAAAGAATCTGGGTATTATCTTCGACCCAACTCTCTCATTTGAGTCACATATTAAGAGTGTTACTAAAACAGCCTTCTTTCATCTCCGTAATATCGCAAAAATTAGTTCCATTTTGTCCACCAGCGACGCTGAGATCATTATTCATGCGTTCATTAGGTCTGGATTACTGTAACATATTATTTCCGGGTCTCCCTATGTCTAGCATTGAAAGATTACAGTTGGTACAAAATGCGGCAGCTAGACTTTTGACAAGAACAAGAAAGTTTGATCATATTATGCCTATACTGGCTCACCTGCACTGGCTTCCTGTGCACTTAAGATGTGACTTCAAGGTTTTACTACTTACGTATAAAATACTAAACCAGGGGTCCCCAAACTACGAATTTTGCCCGCCAGCGTCCAAAATCCGGCCCGCCGGAAGTCCCAAGTCCCAAGTTATTTTTTTAAATCTGTCCTTTCTAATCCATTTTCTACAAACCGTGGTAAAACTCCCGACGGTTAATATTACCATTTCAAATTAAAATATTTTTGAAAACTAGTATTGATAATCTATAAAATCCCGGACCGGTGACACTGCTCATTTACTGGAGAAACAAGCTACTGCAAGCTAGCTTAAAGGTGAACTGCACTTGTTTTGGAACTTTGCCAATCGTTCACAATCGTTATGAAAAACGTGATGTTTTTTTTTATGCATTCTAATATGAATAAAAGTCTGCTTACAGCAGAGCCAATGGGAGCTCCACTATTCCGCCCATAAAATCAGATAAATAACCATTCAAAAAGTGCCAACAATGCACAATTGACATTTCGTGACTTGAATATTACCCAAGTATTAGTGACATTGTTAATATAAGCGCTAACACGGACCAACTATTTATAGCGGCGACGTAATCACTTGCGTGTCTCCCTATGTTTACATCATGGAGTGGTCTACTGATTCCTCGCTTCCCTGCTCCCTGTAGGTTTATTGTAGATAAATAAATCATGCATCTCACCTGGACAGTAGATGGTTGAGAAGATAATCCGACAAGTTGGGACACTTTGACCGCCATATGGGACCTTGAACTGGCAAGGACCACACGAAAAGCACTAGTTCCCTCCACCCCGTTTCTTCATGAGGATTATGAGTCATTCTTCACCTCAATGGGAATATATGAATATCCCAGCAGTCGTCAGCCTAATGACAGCAGAACTTGTACAGTAAGTGATGTTTTATTATGTTTGTTGGCTTTCATAGTCTGCAGTGAGCAGAAATCAATGATGAAGAAAAAAAAAAGCAAATGTCGTGATGCGTTTTTCTTTTTTTTTAAATTAATGCGCAGCGTATGCTGAAAATTCTCAAATTACATAAATATCAAATATTATAAATGTGCCTGTTACTACATTAAATATATAAATACTGTACATCATGTATATAAAACCCCTAAGGAGATGTTTGGATGTTTTTTTTAGGGGCTTTACAAGCAGAATTGAACGGCTTCTTTAGGCTCCATTGTAAGCGGACTTTTGTTCAAATGTATTTAATAGTTAGAATGCTTTTTTTTTAATCCATCTGTCGTGATTTCTTTCTTAATGATTCTTAACCATAGGCAAAATGCCAAAAACAAGTGAAATTCTCCTTTAAATGCTAACATGAATACAAGAGACATTTTACAAATTCAAATAGAAGAAGATAAACACTCAAATAACGATAATATGGCTCATAAGAAGCCAGAACAATATTCAATTTGTTTCTCCTGCCAAGAAAGTATATTGTTTGTCTAATAAAATATTTTAGTTTTTTTTTAGTTTTTTTTTTTTAGATAAAGATTATTTATGTATTTAATATTTGTTTACTTACTACCGTATATTATTTATTTATTATTTATTCACTTTTCTGTTACGGAGAACAAGGAAATGGGTATGGTATGAAAAGGGGTAGGATTATAAAAAACTCGGACGTGCTGTAATGAAACAACTGGAAATATGTGATGCATTACGTTGTATCGTATGCATGTTTGAAATAAACTGAAACTTAACTGAACTGAAGTGTGTCTATACTTTTAAAGCACAGTCAACAATAATGATAACAGTCATAATTTTGGTCAGAATATCCCTGATATGAAATGTTCATATTGTTACATCCCTACTGTGCTCTCTCATAACAGAGTGATAGACTTGAAGAACTATACACGGAGGTGTCTACAACAGGAAGTGAACCTGTGTGACGTCACATAAACCGAAAGTCACTCTTGAACATAAACACTCATAAAACAATTACAAAACCCAAAACCAGTAAAGTTGGCACGTTGTGTAATTCGTAAATAAAAACAGAACACAATGATTTGCAAATCCTTTTCAACTTATATTCAATTGAATAGACTGCAAAGACAAGATACTTAATGTTCGTACTGAGAAATTAAATTTCTTTGGCAAATAATCATTAACTTAGAATTTAATGGCAGCAACACATTGCAAAAAAGTTGGCACAGGGGCATTTTTACCACTGTGTTACATGGCCCTTTCCTTTTAACAACACTCAGTAAACATTTGGGAACTGAGGAGACCAATTTTTGAAGCTTTTCAAGTAAAATTATTTCCCATTCTTGCTTGATGTACAGCTTAAGTTGTTCAACAGTTGTCGTATTTTACGCTTCTGTGTCCGAAATGAACAGCTGGGCAAGTTCTCCATCAAACACGCCAGATTCCCTCTCCTCATTTTCAAAGTCAGTCTCGTTGTCCTTTAGCATAGCAAACTAGCACAACAGTAAAAGCCGACTTCTCTTGCCCCGTTGTGCGTATCGATTCGCTACCGTGCTGGTCCCCTTCTTCTCCACTGTGTGCTTCACCGGGATGTCGAAAGTGAGCGGCACCTCGTCCATGTTGGTAATGTGTTTGTCAGCAATGTTTTTATTTACAACACACATTGCAGCACTATATGCTCACTGGGGGCGTGCCTTTAGCGTCCTCTCTCACCTGAAACCTTCACCCTATAACGGCCGCATGCTGTCCTCAGTCACGTCCAGTTTTCCTCCATATAAACAGCGTGCCGGCCCAGTCATATAACATTTGATTTGATTTGATCTATGGCTTTTGGAACTCAGTGCACACACAACAACCTATCTGTATTCGATAAGAGGATTCTATAATGGGCTTAAACTCGATAATTTCTTGACGAACATCATCCCAAGTACCGCCTGAAGGATTGAAGGTCATGGGCATTCAATGTTGGTTCTCAGCCTTGCAGCCTACGTGCAGTGGTTTCTCCAGATTCTCTGAACCTTTTGATGATATTACGGACCATAGATGGTGAAATCCCTAAAATCCTTGCAATGTTGAGAAATGTTGTTCTTAAACAATGTTCTCACGCATTTGTTCACAAAGTGGTGACCCTCGCCCCATCCTTGTTCGTGAATGACTGAGCATTTCATGGAAGCTGCTTTTATACCCAATCATGGCACCCACCTGTTCCTAAATAGCCTGTTCACCTGTGAGATGTTCCAAATAAGTGTTTGATGAGCATTCCTCAACTTTCTCAGTCTTTTTGCCAGTTGTGCCAGCTTTTTTTAAACATGTTGCAGGCATCACATTTCAAGTGAGCTAATATTTGCAAAAAATAACAAAGTTTTCTAGTTCAAACGTTAAATATCTTGTCTTTGCAGTCTATTTAATTGAATATAGGTTGAAAAGGATTTGCAAATCATTGTATTCTGTTTTTATTTACGATTTACACAACGTGCCAACTTCACTAGTTTGGGGTTTTGTATATGGCTCTCAAGAAACCAGAACGATATTAATTGATTCTTCTGCCAAAGAAACTATTTTGTGCGTGTTTATTGTTATTTTTCAAAAAAACTTGGTTAAAATAGTTTAAAAGTACTTTTTAAGCATTTTCAACAATACTACAGGATAACCTTTGCTGTAAAATATTCATATCATTACATCCCTACTCCCTGCCCACAAATTAAGAATGCCTGCTCAATTTTCATTTACCTCAGACTATTATTCTTCCTGTTCTGTCGGTACTCCACATCAACCGCAGCCTGCCACAATGGTCTGTCCCACCCGGACAGCCTGTCCCAACCAGACGGCTCTCAATATCCAGAGGACAAACGGTCAGAGACGGACTCCAGACCAAACCTTGTTAGTGCCAAGTTCAGGCCAACAGAGACTTTTTCTTCAAAATACTCTCTTAGCCAATACTGCTCTTAAGACAGTATTAACAAAAACCCTTATTCCTCATGGCCATGACACCATCTCTTACCCACCCTGCACATACGACTTCCAGGCCTCACTACACATCTTAAAGGGGAACTGCACTTTTTTTGGAATTTTGCCTATAATTCGCAATCCTTATGAGAGACAAGAACGCCTATGTTTTTTTTTTTTAAATGCATTCTAACGTAAATAAATGGCAAGCGACAATGGGAGCCATCATGTCATTGCGTCTATCCCGACCATAAAACCTAATATATAACCATCCAAAAAGCGGCAACAATACTCCATTTACATTTTGTGACCTGAATATTAATCAAGTATTAGCGATATTGTTATTATAAGCACTAACGTTATCGACTTACAGTCGCGGTCAAAAATGTACATACACCTGTAAAGAACATAATGTCATGTCTGTCTTGAGTTTCCAATAATTTCTACAACTCCTATTTTTTTGTGATAGAGTGATTGGAGCACATACTTGTTGGTCACAAAAAACATTCATGAAGTTTGGTTCTTTTATGAATTTATTATGGGTCTACTGAAAATGTGACCAAATCTGCTGGGTCAAAAGTATACATACAGCAATGTTAATATTTGGTTACATGTTCCTTGGCAAGTTTCACTGCAATAAGGCACTTTTGGTAGCCATCCACAAGCTTCTGGTTGAATTTTTGACCACTCCTCTTGACAAAATTGGTGCAGTTCAGCTAAATTTGTTGGTTTTCTGACATGGACTTGTTTCTTCAGCATTGTCCACACGTTTAAGTCAGGACTTTGGGAAGGCCATTCTAAAAACTTAATTCTAGTCTGATTTAGCCATTCATTTACCACTTTTGACGTGTGTTTGGGGTCATTGTCCTGTTGGAACACCCAACTGCGCCCAAGACCCAACCTCCGGGCTGATGATTTTAGATTTTCCTCAAGAATATGCAGGTGATCCTCATTTTTCATTGTCCCATTTACTCTCTGTAAAGCACCAGTTCCATTAGCAGAAAAACAGGCCCAGAGCATAATACTACCACCACCATGCTTGACGGTAGGGATGGTGTTCTTGGGATTAAAGGCCTCACCTTTTCTCCTCCAAACATATTGCTGGGTAATGTGGCCAAAAAGCTCAATTTTTGTTTCATCTGACCACAGAACTTTCCTCCAGAAGGTCTTATCTTTGTCCATGTGATGGCAGATGAAACAAAAATTTAGCTTTTTGCTTCTCATCAAACATTTTTTCTTGGTGAGGATTATGAGTCATTCTTCATCTAAACGGGAATATTGCAACATCCTAACAGTCGACATCCCAGTGGGAGCAGATACTGTAAAGTAAGTGATGTTTTATTATGTTTGTTGGCTTTCATGAAGTCTGTGGTGAGTAGTAATCAGTGATGTTGTTGAGGGAAAAAGCAAACGTCGTGATGCGTTTGTGAAATTAACTATGCTGTATGCATAGAATGAGTAAAATACGTAAATATTAGGCTACATGTTATTATGAATGTGTCTGTTACAACATTTTATATATACTTACAGCGTGATATAGAAGTGTTTGGATGTTGTTCAGTGCTTTAGACTTAGACTTAGAAAAATATTATTGATCCACAAGGGAAATGGTTCCACAAAGTAGCTCAGTTACAAAGGATGGAAAGGATAATGCACACAAGGGCAAAAAAAAGAGGGCGAAAACAAAATGTATACCTACTCAGTGGCCTAGTGGTTAGAGTGTCCGCCCTGAGATTGGTAGGTTGTGAGTTCAAACCCCGGACGAGTCATACCAAAGACTATAAAAATGGGACCCATTAGCTCCCTGCTTGGCACTCAGCATCAAGGGTTGGAATTGGGGGTTAAATCACCAAAAATGATTCCCGGGCGCGGCACCGCTGCTGCCCACTGCTCTCCTCACCTCCCAGGGGGTGAACAAGGGGATGGGTCAAATGCAGAGGACACATTTCACCACACCTAGTGTGTGTGTGACAATCATTGGTACTTTAACTTTACTTTAAAGTAGACTAAAAATGTACCATAGTAGCAATATAAAATATAGCATACGTAATATTTACATATTATATATACAGTATATAATATAATACAGATATTATAATACAGATATATTATATTATGTTTTTATAATATATACAATATATAACAAATCCCAATTACAATGTACTATATTATATAGGCAGAATAGAGCGACTCCCAGTGGTTCCATTGTAAGCAGATTTTAGCTTGCTTGTATTTACTAGTTCGAGTGCATAAAAAAAGAAAAATATATATATATGTGAATGATAGACATAATTCCAAAATAAAATGCAGTTCCCTTTTAAAGCAAAGCCACTGTCTCTGCCAACTATTCTCAGTCAGATGCGGAAACTGTAAATTTGATCTTTTTTTTTTTTCTTTAGCTAAAAGGCTAATCAGCGTGCTGTTAAAATTGTCAACCTCTGAGATGTACTTAAAGGTGGTAAAAAAATATAATATGGGATGCCTTTTATTTTCCATAAAACTAAATCATATGTTATTACACTAAAACAGGATTGTATAGTGTTGCATTGCGATATGGATTAGTGTTGACTGGGGTTGTACGGTATATTACCGCGATACTAATGAATCACATTGGGTACTATACCGCCACTAAAAAGTACCGGCCCCCCGTCGTCGTCACGTCGTGTCATTGCTGGTTTACGAGCAGACGAGCATATTCGGCAGCGCACAATCACGGAGTACTTACAAGCAGACACGGTGTGTAGACAGAAAAGGGAAAACGAACAAATTTTGGCTTAAAAACTAACGATAAAGGTGAAGTTATAACACTGAAATGCCCTCAGGAAGAGGTGCTTTACGACATGGCTAGCTAGCTAGCGGCAAAAGTCCAGCCCCAGTCGGCAGTGTTTTAGCTACTTCTAAATCACAAATCCTTGTCTCCATGACGACAAATAAAGTATGTTTCTTACAAGTATCATCCCTGCAGGATGAGGAATAGCTAAACATGCTTCACTACACACCGTAGCTCACCGGCGTCAAAATGTAAACAAACGCCATTGGTGGATCTACACCTAAAATCCACTGTAATGATACCAACTACAGTAGCGTATCTAGTCGATACTACTATGATTACGTCAGTATTTTTTGGCATCACATCTTCTTTCGTTTTTTTTTTAATTTGTCCAAGAAAATATTTCCCTGGACACATGAGGACTTTGAATATGACCAATGTATGATCCTGTAATGACTTGGTATCGGATTGATACTACAGATGTCTGATAATATCGGACTGCCGATATTATCGGCCGATAAATGCTTTAAAATGCAATATCGTAAATTATCGGTATGGGTTTCAAAATTATCGGTTTCAAAAAGTAAAATGTATGACTTTTCAAAACGCCGCTGTGTACATGGACATAGGGAGAAGTACAGAGCACCAATAAACCTTAAAGGCACTGCCTTTGCGTGCCGGCCCAATCACATAATATCTACGGCTTTTCACACACACAAGTGAATGCAAGTCATACCTGGTCAACAGCCATACAGGTCACACTGAAGGTGGCCGTATAAACAACTTTAACACTGTTACAAATATGCGCCACACTGTGAACCCACACCAAACAAGAATGACAAACACATTTCGGGAGAACATCCGCACCGTAACACAACATAAACACAACAGAACAAATACCCAAATACCTCTTCCGGGACGCTACAATATACGCTCCCCCCCGTCCCCACCTCAATCCCGCACCCCAACCACCTCAACCTCCTCATGCTCTCTCAGGGAGAGCATGTCCCAAATTTCAAGCTGCTGTTTGAGGCAAGTTAAAAAAAATATAGTGCCATGTTGCCATTTTTTTCCATATTTTGAGTTGATTTCTTTTGGAAAACCTTGTTACAATGTATAATGCATCCAGCGGGGCATCACAACAAAATTCGGCATAATAATGTGTTAATTCCACGATTGTATATATCGGTATCGGTTGGTATCGGTAATTAAGAGTTGGACAATATCGGAATATCGGATATCGGGAAAAAAGCCATTATCGGACATCTCTAATTGATACCCAAATTTGTGGTATCATCCAAAACTAATGTAAAGTATCAAACAGAAGAATAAGTGATTATTACATTTTAACAGAAGTGTAGATAGAAAATGTTAAAAGAGAAAGTAAGCAGATATTAACAGTAAATGAACAAGTAGATTAATAATTCATTTTCTACCACTTGTCCTTAATAATGTTGACAAAATAATAGAATGGAAAATGACACAATATGTTACTGCATATGTCAGCAGATTAAATTAGGAGCCTTTGTTTGCTTACTTACTACTAAAAGACAAGTTGTCTTGTATTATTTTATTTAAGGACAAACTTGCAATAATTACATATGTTTAATGTACCGTAAGATTTTTTTGTTAAAATAAAGCCAATAATGCCATTTTTTGTGGTCCCCTTAATTTAAAAAAGTATCGAAATACATTTTGGTACCGGTACCAAAATATTGGTATTGGGACAACACTAGTGTTGACTGTAAAAACCAATCACCGATGCACAAATATTTGTTGGGCTGTATCAACCACAACAATATGCGACTAATTAAACCGAGAGACAAAATTAAGTTTTCACAAACGTCATAATTAGCAATATTTACAGTATATGTATTCTCTGTTAAACCAACATGTGTTCGTTAAAAAAATATTTGCCAAAACTTATGATGCAAAACGTAATTAGCAATACGTCAATAAAAACAAGCTAGCTTACCAGCACATTTCGATGGAGGGGAAACAACGTTTTCCAGTCTCTCTGTCGTCCTTTCTTGGGGTTCCCTCTTCATTGGTAGGTGTAACCGGTTGGATTCATCTTGTTAGTTACACCTTTTATTAGTTTATTTTCAACTTTTTCTGTGTAACGTCTCTTGTCTCTACTCGTCGTTTGTCGAGTCAAGCAGGTGTGTCAATCAGCATCTCTGGTGCGGTACTTCCGGAAACAACTATTTTATTTTATTGGCTTTTATTTATTTTTATTTTTTTATTTATTTTTTGTTCAAATCAAATAGGGATATTAACAACGTTTATTTGCTTTTTAGAAAAATCAAAGGAATAGGTGGTGGGCGGATTTTTCATTTTCTTAAATAGACGTTTGTTTTACTAAATTACATAACTAAATTGGTTACCAATATGTATATTGTTGTTATTTGATAGCTATGGAAGCCCGTTTCCACCACAGAAAAAAAATGTCTTCATTAAGTCATAATTATAAGAAAATAAAGTCGAAATTATAAGATAAAAAGTCATAATTATGAAATGAAAAATCGAAATTATGAGATTTTAAAAAGTCATAATTATGGTATACAAAGTAGAAATGTTGGTAAAAAAAAAAAAAGTCGAAATTATGAGACAAAAATTAATTAATATAATTTAAAATATCGAAATTGTGAGATGAGAAAATCAAAATTAACAGATTAAGAATCAGTTTAATTCACGGGTGTCCAAAGTACCCGCGGCTAATTGTTTAGCGGCCTACCACCCATTCTGGAAATGCTATTGCAAAAATGTAAAATAAACATTAAAAAAAGTGGAATGAGGTGAAATCTAACGAGGAAAAGTTGCAATTAGGGATGTCCGATAATGGCTTTTTGCCGATATCCGATATTCCGATATTGTCCAACTCTTTAATTACCGATACCAATATCAACCGATACCGATATCAACCGATATATGCAGTCGTGGAATTAACACATTATTATGCCTAATTTGGACAACCAGGTATGGTGAAGATAAGGTACTTTTTTTTTTTAATTAGTAAAATAAGATAAATAAATTAAAAACATTTTCTTGAATAAAAAAGAAAGTACAACAATATAAAAACAGTTACATAGAAACTAGTAATGAATGAAAATTAGTAAAATTAACTGTTAAAGGTTAGTACTATTAGTGGACCAGCAGCACGCACAATCATGTGTGCTTGCGGACTGTATCCCTTGCAGACTGTATTGATATATATTGATATATAATGTAGGAACCAGAATATTAATAACAGAAAGAAACAACCCTTTTGTGTGAATGTGTGTAAATGGGGGAGGGAGGTTTTTTGGGTTGGTGCACTAATTGTAAGTGTATCTTGTGTTTTTTATGTTGATTTAATAACAAAAAAAAATATTTAAAAAAAAAAAAAAAAACGATACCGATCATTTCCGATATTACATTTTAACGCATATATCGGCCGATAATATCGGCAGGCCGATATTATCGGACATCTCTAGTTGCAATGTTGACACAAAGCTGCCATGCAGGCTGTTTGTTTTTCTTTTATCTTTCTTTATTTTGCTTTTTTTGCCTGTGCTAAAAAAAAAAATGTTTTAAAAAAAATTCAATGTTATAATCAATTATTGACCTATTCAAGGCTCCAATTACTTTAAATATTTCACTTTAAAATGTTTTATGTGGAAAATATGTGTGGTTGCCATATAAAAACAATGTTTTCTTTGACATAAGAGCATAAAACAAACAAAATAATAGTTCAAACGTAAAATGGACAGATATATCTGAAGTTGATCTCGTAATTTAAGTGTTGAAAGTAAAAAAATATATGATAAAAATGTATTACTTTATGAGTGGGGGACCTTTTGGATCCCAAATATATTTAATGGGATTTTATTTATCTTTTCACTGTGATTAATCAAAAATAATAATGAATTAAAATCAATGGTGTCCTGCATTATTGATCTTTTTATGGCTCCAATTACTTCACATCAAACATTGCTTTCTGAATGTTTTGGGCGGTGGGGAAAATACTGCATATTTCAGTTTTAGTATAAAAAACAAAGTTGTCTTTGACAGAAAAGGCATAAAAGCTTTTTTTTTTAACGTTATATCAACCTGAAGTTGATATAGAGATTTACTGTAAGCGTTAAATTAAAAAAAATAATAATAATTTGACTTATTTTTAAAATTTTAATGACTGAGACCCTTTATATTTATATATTTTGTTATGATTTGAAAATGAAAAATATCAAAATGGCCTCCGCATGCTTTAATTTTTCCGTGTGCGGTCCTCAATGGAAAAAGTTTGGACACCCCTGGTTTAATTGGACAATTTTAACCCACAAGGAATTTGACTTGGTATAGGCCAGTGGTTCTCAAACTTTTTTTGTCATCCCCCACTTTGGACAAGGGGGAGTTTTCAAGCCCCACCTGCCCCCATCGCCCCAACAGAACGCTAATGCCAAGCTTAACATTTTCAAATTTATTGAACATCAAGTAACATCAAGTTGTATACATTCAAACTCAATAACATAAAATAA
Source organism: Entelurus aequoreus (assembly GCF_033978785.1). Taxonomy (NCBI): domain Eukaryota; kingdom Metazoa; phylum Chordata; class Actinopteri; order Syngnathiformes; family Syngnathidae; genus Entelurus; species Entelurus aequoreus. Next base: position 20,043,539 of record NC_084757.1, read on the forward strand.
CATCAAGTTCAATAATAAATAAAATAACTGTGCAGCTGTGGTATAACTTGCATCAAGTTCAATATCAAATAAAATAACTTGCATCAAGTTCAATAATAAATAAAACAAAAGTGTTATAACTTGCATCAAGTTCAATAATAAATAAATAAAAAGTGTTATAACTTGCATCAAGTTCAATAATAAATCAAAAAAAGTGTTATAACTTGCATCAAGTTCAATAATAAATCAAATAAAAGTGTTATAACTTGCATCAAGTTCAATAATAAATAAAATAACTTGCATCAAGTTCAATCATAAATAAAACAAAAGTGTTATAACTTGCATCAAGTTCAATAATAAATTTAAAAAAGTGTTATAACTTGCATCAAGTTCAATAATAAATAAATAAGTGTTATAACTTGCATCAAGTTTAATAATAAATCAAATAAAAGTGTTATAACTTGCATCAAGTTCAATAATAAATCAAATAACTTGCATCAAGTTCATTAATAAATCAAATAAAAGTGCCACTTTGCAAAAAAAAAAAGGAGGAGTTACGCATTTGGCAAGACAGGGGAAGTGAACATGAGTTTTACAGTACTCCAGCATTAGTGGCTGAAATGAGCCTGTTTTGCACTGCACAGCTTTTCAAATGGGGGTTGCAGGCTTGACACTGCCACTTTTAAAACCTCATTGAGTTTGAGGCTGAGCTGCCTTGACGCGAGTGCTTCCCGGTGAATGACACACAGTGTGTCCAATGTGCATTTGGTGCAACCCTCTTTATTAGAGCCTGCAGCCCGTTTCTTGACTTTGCCATGGTCTGTGCGCCATCAGAGCAAAAGCCCACACAGTTTTCCCATTTAAGGTCGTGTTCTTTGAGGAAACTGTCCATTATCTTGAACAGCTCATCAGCAGTGGCTCTATTTTTTATGTATTTGCAAAACAGCAAATCCTCGCACAGTGACTCGCCATTCACAAAGCTTCCGCTTAGCCCCGCCCCCATTAGTTACTGTTGCTATGTCTGTCAAACTTTCGCTCCTACCTAGGAATGTAAAGCCTACAGGAAAAATAAGTAATTTACATTTATTTATATAGCGGATTTCACAGACAGAATCACAAAGTGATTTACAGTGTGTATAGAAAATGAAAGCATAGTAAAAAAAAAAAAAATCTAACAATATAATTTAAAAAAATTAAAAAAATTAAAGTTAAATTTCCTCCCGTTCCTCGCGCCCCACCTGTCATGTCTCTATTCCCCACCAGTGGGGCGCGCCCCACACTTTGAGAAACGCTGGTATAGGCTGTGTGTGAGTGTGAATGTTGTCTGTCTATCTGTGTTGGCCCTGTGATGAGGTGGCGACTTGTCCAGGGTGTACCCTGCCTTCCGCCCGAATGCAGCTGAGATAGGCTCCAGCACCCCCCGCGACCCCAAAAGGGACAAGCGGTAGAAAATGGATGGATGGATAGGCTGTGCGCTTTTGTTCATTGTAAAAAAAAAAGATCTATAACAATTAACTAAAAATATAAACAGTACTTAAATAACTAATATCTGCAAGGCTAATAAATAATAGTGCAGTGGTGAATAGAGCCAAGCCAAACAATGATGAAGTGAGCATGAGTAGTTGTCCCGATACCAATAATTTAGTACCGATAGTGGTACCAAAATGTATATTGATACTTTTCGATACTTTTCGATACTTTTCGATACTTTTACAAACAAAGGGAACTATGAAAAATGTCAAAATTGGCTTTATTTTAACAATACAACCATACATTAAACATTCATAGTCAAAAAACAATTTTACAAGGTTAAAATATAAATCAAAAGGCAGTAAACACATTGGGCTTTTCTTGTTGCACTCAAAGAACAATTTACAATTTTCCATATTACAAACCCCGTTTCCATATGAGTTGGGAAATTGTGTTAGATGTAAATATAAACGGAATACAATGATTTGCAAATCATTTTCAACCCATATTCAGTTGAATATGCTACAAAGACAACATATTTGATGTTCAAACTAATAAACATTTTGCAAATAATCATTAACTTTAGAATTGGATGACAGCAACACGTGACAAAGAAGTTGGGAAAGTTGAGGAATGCTCATCAAACACTTATTTGGAACATCCCACAGGTGAACAGGCTAATTGGGAACAGGTGGGTGCCATGATTGGGTATAAAAGTAGATTCCATGAAATGCTCAGTCACTCACAAACAAGGATGGGGTGAGGGTCACCACTTTGTCAACAAGTGTGTGAGCAAATTGTTGAACAGTTTAAGAAAAACCTTTCTCAACCAGCTATTGCAAGGAATTTAGGGATTTCACCATCTACGGGCCGTAATATCATCAAAGGGTTCAGAGAATCTGGAGAAATCACTGCACGTAAGCAGCTAAGCCCGTGACCTTCGATACCTCAGGCTGTACTGCATCAACAAGCGACATCAGTGTGTAAAGGATATCACCACATGGGCTCAGGAACACTTCAGAAACCCACTGTCAGTAACTACAGTTGGTCTCTACATCTGTAAGTGCAAGTTAAAACTCTCCTATGCGAGGCGAAAACCGTTTATCAACAACACCCGGAAACGCCGTCGGCTTCGCTGGGCCTGAGCTCATCTAAGATGGACTGATACAAAGTGGAAAAGTGTTTTGTGGTCTGACGAGTCCACATTTCAAATTGTTTTTGGAAACTGTGGACGTCGTGTCCTCCGGACCAAAGAGGAAAAGAACCATCCGGATTGTTATAGGCGCAAAGTTGAAAAGAAAGCATCTGTGATGGTATGGGGGTGTATTAGTGCCCAAGACATGGGTAACTTAGACATCTGTGAAGGCGCCATTAATGCTGAAAGGTACATACAGGTTTTGGAGCAACATATGTTGCCATCCAAGCAACGTTATCATGGACACCCCTGCTTATTTCAGCAAGACAATGCCAAGCCACGTGTTACATCAACATGGCTTCATAGTAAAAGAGTGTGGGTATTAGACTGGCCTGCCTGTAGTCCACACCTGTCTCCCATTGAAAATGTGTGGTGCAATATGAAGCCTAAAATACCAGAAGGGAGACCCCCGGACTGTTGAACAACTTAAGCTGTACATCAAGCAAGAATGGGAAATAATTCTACCTGAGAACCTTCAAAAATTGGTCTTCTCAGTTCCCAAACGTTTACTGAGTGTTGTTAAAAGGAAAGGCCATGTAACACAGTGGTGAACATGCCCTTTCCCAACTACTTTGGCACGTGTTGCAGCCATGAAATTATAAGTTAATTATTATTTGCAAAAAAATAAATAAAGTTTATGAGTTTGAACATCAAATATCTTGTCTTTGTAGTGCATTCAATTGAATATGGGTTGAAAAGGATTTGCAAATCATTGTATTCCGTTTATATTTACATCTAACACAATTTCCCAACTCTTATGGAAACTGGGTTTGTACATATAGTCTGTCATGTTCAAGGATTAGGTAAGAATATAATTTACTGACATTATATTAAATGATTCATGATTTATAGTTGCCACTCCTGGTCTGTGCTTTAAGAAAAATACAATTATTGATTATTAATTAAGTACTAAAAACAAAACTATGGATACATGTACACAGATAAGCCATGTAGCAGGTAAAACACATTTATTAAAGATAAAACACAAATTGCATGAATTTATTACAAAATTTTGTAATTTAACTTGCAGTAGTTGACGCTAATTGGGTGGTCTAAACTCCACTAATATTTGGCATCAAGCAAAGCAGCTGTGTGCACGTCTGCTTATCACAGCTCCCTCCCCCCGTTTTCACCGCATTCTATAGAGGCACTATAGAGAGCCTACTGACCAACTGCATCTCTGTCTGGACTGGAGCCTGCAGTGCCTCAGACTGGAAGTCTCTGCAGAGAGTGGTGAGGAAGGCGGAAAAGATCATCAGGACTCCTCTTCCTCCTATCCAGGAGATCGCAAAAAGCCGCTGCCTGACCAGGGCTCAGAAAATCTGTAGAGACTCCTCCCACACCCACCAAGGACTGTTTTCACTGCTGGACTCTGGAAAGAGGTTCCGCAGCCTCCGTAGCAGAACGGTTTTGTAACAGCTTCTTCCCTCAGGCTATAAGACTCTTGAACGCATCATAATAATCCCCTCAATTCCCCCCAAAAACGGATTAACTCGCTGGAATATGAAGACAATATAACATACATCCATAAACGTGGATGCATATGAAAAAGTGCTATATATTTATCTGTACAGTAATCTATTTATTTATATCTGCACCTTATTGCTCTTTTATCCTGCACTACAACGAAGTAATGCAACAAAACGTTGTTCTTATCTGTACTGTAAACTTCAAATTTGAATGACAATAAAAGGAAATTTAAAGGCCTACTGAAATGAAATGTTCTTATTTAAATGAGGATAGCAGGTCCATTCTATGTGTCATACTTGATCATTTCGCGATATTGCCATATTTTTGCTGAAAGGATTTAGTAGAGAAGATTGACGATAAAGTTCGCAACTTTTGGTTGCTGATAAAAAAGCGTGACATCACAGGTTGAAGAGCTCCTTGCATCTGCACATTGTTTACACCAGCAGCGAGAGCGATTCGGACCGAGAAAGCGACGATTACCCCATTAATTTGAGCGAGGATGAAAGATTCGTGGATGAGGAAAGTGAGAGTGAAGGATTACAGTGCAGTGCAGGACGCCAGGGTGTATCTTTTTTCGCTCTGACCGTAACTTAGGTACAAGGGTTCATTGGATTCCACACTTTCTCCTTTTTCTATTGTGGATCACGGATTTGTATTTTAAACCACCTCGGATACTATATCCTCTTGAAAATGAGAGTCGAGAACGCAAAATGGACATTCACAGTGACTTTTATCTCCACGACAATACATCGGCGAAACACTTTAGCTACGGAGCTAACGTGATAGCATCGTGCTTAACTGCGGATAGAAACAGAAGAAACATGCCCCTGACTGGAAGGATAGACAGAAGATGAACAATACTACTATTACTTCTACTATCAGGAGACACCGAACCAAACCCTGGACCTGTAACCACACGGTTGATGCTGTGCAGCCTGGCGAAGCCTAGCAATGCTGTTGCTAACGACGCCATTGAAGCTAACTTAGCTACGGACCTCGACAGAGCTATGCTAAAAACATTAGCTCTCCACCTACGCCAGCCTCATCTGCTCATTATGACCCGTGCTCACCTGCATTCCAGCGATCGACGGCGCGACGAAGGACTTCACCCGATCATCGGTGCGGTCGGCGGCTAGCGTCGGATAGCGCGTCTGCTATCCAACTCAAAGTCCTCCTGGTTGTGTTGCTGCAGCCAGCCGCTAATACACCGATCCCACCTACAACTTTCTTCTTTGCTGTCTCCATTGTTCATTAAACAAATTGCAAAAGATTCACCAACACAGATGTCCAGAATACTGAGGAATTTTTCGATGAAAACAGACGCTGTTTGTTTTGGGACACAATGGTGTCCCAATACTTCCGTTCAATCCGTGACGTCACACGCAAACGTCATCATACCGAGACATTTTCAGCCGGATATTTCCCGGGAAATTTAAAATTGCACTTTATAAGTTAACCCGGCCGTTTTGGCATGTGTTGCAATGTTAAGATTTCATCATTGATGTATAAACTATCAGACTGCGTGGTCGGTAGTAGTGGGTTTCAGTAGGCCTCTAAGTCTCTAAGTCTAAAGTTGTCATTTCAAATTACTTGTATTCACAATCTAAGTTGAAACGGAGTATTCTCACACACCGTCAATCTAATCTTCATTAGGGCTTGGATTCATGATATGTTCAAATAAACAAATGCCGCCGGATAAATAAGGCAAACGTTTGCCCGGGGTGGCAGACGTGTGAAGAAATGAAATGAAAGGCGCTCTTGTGTACATTTGAGCGTGAGCATCTACACTACGCTGCTCGCCGGGTGTGAGGAATGAAACCACCATCATCAAAGCGTAATATGGCACATTTCTTAATCAAAATGTGCCTCAAATACATCCGACCGCGCTTCATATCTCTGTGCAGTGTCGATACGGCAAGTGCTCACATGTGTAGCCTCACTTTTAACTCTCACACACACTTGATCTACTTAGATCTCCCACATCTAACTGCCACTTAACCTCACTTTCTCTACTCACCCATCTGCTCGCCTCCCCCCCCCCCTTTCAGCTTCCAATCCATCATCCAGCTGCGTTCCGTGTAATGACCCCATGAACAACATGAATGCACCCCCTTCCCATCCAAATCACACGTGATCAGATAGTGGTCTTTGTTCAGAGTGCAATCTTGGCCTACTTCACTGCTGCATCTGCCTCTGGAAATTTTGTTTCTCTCCTCCGCTGTCCTTTTTTTTCCCCATTCCTGTGACATTTTTTCGTCTTGAGTGGTCTTATCATCTTTGGCCCTTTTATTCGCCTCGAGCTTTGAACTCGAGTCCCCTTTCGGACTAAAGCTGGGGAAAAAAAAGCAGCCACCTATGCACTCCGCTAAGCCACATAAATGATGATAAAGTCAAACATGTGCTGACATGAGGCGGGAGTATAAATCTTCTGACATTATGACATACAGATTTTATGCATCTGTGTAACAGGGGACGGGGTGAGTTATAAAAAGATGAATGTGCATGTGTGAGACCTCCCTTGTATATGAAGAACATTTGTCTATATAGTTAGACGTCTGCTGGAAAAAAATAAATCCACTAGAAACTGCAGGTTTTTGACCCTTTTTGCTTTCAATCTACCCTGCAACAGAAGGCTTACTCATCGCCTCTCCAGTGAATTTACAAAACCCAAAACCGGTAAAGTTGGCACGTTGCGTAATTCGTAAATAAAAACAGAATACAATGATTTGCAAATCCTTTTCAACTTATATTCAATTGAATAGACTGCAAAGACAAGATACTTAATGGTCAATTTTTTTTTTGCAAATAATCATAAACAAAAAATGTAAACACATTGCAAAAAAGTTGGCACAGGGGCATTTTTACCACTGTGTTACATGGCCTTTCCTTTTAACAACACTCAGTAAACGTTTGGGAACTGAGGAGACCAATTTTTGAAGCTTTACAGGTGGAATTATTTCCCATTCTTGCTTGATGTACAGCTTAAGTTGTTCAACAGTCCAGGGACTCCGATGTGGTATTTTAGGCTTCATATTGTGCCACACATTTTCAATGGGAGACAGGTCTGGACTACAGGCAGGCCAGTCTAGTACCCGCACTCTTTTACTATGAAGCCACGCTGTTGTAACACGTGGCTTGGCATTGTCTTGCTGAAATAAGCAGTAGCGTCCACGAAAACGTTGCTTGGATGGCAATATATGTGACCCGTGCTGGCAAAATGAGTCGGAATGCGCACAGGCTAATTTTGAGCTACAGGCAAATAAGTGAAAAAAATGTATCTTGGTTGAAATTGAGATTTTCACAAAAATGAGTCCATAAAGCCACAATCTAGCGATCCCAATCATCGAAATAGCAAGAAAACATCTTAAATCACCTTTATTTGAAGGTTTTGTACGAGGTATGTCTTCAGAAATTAGTCCTTTGTGTTAAAATTCCTTGAGAAAATCCAGTGTTTTCAACGCTCACTCGCGGCAATAAGGGGGAATCCCCCTAGCCATATTTGGTATCATTGTGACGCCAAGTTTACGTACTTTCTAAAAATGAGCATGGAATTCCCGATGACGCCATTCTGAACCAATACAATTAGAGTTTTTAAACCTGTCCCGACGTAAACAAATCAGGCTTGTTGCTAACCGGTCGCTGTGAGGCGTACCCTCATTGGTTGAATCACCCCGCGCGGTGCATTGTGGTATCATAGCAGCGCCCTGATGAAAAACAACACAGTAATTCGAGCGGAATATTTGGTGAAAAAAGGTGATTTTCGAACATTTAATTTTTATTTTTGTGGATAAGTTAGACTGTTTTTTACATTCCGTAATGGATTTAGAAGGTGGAGAGTGTACACAGGCGTTTGCAAGTGCGCTAAATTCACTGCAGTCTGCGAATCTTCTTAGTGCTGCTGGTCAGGAATATTACGGACAGCTGACCTGCTGACAAACTGACCAGTGAACAAAAAAACTGTGACATAACAGTGTTGAAATTTTTGTACATAACCGTTTTCAATAGAGTTGAATATATATTTTTCCTTTAGACATGGGATTTGACTTTAATTGTATTAATTGTTGCTATGGAGTTTTGTTTTGGAACATTCTGTTCTGGAACAGTAAACTTTAAGCTGGTTTTTCTCAAAACGGACCCTCAAACTTGGTCGACTTCAATCGGATGTAACTCTGTCATTTTCTGTCCGATTCCAACAAACCATATATCATTTTGAAGGTCTTTAGATGGAGAATGTGTAAATAACAATAACTCAGTTTTTAAAATTTCCTCATTGTGACTCATTTTGCCAGCACAGGTCACATATGTTGCTCCAAAACCTGTATGTACCTTTCAGCATTAAATTACCCATGTCTTGGGCACTAATACACCCCCATACCATCACAGATGCTAGCTTTTGAACTTTGCGCCTATAACAAAACCGGATGGTTCTTTTCCTCTTTGTTCCGGAGGACACGACGTCCACAGTTTCCAAAAACAATTTGAAATGTGGACTCGTCAGACCACAGAACACTTTTACATTTTGCATCAGTCCATCTTAGATGAGCTCAGGCCCAGCGAAGCCGGCGGCGTTTCTGGGTGTTGTTGATAAATGGCTTTCCCTTTGCATAGTAGAGTTTTAACTTGCACTTACAGATGTAGCGACGAACTGTAGTTACTGACAGTGGTTTTCTGAAGTGTTCCTGAGCCCATGTGGTGATACCCTTTACACACTGATGTCACTGGTGTCGCTTTTTGATGCAGTACCACCGTAATATCATCGCTTACGCGCAGTGATTTCTCCAGATTCTCGGAACCTTTTGATGATATTACGGACCGCACATGGTGAAATCCCTAAATTCCTTGCAATAGCTCGTTGAGAAATGTTGTTCTTAAACTGTTCAACAATTTGCTCACGCATTTGTTGACAAAGTGGTGACCCTCGCCCCATCCTTGTTTGTGAATGACTGAGCATTTCATGGAAGCTGCTTTTATATCCAATCATGGCACCCACCTGTTCCCAATTAGCCTGTTCACCTGTGGGATGTTCCAAATAAGTGTTTGATGAGCATTCCTCAACTTTCTCAGTCTTTGGTCTGTGCCAGCTTTTTTGAAACATGTTGCAGGCATCAAATTCCAAATGAGCTAATATTTGCAAAAAATAACAAAGTTAACAGTCCGAACGTTAAACATCTTGTCTTTGCAGCCCATTCAATTGAATATAGGTTGAAAGGATTATCAAATCATTGTATTCTGTTTTTATTTTCGCTTGACACAACGTTTCAACTTCACTGGTTTTGGATTTTGTAAGTTTGTTGTTTTGGCTTCTTGAGATGCTTGTCTGCTGAAGAATCATATACTGTAGTCGAAAATTGTATAAATTGGCACAGGTAATTTGGGTCAGGGAGATGCACCAAATATAAGGTGGCCATCACTGGAACCAACTCTGACCAAGCGCTGTTTTGTGCATGCACAACTTTAAGATACAGTGCATCCGGAAAGTATTTACAGCACTTAACTTTTTCCACATTTTGTTATGGTACAGCCTTCTTCCAAAATGGAATAAGTAAATTTTTGTTCTCAAAATTCTACACCCAATACTACATAATAACAATGTGAAAAGAAAAAAATTATTTGCAAATTTATTAAGAATAAAAAACTGAAAATCACATGTACATAAGTATTATGGCCTTTGCTCAATACCTTGTTGATGCACTTTGGCAGCAATTACAGCTTCAAGTCTTTTTAAACACGATGCCACAAGCTGGGCACACCTCTCTTTGGGCAGTTTCGTTCATTCCTCTTTGCCCATTGTTATAAGTACACCTCTGCATAGCATTGTAACATCATCAACATTAAAGAAAACAACACACCAGTCTTTCCTCACAGTGAAGCCAAGTATGCTTCATCATGTTCTAGAATTGTAAAAAGAAATATGTTCGATATGTTATTTTTAATATTATTGTGAATAAATTGAGAACAGGAAGTGAACTAAAGTGTTAGCAACTGCTATGTAAAAGAAAAAGGGTGGTATAAGAAAGGCTCTGCTTCATCCTACTCCTTTTTTGAAACATGTTGAACATAGAAACTGGAAATTGTGATGACTTTTGTATACAAGAGAGATTCGGACCGAGAAAGCGACGATTACCCTATTAATTTGAGCGAGGATAAAAGATTCGTGGATGAGGAACGTGAAAGTGAAGGACTAGCGTGCAGTGCAGAACGTATCTTTTTTCGCTCTGACCGTAACTTAGGTACAAGGGTTCATTGGATTCCACACTCTCTCCTTTTTCTATTGTGGATCACGGATTTGTATTTTAAACCACCTCGGATACTATATCCTCTTGAAAATGAGAGTCGAGAACGCGAAATGGACATTCACAGTGACTTTTATCTCCACGACAATACATCAGTGAAGCTCTTTAGCTACTGAGCTAACGTGATAGCATCGGGCTTTACTGCATATAGAAACAAAACAAATAAGTCTCTGACTGAAAGGATAGACAGAAGATCAACAATACTACCAAACTCTGGACATGTAAATAAACGGTTAATGCTTTCCAGCTTGGCGAAGCTTAATAATGCTGTTGCTAACGACGCCATTGAAGCTAACTTAGCTACGGAACCTCGACAGAGCTATGCTAAAAACAATAGCTCTGCACCCAAGCTAGGCTGACCATACGTCCTCTTTTCCCCGGACATGTCCTCTTTTGCGGGGGTGTCCGGGGTGTCCGGGCGGGGTTTCTTAAATGCCTCAAATGTCCGACATTTTGAATTAGGGTTGCGTGTATTTTCAATGTACGTCCAGGGTTAAGTTAAGAAGGGGTTAAAAAAAAAAACCTGAAGGTGCGCGCACGTAGCAACATTCGTGAGGGAGTGGCAGAGACACGGAGCGAGAGAGCTAGTGAGTGGAGAGACAGACATGAAAACAAGAAATGCCGTAGTAAATGCAATTTCACGGATGATTTGCGGGAAAAGTATTCATGTTTTCGTCCTGGCCGTGACACATGGGAAGCAGAATGCACTGTGTGCAAAGCAGGAAGGTATATATCTGTGGCAAATAAAGATTTACAAGCCCATATCCACACTACAAAGCACAAAACAGCTGTGCAGGGCGAGAGCTCGTCTGCTGTTTTTTGTTTAAATTTAATTAACTTCGTTTTGAGGCATTATTTATGTTTAGATTATATACAAGAGGTTATTTTGAATATTTCTACCTCTGCACTTTTTTTTCCAAAACTGTGAATGTTACAGAATATAAGTGTGACTTATTTTGTTATACTGTCAAGCAGTGTTGGCGTTAACACACTTTTTATGTCTTTTTAACACATTGAAATCAGAAAGGACGCAGACTATTAATTTTTTTTTTACCATTTGTGGCCCACAGCTAATGTTTTAAAGGCCCACGGCACATTATAAAAATACTATTAAAATAAACAAAAACATAACAAAAGTGAAATAAAAAAGCTTAAAGGTGAAATGTAATTTAGAAAAAGTTGCAATGTTGACCAGTGGCGCCGCTAGGGATTTTGGGCCCCATGAAAATAATCTTTACAGGGCCCCCTGTATTATAATTTCATCATCATTAGGGGCCTCTCTGGGCCCCCCTCCATCATGGGCCCCTAGAATCCGTCTCCTTTACCCCCCTTTTCGGCGGGGGTTTTATTAGTCAACATTGTTGACTAATAAAACAAAGCTGTTTAGTTTTTTTTTCAAACGGTCATTGCTCTAAACATAATATTGAATTAAAATCAATGTTATGATGAATTATTGACCTATCAAAGGTTCCGATTACTTTATATCAAATATTCCCCTTTGAAAAATATTTTTGGTGGAAGATTTTGCATATTTTGTGTGTTTGCCATAAAAAACATAGTTTTGTTTGACAAAAAAGGGCGGAAAACAAACAAACAAAAAAAACAACATAAAAAAAACTAAAACATTTTGAAATGAGGAATAGATCTGAAGTTGATGTAGACTCCAGAGATTTAAGCGTTAAATATAAAATGTATGTATGCCCTGGCACACCATTATCATCATTTCATGACCCAAGCAAAACACGTTTTACACTTTTATACTGAAATAAATACACCTACAACTTATTAAATAAAAACATAGAAAAAACTACCAGCAGCGATAAAGTTTAGATCCATGAAGGAAAGAAGAAAGTAAATGAATGTTTATAACTGAATACATTTACATATGTATACACATTTGTTTTCTTTTGTATTATCTTTTTTAATGAATTAAGTAACGTTTATGACAACCTTTTTCCAAATCACAATATAGAATGTGAGATATAACAGGATAATGCATACCTTTGTCATTTCTTTTCAAAACGCTTACAAAAAGGTGGAACCCCAAAAATTTACTGTGGGACCCCATTTTTATGACTTGACGGGGTCCCATTTTGAAAATTCCTAGCGCCAACACTGCTGTCAACAGAGGAGAAAAAATGCTTTATTTAAAAAAATATATTATTTATAAAGCAAGTTCGAGTATCATTGGCAAATGTTCACCTAGTCCCGGCCTTGGCGTGCTGCCCACCTTGGCACGCATATATGTGTCCTCTTTTTGGGATTTCAGAATATGGTCAGCCTACCTAAGCCAGCTCTCATCTGCTCATCTGCTCATCACGACCCGTGCTCACCTGCGTTCCAGCGATCGACGGTACGACGAAGGACTTCACCCGATCACCGATGCGGTTGGCGGCCCGGAGACAGAGGAAGTCAAGGTGAGGTGGTTCGGCTAGCGCGTCTGCTATCCTCAAAGTGCTCCTGGTTGTGTTGCTGTAGTCCGCTGCTAATACACTGATCCCACCTACAACTTTCTTCTTTGCAGTCTTCATTGTTCATTAAACAAATTGCAAAAGATTCACCAACACAGATGCCCAGAATACTGTGGAATTATGAGATGAAAACAGAGCTTTTTGTATTGGATTCAATGGGGTACCGATACTTGCGTTTCACTGGTTACGTCACGTGCATACGTCATCATCCAAAGACGTTTTCAACCGGAAGTTTAGCGGGAAATTTAAAATTGCACTTTATACGTTAACCCAGCCATATTGGCATGTGTTGCAATGTTAAGATTTCATCATTGATATATAAACTATCAGACTGCGTGGTCGGTAGTAGTGGGTTTCAGTAGGCCTTTAAGAAAAGTTTGGATATCATTGTGACGCTCTCAAGCCGCCTTGTGGGTTCCATGGACCATCAAATAGAGACATCTCTGAGCAGTTGGACGTTTATTTTATTTTTTCAAACAAAACCTCAGTCCCGGTCGCTTTTCAGCTCCTCTCCTCCGCTCGCTCGCTCGTCGTCTCGGGCTCTCCTCCTCTCTCGCTCCGCGTCAGCTTTTCGTTGGCTCCTTCCAGCCTTCTTCTTCTTCCACCACTTCATCATCTTCTTCCACCACTTCTTCATCTTCTTCCACCACTTCTTCATCTTCCACCACTTCTTCATCTTCTTCCACCACTTCTTCATCTTCTTCTTCCACCACTTCTTCATCTTCTTCTTCCACCACTTCTTCTTCTTTTGTGGGGGGCCATTCGCCGCCCCCCGTCTGGCCCGCCAGGACCTGCAGGAGCCGCAATTGTTTGCGGGACTCTTCGAGACGCTGTCGGCTGCTTGCCGCCAGTTCCGTGAACGCCCCCACGAGGGCCCACAGGAGATCGTCCTCCCCCCCTCCGATGGTCCAGCCACATTGGGTGCCAAATGTGGAAGACTCTTGCTTCCGGGTGGGTTCCATGGACCATCAAAGGACGACATTGTCGTGAGCAGGTTTGACTTCTTTATTTTTCAATCTCAGAAAGTCTTTTGCCGGCGGCTTTTCAGCTCCGGCTCCCCCTGCTGCTCGATTCGCCTCCCGCTTTTCAGCCGGCCGCGTCGTCGTCGGCGTCTTCCTCTCGCTGCTAACGTTGCTCCGCGTCTTGCCTCTGGCTCTCCACCTCCTTCCTCGTTTCTCTCGGCTGTCACGCTTTTATACACAGACAGCAGATTATCTGATTGTGCCCAGCTGCCCAACCCACGCACCTGTAGTCCATTTGGACGCGGGTCCGCAGGCCACACCTCCTCGCTGCCATCTTGGAGCGGGCCCCGGTCTCGGACTGCCGGCCCCGCCTCTCCACAATCATTAAAACAGTTACCTCCATCTTTTGACACTTCTTCCACTCCCGTCCTTGCACGCTACACCGCTACAACAAAGATGACGGGGAGAAGACGCTGCCGAAAGGTGAGCCGCGTAAATAAGACCGCCCACAAAACGGCGCATCCTGAAGCGACTGTCAGAAAGCGGCTTGAAGAGGATCTGTAAAACATAATCCATGCAACATTTTGACCAAAGAACCACCATTACATGTTATGTAGACCACAAGGAAGTGTTTTACATTTAGAAAAAAAATAATAATAATATGACCCCTTTAATGCGCCTTATAATCCGGTGCGCTTTTTGTATGAAAATAGACCTGACTACACCCGCTCATCGGCAGTGCGCCTTATGGTCCGGAAAATATGGTATCTTATTTAGACTTGCCTAGTTGCTGCTTTACGGAACACTTGTCACAAAGATGTGTTTTAAGAAAAACAAATAATATCAACATAATACTTCAATGGGAAACACTAAACGTTAAAAGTATAAAAACCGTTAACGGAGTGGTCACTGCAAACTCGAGCATTCTTCACTTGGACTGGAGTGAGTACTACATTTGTCATCGTCTTTCATAAAATCTCGCACTTTTCCGCCGTTCTTTATTACCTCTCGAGGAACTCTGAAGAAACGTTTATCCTTTTTGCGATTTAAACCGTTTGTACAGCCGAAAACAACGCAAGCGTAGGGCATTTTTCTTGGAGAAAGGCTAAATGGCGCCTCGTACCCATGGAAAAAAAGACGTCATTTTGAATACAAGCAATAGATTTATTAACCACTGAAAACACAAGCTATCAATGTCTGAACAGCTGGCAACACAAATGAGTACACGTCAGTGTACATTTCCAACTTGTGTCCAAAGTGTTAATAATATTCAGCACTGTTTTAATCCACTTGGACATGGAATTCGCCAGACTGCACATGGTGTTACTGTAATCCCCTTTCACTCCTCCATGATGACATCATTGGTGAAGCTGCTGGATGTTAAACATATGCAGATAGAATATTTAACTCCTGCATCTTCTCTCCTTGTAGGATGTACCATAGGTCCATGTCTGGAGGACTCCATCCATTTCATCTTCCTCAGCAAGTTTCATTTTAAAGGTGTGTTTGGGCTCCTTATCATGTTGGAAAACTGCATAGTACTTGTTGGAATTCCACTAACCATGTTTGACGCGACCACCACCATCTTTGACGGACTACTCTTAAGTACAGTGGTGCTTTTTGTTGTTTTCCATTATAATGCAAATACAATCCGTCTGTTCCTGGCATCCAAATATATGAACACAAAAAAACATGTAAAATACATATAAATGACAAATTAACTGTATAAACACATACTTGGCATCACTTTTGTAGAAGACTTGCTGCATGGATCTTTGTATTTTGTTACGAGTTAAGAATGGAACCTCGATTGACGAACTTAATTGGTTCATGGACTGGGTTCGTAAATAGAAAAGTTAGTTTAGGTCATGGGTCGGGAACCCAAAATGTTGAAAGAGCCACGGTGGCAGAGAGAAAGAGATTACGGGGGGTCATAAACGCGGCCCAGAAGATCACTGCATGTCTTCTTACATCTCTCGAGGACCTGCATAAGAGACACTGCAACAGGAGAGCAAACAGCATCCTCAAGGACTCATCCCATCCAGGTCACCACTGGCTTGAACTCTTGCCCTCAGGGAGGCGTTATAAGACCATCAAAGCAAGGACAAATAGACTGAAAAACAGTTTCTATCCTAGAGCTGTTATTGCCCTAAACTCTGCACTTACCTGAACACTCACCACTTTATTACTTGCTTACCTCTGATAAAGATCTAC
The DNA here is from genome assembly GCF_033978785.1 of Entelurus aequoreus. Lineage (NCBI taxonomy): Eukaryota > Metazoa > Chordata > Actinopteri > Syngnathiformes > Syngnathidae > Entelurus > Entelurus aequoreus. Next base: position 20,059,593 of record NC_084757.1, read on the forward strand.
TGTGCAATATGTTTTTTCCACATTTTAATATGTTTTTAAATTTTTAATTTTAAATTGTTTTATTATTGTTGTTGTCTTAACACTATTTCATGTAGGTTTGTTTTAAAAGCACTGAGCTGGATTGCTGTCCAATTTCGTTGTTTCCATACAATGAAAATAAAGGTATTCTGATTCTGATTCTGATTCTGATTTAGGACCAAAAATACAAAAAACAAATCTGTCTGGGGCCGCAAAAAAATTAAAAGACTTGTATAATTGTTATACTGAAGGCAACACATGATGTAAGTGGCTAATGAGCTATATTAGCCTACTATCAAAATGACTATGGGTCGCAGGCTGACGCAAATCTTCGTTGACAGAAATGTTGAAATGTAATATTTATTCTACACATTTTTACAACATTGGAAAACATTAGTAAAACTTTTTCAGAGGGTGAGATAACTCCTGGAAATGACCAAAGGTATAGATGTGTGTGTTCAAGTTAAAGGAAACGACAGGCTGTCTTCTCTTAATGGATTTATTACAATCTTTGCAAGCTGGCTAATGTTTTCATATGGTCTGGAACAACATGGCACACTAACAACTATCAGAAATCCAGCCAATGTGTAATGAAACATGGAAAACTAAACTAAACACACAGAGGAAATAAGTAAAGGAAATTAAATGAGCTCAAATATACCTACAAACGAGGCATAATGATGCGATATGTACCTACAGCTAGCCTAAATAGCATGTTAGCATCGAATAGCTTGCAGTCATGGATTGACCAAATATGCCTGATTAGCACTCCAACAAGTCAATAACATCAACACAGCTCACCTTTGTGCATTGACGCACAGTATAAAACATTTGGTGGACAAAATGAGACAAAGGAGTGGCATAAAACACGTCTTTCTGCTTACAAGTTATACATGCAAACAAACTGTTGAGTCACAGTCCACACAACAGTGAGTTCAAGGGTCGCTGAAATTAGTAGGACAAAACGGCGCTCGCCAAATACTCTCATCGGTGAAGCATAAACACAAACATATTAAAAAGTGGGCTTTCTAACAATTAGGAAGGTTTGTGTCATGTTTGTCCTTCCACAGAAACCATATTACAACAAAAAATATATTTTTCACCCCATTTTTGAAAAAGCTCCATGGAGCCACCAGGGTGCCGCTAAAGAGCCGCATGTGGCTGTAGAGCCACGGGTTGCTGACCCCCGGTTTAGGTGAAACTAAAAAAAGAATGAAGTTTGTTTATTCCAACAATTACAAGTACAAGTTGAAACGTATATATGGCATAGGCTCATAAAATGCAACTTAAAATATTTCAAGCCTTATTTTGATTTATATTTTCTTATGGCTTACAATGTATGGAAAATATTACAAATCTGAGAAAATTTGGGGGTTTTCAAACACCGTAAACCATGATCATCAAAATTACATCAAATAAACTATGCATGTAAAGAGTGTATATCACATATTAGTTTCACATTTGAAGTTAAATTGCTGACATTAATGGGCTTTTGCAGTTTTTTGTTTTTTTTTAAGTTTTACCTGTATATTGAAGCAAATGTCTTTATATGAAACAATGCAAACATGAATAATGCCTTAGAGCGGGGGTCAGCAACCCGCGGCTCTAGAGACGCAAGTGGCTCTTTAGCGCCGCCTTAGTGGCTCCCTGGACATCTTTCAGAGACGTGTGAAGCTTTTTTGTTTTAATATATTTTCTGTAGGAGGACAAACATGACACAAACATTCCTAATTGTTAGAAATCCCACTGTTTATATTACACATGCTTCACTGATGAGAGTATTTGGCAAGCAGCGTTTTGTCCTACTAATTTCTGCGACCCTTGAAGTTTGTTTACATGTATAACTTTCTCCGATGCTGCCACAGAAAGACGTGTTTAATGCCATTCCTTCTTTGTCTCATTTTGTCCACCAAACATTTTATGCTGTGCGTGAATGCACAAAGGTGAGCTTTGTTGATTTTATTGATTTGCCGGAGTGCTTATCAGGCACATTTGGTCAATCCATGACTGCAAACTAATCGATGCTAACATGCTAACATAATTTCCTTTACTTATGTCCTCCGTGTACTTAGTGTATTTTCCCATGTTTCCGTGTTTCATGACTCATTATCTGTATAAAATTTTGGCTGCATTTCTGATCGTGCCATGTTGTTCCAGACCACAGCAAACGTTAGCCAGCTTACAAAGATTGTAATAAATCCATTAAAAGAAGACAGCCTGCCGTTTCCTTTAACTTGGACACACACATCTATACCTTTTGGTCATTCTAAGACAGTAATTTCCAGGCGTTATCTCACCCTCGGAGAAGTTTTACTAATGTTTTCCAATGTTGTAAAAATGTGTAGAATAAATATTGCATTTCAACATTTCTGTCAACGAAGATTAGCGTCAGCCTGTGAAACATAGTCATTTTGATAGTAGGCTAACATAGCTAAGTAGCCACTTACATCATGTGTTGCCATCATTATGACGCTTAGACAAGTCTTTTAATTTTTTTGCGGCTCCAGACAGATTACTTTTTTGTATTTTTGGTCCAATATGGCTCTTTCAATATTTTGGGTTGCCGACCCCTGCCTTAGAGCCTCAGCAAAAGTCCATATTTTAGTAAAAGATTGTACACTTTAAAGACAATATAAAGCACTAGCAATGTATATCTAACACAATTTGGTGATGGATCAACTTTTTATTTAATAACAAAGCAAAAAAACATCAAATAGCTGAATTGTCCTCATTTGCAGCTGCCCAACCTGCTCACACAAATAGCCCTGAGTGGATGAAACGTCCATGCACAGAGACAAGGTTCATGCAACAAAGCATATTTTTATTCAGTCTGCGGGTCATACTGTTTTTGTTGACTTTAATAATGTTGTGATGTTATTTAAAAAGCACAGAGACTTGTGGTGTAATTAATATTTAGCGAAGAACTACAGAGTCAACCAGTGATGATGTTATGGGGGCGTGACAGAATTGCAAGACAATTAGTGCGTTCTATTTGTACTGGGAAGTCGGAATTTCCCAGTTCCCAGTCGGAATTTCAACTGGAACGCCCCTCGAGGTCGGATTTCTATTCTCAACACCAGTGGTTTCAAAGATTCTATAACATCCGTTATTAGCACCTGTGATTCGTTTGTGTTGCACTAAATCAACCGCATACAATGTATTGTTGAACATTTATATATGGTAACGTTACTATAGCGTAAACAAAATTTATTTTATGTGTTTTATACGTTTTACACTGCTGGCAATAGCGTCTGTGTTTCCTTTCCATCCACCATGTTTGAAGGTTGCAGAAAGAGTGCATATTTCCCCATGAGTTGTTTATATTCAGACAAGGCAAGCGCAAAATTTTGAATTTCCGACCTTGTAACTGGAACGCTCACAACTCGTTCCCAGCATCGAGTTCCAACTTCTGCGGTAAATGCAACGCACCAAACTTACTTCCGGGGTTAGGGAACTGCCCACCGACACAAAGATTATGGTTGACTGACAGGAGGGTTTTGATTGATTGATTGATTGAAACTTTTATTAGTAGATTGCACAGTACAGTACATATTCCGTACAATTGACCGTTAAATGGTAACACCCGAATAAGTTTTTCAACTTGTTTAAGTCGGGGTCCACTTTTATCAATTCATGGTAACTCTTTTCATTTTATTCTGCCATTAAATAAAGAGGCTCGGGAGCTCGGAGTGACGTACAGAGTGAACCCTCTTGCATTCTTGCCCGAACAAAACAAACACACAGAGACTTTGTTATCAAGTCCATTTTTGTTCAAAATTGATTCCTTGACTATCAGTACAGGTCTAACCTTTAGAGCAGGGGTGTCAAACGTACGGCCCGAGGGCCGGATCAGGCCCGCGGGATGAGTTTGCGAACTATAAAAATTAACCTGAGATTTTTGAATGATAGAAACAACTGTTCTAAATGTGTCCACTGGATGTCGCAATAGCAATTCTTTGTATCTTTGTAGATGATGCTACATATGTGCAAAATAAACCATGTGATGTTAGTACATCAGTCGAGGAAAATGATCAAACTACATAAATCTGAAGTTGTCTTAATTTTTAAGTTATCGTGCCGTGATTTTACCCGTCCGGCCCACTTGGGAGTAGATTTTTCTCCATGTGGCCCCCGATCTAAAATGAGTTTGACACCCGGGCTTTAGAGGTTCCATGCCACCCAATAAAAACTGACCAGGTACCCACGGGTCCCGGCTTACAAGTGTAATATTGCGGAAAGCTGTTTTCCGCTTAAGTAGATCCCGTTAACCACCCACCAAGGTTGGGGTAAGCAACTTTTTGAATGAAAGAAACAGCCGTTCTAAATGTGTCCACTAGATGTCACAATAGCAATTCTTTGTATCTTTGTAGATCAGGGGTGTCTAAAGTGCGGCCCGGGGGCCATTTGCGGCCCGCAGCTAATTCTGCAAAAATTGCAAAATTGATAATATTGCAAAAATTTAAAAAAACATTTAAAAAAAGTGGAATGAGGTGAAATCTAACAAGAAAAAGTTGCAATGTTGACACAAAGCTGCCATGCAGGCTGTTTTTTTTTCTTCTGTCTTTGTTTATTTTTCTTTTTTTTGCCATTGCTAAAAAAAAAAAAAAAAGACTAAAAATCTATGTTATAATGAATTATTACTTAAAAAATATCACTTTAAAATGTTTTATGCTGAAAAAATATTGCATATAGTGTGTGGTTGCCATATAAAAACATCAAAGTTTTATTTGACAAAAGAGCATAAAACAAACAAAATAATAGTTCAAACGTAAAATCGACAGATATATCTGAAGTTGATCTCGTAATTTAAGTGTTAAAAGTAAAAAAAAAACTAATAAAAATGTATCACTTTATGAGTGGGGGACCTTTTGGATCCCAAATATAATTAGTATGATTTTATTTAACTTTTCACTGTGATTACTCAAAAATATTAAATACTTAAAATCAATGGTGTCCTGCATTATTGATCTTTTAAGGCTCTAATTAATTACTAAATACTGCATATTTCAGTTTTACTATAAAAACAAAGTTGTCTTTGACAGAAAACCTTTTTTTTTTTTTTACTTTATATTAACCTCAAGTTGATATAGAGATTTACTGTAAGTGTTAAATAAAAAATAATAATAATAATTTAACTTATTTTTTAACAGTTTAATGACTGAGACCCTTTATAGTCCCCGGGAGCCCTAAAGGTTAAAAAAAAAAAAATCCATATATTTTGTTAAGGTTTGAAAATGAAAAATATCAAAATTAAAATTAAATTTTTCCGTGTACGTGCCTCAGTGGAAAAAGTTTGGACACCCCTGTTGTAGATGATGCTACATAGGTACAAAATAAACCACATGATGTAAATACATCAGTCAAGGAAAATGATCAAACTACATAAATAACATCCTGTAATTTGATTTTGATAAAAAAAATAAATGTATCTTGATAGATTGAAAATTAACACCAATGAGTTGACTGATGAACATTATCACATAATTTGTTCAGAAAATATAAATAACGACAAAGATAAAATAATATTAACCGCAACATGTAAGTGTAAAAAAAACAAAAAAAACATTATGATTTGTACAATTTCAGAATGTGCTTGTTCTATTTTTAAACAAAGAAAATAATCTGAAATTATTTTTAAGTTATCATGACATGATTTTACCAGTCCGGCCCACTTGGGAGTAGATTTTTCTCCATGTGGCCCCCCATCTAAAATGAGTTTGACACCCCTGCTTTAGAGGTTCCATGCGACCCAATAAAAACTGACCAGGTACCCACGGGTCCCGGCTTACAAGTGTAATATTGCGGAAAGCTGTTTTCCGCTTAAGCAGATCCCGTTAACCACCCACAAAGGTTGGGGTAAACAACTTTTTGAATGATAGAAATTGCTGTTCTAAATGTGTCCACTAGATGCCGCAATAGCAATTCTTTGTGTCTTTGTAGATGATGGTACAAAATAAACCACAAGGAAAATGATCGAACTACATAAATAACATACTGTGATTTGATTTTGATAAAAAAAAACTATCTTGATAGACTGAAAATTAACACCAATGAGTTGACTGACGAATATTATCACATAATTTGTTCAGAAAATATAAATAACGACAAATAAAGATAGAATACTATTAACCGCAACATGTAAGTGTAAAAAAAACAACAACATTATGATTTGTACAATTTCAGAATGTGCTTGTTCTATTTTTAAACAAAGAAAATAATCTGAAGTTGTCTTTATTATTAAGTTATCATGACATGATTTTACCAGTCCGGCTCACTTGGGAGTAGATTTTTCTCCATGTGGCCCCCCATCTAAAATGAGTTTGACACCCCTGCTTTAGAGGTTCCATGCGACCCAATAAAAACTGACCAGGTACCCACGGGTCCCGGCTTACAAGTGTAATATTGCGGAAAGCTGTTTTCCGCTTAAGCAGATCCCGTTAACCACCCACAAAGGTTGGGGTAAACAACTTTTTGAATGATAGAAATTGCTGTTCTAAATGTGTCCACTAGATGCCGCAATAGCAATTCTTTGTGTCTTTGTAGATGATGGTACAAAATAAACCACAAGGAAAATGATCGAACTACATAAATAACATACTGTGATTTGATTTTGATAAAAAAAAATTATCTTGATAGACTGAAAATTAACACCAATGAGTTGACTGACGAATATTATCACATAATTTGTTCAGAAAATATAAATAACGACAAATAAAGATAGAATACTATTAACCGCAACATGTAAGTGTAAAAAAAAAAACATTATGATTTGTACAATTTCAGAATGTGCTTGTTCTATTTTCAAACAAAGAAAATAATCTGAAGTTGTCTTTATTATTAAGTTATCATGACATGATTTTACCAGTCCGGCCCACTTGGGAGTACATTTTTTCTCCATGTGGCCCCCCATCTAAAATGAGTTTGACACCCCTGCTTTAGAGGTTCCATGCGACCCAATAAAAATTGACCAGGTACCCTAAAAGTGTAATATTGCTGTTTTCCGCTTAAGTAGATCCCGTTAACCACCCACCAAGGTTGGGGTAAACAACTTGAGCATAATTCTGCCTTTAGACAGCTGCATATAGAAACAAAGGGAAAACATGATCTCCTTGGGGAGGCAATTCAAGTGTCCTATGTGATTAGCACTGTCACGTCAAGGAGGGTGGTGTGACTTGTTCTCTTGGCGTGTATAATGTGTGTGCGTGTGTACGACGTGCATGCCTGTGGTGCTCCATCCCGGGCCTCAGATCAACGTTGGTGGCGAGCGGGAGTGTGAATGGCGAAGGCGAGGTGTTGGGAGACCCTGCAATGGTGCAAAGGGGGCACGTGGGGGGAGCATGGGAGAGATGCTGAGATAGAAATGGACACAATGTGTAATGGCAGTTCCAGCTGAGAAAACACAAGTTACCCAAGGAACTCTATAACCTGAAGGGGTGGAAAAATTTGCGAGACCATAGCGAGAGGTCAGATTCCCCCACCGTATCTAATTCGATTTTACAAACTGTAAGAAAACACGATGCCGCTCTGCAATTTTTGCACAAAAGCCCTTCCTCTTATGCCCCTTTATCCTTCAAGAAAGGACTTTTTTTTTTTTTTTTTTGGAGAGAATGGCTGCTTATTTGTATAAATTGCATGCAGCTTAATGAGAGTTCAATTGTTTGATGTTGCAATTTATAGAAAGGAGCAGAGATCAAGCGACATTTTCCGAAAAGCCCATTATTACCCCTTTCTGTGTCGCATGCAAAGCAAATAGCATTGATGCTTTTTAATGGCGGATGAGCTTTGTTCTGTCCTTTGGTTGATATTCATTCCATTTGCATGCATGCATGCAGGCCAGGAGCAGGCAAGGCAGGGCTGCGGGGTTTTCATGCCGGTGGTCCATCATGCAGTCAGGTCTGGCAAAGACATTAGCGCTGGAACGGGGGGGAGTCCCATAGACAGCGCTCACTTCTCTAAATAAACATTAGTCTTAAAAAGTTTGGCCCCGCGACCTCAGCGTGATCGCGTTTCACTCTGGCTATTGTAAAGTTCATTTTTTATCGCGAGATTTGCCACTTTTCACGACGTCAATCGAAATAACAAAAACTTTTCGGGTTTTTTTCCTTGCAGTTTCTTATGAACTTTAATCACATGCATAGGCTGGCGTCAAAAATAAATATTAATGCAAAAGTTGCATTAGTGGCATAAATATCTGAAATGAATTGCAGTCAAATTGTGATCTGTATTATGTCCAATAAAACTCATTTTAGCTGGAGGAAAATCTGTGCATACGCGGGCCAAACTATTAAAATCATGGCATTAAAAATAAAAAATAAAGACAACTTCAGATTGTTTTCGTTGTCTTACTTTGGCCAAAAAAATAGAACAAACAAATTCTGAAAATATTACAATAAAAATATAGAAAAAAATACCGGCAGCGGTAAAGTTTAGATCCGTGAAGGAAAGAAGAAAGTGAATGGATGTTTATAACTGAGTACATTTACATATGCATAAAAATGTGTTTTCTTTTGTATCATTTTTTTTTTTATGAATTACCGTAATTTTCGGACAATAAGTCGCAGTTTTTTTCATAGTTTGGCCAGGGGTGCGACTTATACTCAGGAGCGACTTATGTGTGAAATTATTAACACATTACCGTAAAATATCAAATAATATTATTTAGCTCATTCACATAAGAGACTAGACGTATAAGATTTCATGGGATTTAGCGATTAGGAGTGACAGATTGTTTGGTAAACGTATAGCATGTTCTATATGTTATAGTTATTTGAATGACTCTTACCATAATATGTTACGTTAACATACCAGGCATGTTCTCAGTTGGTTATTTATGTGTCATATAACGTACACTTATTCAGCCTGTTGTTCACTATTCTTTATTTATTTTAAATTGCCTTTCAAATGTCTATTGTTGGTGTTGGGTTTTATCAAATACATTTCCCCCAAAAATGTGACTTATACTCCAGTGCGACTTATATATGTTTTTTTCCTTCTTTATTATGCATTTCCGGCCAGTGTGACTTGTACTCCGGAGCGACTTATACTCCGAAAAATACGGTAAGTAACGTTGATGACAACCTTTTCCCAAAACACAATATAGAATGTGAGACCTAACAGGATAATGCATACATGTATCATTTGTTTTCAAAACGGTTACAAAAAAGGAGTACCCCATTTTTATGACTTTATGAGGTCCCTGAAAATTTTGAAAATTCCTAGCGCCAACACTGATGGAGTATTGGTGCGTGCAAAACAGCAGCAGGCGGCCGTGGCCTGCGGGCCGGTTCTAATACTAATCAAATATCATCCCGGGGGGCCATAGATAATTCATTCTTGGGCCCTGAATTAAACCCGTTTCAGCGCATTTGAACAAAATTAAAACATGTATTCGATAATTCCAGGTTTGCATAGGCAGCATGAGCCTATGACTGCTTTAAAAGGTCGAAGGTAAAGTTGCAGTTAAAGTGCACCCAGGATTGTACTGCACACGTGGGTGTGTGAGAGAGACACACTCAAAAACACTATATAGAGTATAGCAGCTGCACCTCTCTATCATGGTCCAGAGTAAAGAAATACCGTATTTTTCTGAGTATAAGTCGCACCGGAGTATAAGTCACACCTGCCAAAAATGCATAGTAAAAAAGGAAAAAAACTTTCATAAGTCGCACTGGAGCCCGGCCAAACTATGAAAAAAACTGTGACATATGGTCCGAAAAATACGGTAGTTAAATCATTGCAAATATGTATTAGTGCAATAATTATGCTGCACATAATTATTAGTAGTAATTGAATCGATTGGGGGAGCTCAGTGTCCTATTACAGGGGTGTCAAACTCATTTTAGATCGGGGGCCACATGGAGAAAAATCTACTCCCAAGTGGGCCGGACTGGTAAAATCACGGCACGATAACTTAAAAATAAAGACAACTTCAGATTGTTTTCTTTGTTTAAAAATAGAAAAGCACATTCTGAAAATGTACGAAACCTAATGTTGTTGGGGGTTTTTTACACTTACATGTTGCGGTTAATAGCATTCTATTCTTTATTTGTCATTATTTATACTTTCTGAATAAACTATGTGATAATGTTCATCAGTCGACTCTTTGGTGTTAATTTTCAATCTATCAATATAAAAAAAATAATATCAAAAGCAAAATTACAGGATGTCATTTATGTAGTTTGTTCATTTTCCTCGACTGGTGCACTAACATCATGTGGTTTTTTGTTTTTTTTTTACATATGTAGCATCTACAAAGATACAAAGAACTGCTATTGTGACATCTAGTGGACACATTTAGAACAGCAGTTTCTATCATTCAAAAATTTTGCCTCATTTTTATACTTATCAAACTCATCCCGCGGGCCGGATAAAACATTTTCGCAGGCCTGATCCGGCCCGGGGGCCTTACGTTTGACACCCCATTCCTAATGTAAACAATAATCCCTGCTATGTGTTGATGCCAATCATAAACATATAATAAATATGTATTGGTAATCAAGTTGAATTGTATGACCCTAATGAATTGATTATTAGCAGTTCACATTCAATTGCTGCTAAAATGTTGTTGTTTTTTACTTTAATGTGTTGAATGATGTTAGTAAACACATATATTCCATGCATAATGTGCTGCAATGTATGGTGCCTTGTTTTCCAGACATGTTTTATTTATTATTATTATTAACATTATTATTGTTATTGTTAACATTTGACAATATTTGCACATTCACACACACATTCACACACTGATGGCGGGAGCTGCCATGCAACGCACTAACCACGACCC
>NC_084757.1:20075393-20082893 GCF_033978785.1 Entelurus aequoreus
TTGTTTGTTTGTTGTGATTTCATGCCGAGATTCTATAGAATAATGCTTTTAAGTATACTCCAACCTGTTGATATGTGCGACGTCTGCAAGACTTGCGCAATTTAACGAGATCCAGCTGCGCACTGTCAGCTTGTAATTGAACTGTCTTTACCACTGAGGCGTTTCTGTTATGTTCTATTTTATTTTGACTGTAAATGACGTGTCAACATATTAGAAACAGCTCTTAAAATGCAATGCATCACATGCACCACTAACATTGAATTGATTTATCTATTGAAACTTAACATTAAAATAGTGTTTTTTTATTACAGCATTTAGCATGTCTTGCAGCAAAATACTGTAATCAAAATGTACTGTATTATGACAACAAATGAAAATGATGATGCTCTTATATTTCCCAGCAATTAATTGTTACTTCACAGTAATATTTTATCATATAGTCGTGGATATCACAACAAATTACTCTAAACTCAAACTGTATGCTGTTAAAATTAACAATAAAATTACAATTGTGAATTTACAGCAAATTGTTGTCTTTTTTTAATTTATTTTTTATTTTAATTTATTTTTTTTATTTTAAACAACATAAAAAACACAATATACACTTACCATTAGTGTATCAACCCAAAAAAAACCTCCCTCCCCCATCCACACTCATCCACACTCATTTACACAAAAGGGGCTGTCTCTTTCTGTTATTAAAAACTTCTGGTTTCTACAATATAGAATAATATAGTCTGCAAGGGATACAGTCCTTAAAGCACACATGATTGTGTCTGCTGCATTTTCATTAATTACTATTTTTATGTAATTGTTTTTATATTGTTTTACTTTCTTTTTTATTCAAGAAAAAGTATTTTTATTTATTTATCGTATCCTATTTTATTTAAAAATAATGATAATAATAAATTTCAAAAAAATAAATAAAGGAGAAATTGTTGTCTTTATATTTTACATAACTATTAAAAATACAATTGTGAAGTTACATGTTTAATTGTAAACTTTGAAGCTCTGAAATCAAAGCTCTGCAGTAAGTCGTAATAAATTGCTGAAAAAGATATTTCACTGTAAATTAATATAAATGTTACTGTTAAAGTAATGCAAGTTTGCTGTGAATTTACAATAAATTGTGTATGTATGTGTGCAGGCAAAACACACAAAAAACCTTTAAATCTAAAACGTTCCCTTCCTAAATCCAATTCCTCAATAGTCCAATTTGAACGTGCAGAAAGAAGAGAATAAAAGAGTTGGTTTTCGTTTCAAAGCTTCTTTTTTTTTTTTTAAAGCTGCACAAAAAAGAAGAGACAGAGGAGTCATCCCTCCCACAGCCTTCATCCTTAATAGTTATCCGTCAAAACACCCGCAAACTAATTTGACCATTTGCGCACAAAAGTGGCGCACAAAGCGGTCATTCTGTCCACATGCGCTCCAACAACTCCGGTCCAAAAAGACCAATAGGGCCTGTTTTGGGGGTCCCCCCGCTGCTTCTTTGAGACATGTTCCGAGACAAACACCGATGGCATGAAAGCATCCCCTGCAAACCGAGGGCCCTTTGAGAAGATTGCTTTTCAGGCGTGTTTAAAAAAAAAAAGAAAAAAAAAATGCGTGTGGCTGTGGCCCCCGGGCCAAAGGGACCCCAAGCTGTGCGCGTATTGAATCCGACCCTGGTCTGGGGGTCTTTGCGCTGACACCGTCAACAAACGGCCTACAAGGCGTATTACATGGATTAAGCCCTAATGAAAATGCTGCTACAAATTAGCAACGAAAGCCCTCTTTTATTCCTCTCCCAAAAAATAAGGAGCTTAGTTATATTGTTCACTTTCAATTACAAAAAACTTCTGTTCAGTGTAGTGTGGCAAGAAAAAGCACTATATGTCCAATTTAAACCACTTGTTTGTGCTTTTTTTTTGGTCCGATTAATGAAAAGATTTCTTATTTTTTCAAATCCACAAACATTTATTATCATTGTCATTACAACCAAAAATGACCTATAATGAACAATTAAGTACACATGACATGTAAAACTGCAGGTTCTGAATGGAGGTATATGCGCCTGTTTTTCTGTCACAATAATGCACAGGATGTGGAGAAGTTTAAATATTTTCAAAACAAACTTGTTTATAAGTGAAAACCCCTGAGTTTTCCGTAAAGTAAAACACAACATGTCCTCGTTCATTTAACTTAGTTTAAAACAGGGTGTTATCGTCTTCTTCTTTTTTTACACACATAATATTGCTCCCAATGCACTTATTTACAAAGCATAAATAAACTCTCTGAGAGAGGGCAAAACACTAGACTTTTTTTTTATTTTTATTTTTTTTAACAATAATGCACCATATTAACCATTGTTAATATGGTGTCTATACATAGACACCATATTGTCATAAAAATATGTTCAATCCGATTTTTTTTAACAATAATGCAGCCTACCTTCACATAGACACCATATTGTCTTAAAAAATATATTTTCAATCCAATTTTTATTTTTTATTTTTATTTTTTAACCAATAATGCAGCCTATCTTCACATAGACAACATATTGTCATAAAAAAATATGTTCAGCCAAATTTTATTTTTATTCTTTTTTTTTTTTTTTTACCAATAATGCAGCCTACCTTCACATAGACACCATATTGTCATAAAAATATGTTCAATCCAATTTTATTTTATTTATTTTTTTACCAATAATGCAGCCTACCTTCAAATAGACACCATATTGTCATGAAAATATGTTCAATCCAATGTTTTATTTATTTTTTTAACCAATAATGCAGCCTACCTTCACATAGACACCATATTGTCATAAAAATATGTTCAATCCAATTTTATTTTATTTATTTTGTTACCAATAATGCAGCCTACCTTCAAATAGACACCATATTGTCATGAAAATATGTTCAATCCAATGTTTTATTTATTTTTTTAACCAATAATGCAGCCTACCTTCACATAGACACCATATTGTCATAAAAAATATGTTCAATCCAATTTTATTTTATTTATTTTTTTACCAATAATGCAGCCTACCTTCAAATAGACACCATATTGTCATAAAAATATGTTCAATCCAATTTTATTTTATTTATTTTTTTTACCAATAATGCAGCCTACCTTCAAATAGACACCATATTGTCATGAAAATATGTTCAATCCAATGTTTTATTAATTTTTTTAACCAATAATGCAGCCTACCTTCACATAGACACCATATTGTCATAAAAATATGTTCAATCCAATTTTATTTTATTTATTTTTTTTACCAATAATGCAGCCTACCTTCAAATAGACACCATATTGTCATGAAAATATGTTCAATCCAATGTTTTATTTATTTTTTTAACCAATAATGCAGCCTACCTTCACATAGACACCATATTGTCATAAAAATATGTTCAATCCAATTTTATTTTATTTATTTTTTTTACCAATAATGCAGCCTACCTTCAAATAGACACCATATTGTCATGAAAATATGTTCAATCCAATGTTTTATTTATTTTTTTAACCAATAATGCAGCCTACCTTCACATAGACACCATATTGTCATAAAAAATGTTTGTTTTTTTTTGTGTTTTTTTTTTAGAAGGGACAAGTGTTGAGGTTTTTGTTGGGGAAAGTCTGCGGATGTGGCCCGGGTAGTAAGTCTTGTGTCAGGCTCAGGTGGTTGGAAGCGGAGGCCTGCAGCGCCGGGCCGATCATAGCCAGGATGTGCGCAGGGCCGCCCGGCTGCGCGCTGTAGGACGAGCCGGTGGAGTTGCTCGCTCCGATGATGTTATCGATGGAGAACGAGGGCCGGCTCGGCGCGCTGGAGTCCGCCTTGAGAGGCGGCACGGGCGGGTAAAAGGGCTTCCTCAAGTCCGGCAACGGAGGAGCGGGCGCCGCGGGGAAGATGGGCGAGGGCAAGGTGCACGGGAACGGGAAGGAGTTACCGGTGTGGTGGGGGTGGTACGGGTTGTGGACGGCGGCGTGGAAGTTCTGCAGCTGGAGTCCGTAGCTGTACCCGTACGGGTTGTATCCAAACCCGGGGAGGAAGCCTCCAGCGTCCCGGAGGATCTCACTGCTCTGGGTCCTCTTGAAGCGCTTCCTCCGGCGCAGGAAGCTCCCGTTGTCGAACATGTCTGCGGAATCCGGGTCGAGGGTCCAATAGTTGCCCTTCCCGGGGTTCCCGGGCTCCCGCGGGATTTTCACGAAGCAGTCGTTAAGGGACAAATTGTGCCGGATGGAGTTCTGCCAGGCCGGGAACTTCTCCCGGTAATACGGGAACCTGTTGCTGATGAACTCGCATATCTCGCTGAGCGTGAGCCGCTTCTTGGGGCTCTGCAGGACGGCCATGGTGATGAGGGCGATGTAGGAGTACGGAGGCTTCACCAGCGCGCCTTTCCTCGCTTTCTCCCCGGTGACATCCATATGCTCCGCCGGGCACTCGGTGCCGCCGAGCCCCGGCGACGACGCTCCCTCCACGGCGCTCCGCGAGTAACTCTCATCGGAGTCGAACTGGGTGTACTTCCCGTCCTTCCCCACGGACACGTCCCCGCCGACCACGTCGATGTCCACATCCTCGGACAATGCAGAGCTGTCGGACATGTCCGTCCCTAAAGTCATCCTTAAAAGACCGGTTCTCCTCTTCTTCTTCTTCTTTTTTTTTTTTTTTTTACGGAACTTCGCACTTTTGTCTCCGCGCACTCGACGCACACATGCTTCTAGAATGTCAACTTAAAGAGAGGGACCAAAAAAAAAAGGAAGTTTGACCTGCGTCTTCAGGCGAGGTCCTCCTAAGTTGTGGAGTCCATCACAAAGTCATCGATCTTACTGCGTCTCCGCCCTGATCGACGATCTCTTCCGAAGGCAAACGAATGGTTTTTTTGGGGGGGGTTCGGAATCCAGCCAGAGAGACGCACAAGCCGCCTCTGCTTGCTGGAGTTATATATAGGCGCGCACCGTGGTCACGTGATCTGAGAGTCCCGCTCAACAGGAAACAGGACCAACTTATGCAAAAGCTTACAATTATCAATCAAATCTTGCAGAATGATTAAGAATACAAAAGCCCTTAAATTGATATATTTGTTAAAAACATTTAAGTGATCGTTTTTTTAATATATATATATATATATTTATATTATTTTTGTTTATTAATATTTGTTTTTGTTTTCTTTCCTTGTTGAAAGTGCCTATAGAGTCCAGTGGTGTCCGAAGTGCGGCCCGGGGGCCATTTGCGGCCCGCAGCTAATTGTTTACCGGCCCGCCACACATTCTGGAAATACTATTGTAAAAATAAAAAAGAACATTAAAAAAAAATGGAATGAGGTGAAATCTAACGAGAAAAAGTTGCAATGTTGACACAAAAGCTGCCATGCAGGCTGTTTTTTTTCCTTTTGTCTTTCTTTATTTTTCTTTTTTTGCCATTGCTCAAAAAAAAAAAAATGGCAAAAAATCCATGTTATAATGAATTATTTTCAGGGTTCCAATTACTTAAAATATTTCACTTTAAAATGTTTTATGTGGTAAATATTGCATGTATTGTGTAGTAGCCATATAAAAACATCAACGTTTTCTTTGACAAAAGCGCATAAAACAAACAAAATAATAGTTCCAGCATAAAATCAACAGATATATCTGAAGTTGATCTCGTAACTTAAGTGTTGAAAGTAAAAGAAAAACCTAATAGAAATGTATCACTTTATGAGTGGGGCACCTTTTGGATCCCAAATATATTTAGTGATTTTTTATTTATCTTTTCACTGTGATTACTCAAAAATATGAAATAATTAAAATCAATGGTGTCCTGCATTATTGATCTTTTAGGTTAGGGCTCTAACTACTAAATACTGCATATTTCAGTTTTACTATAAAAAAAAACTAAGTTGTTTTTGACAGAAAAGCCATAAAACATTTTTTTTTATTTGTATTACTTTATATCAACTTGAAGTTGATATAGAGATTTACTGTAAGCGTTAAATAATTAGAAAATAATAATAATCTGACTTATTTTTAACATTTTAATGACTGAGACCCTTTATGGTCCCCGGGACCCCTAAAGGTAAAATAAATAAAACAAATCCATATATTTTGTTATGGTTTGAAAATGAAAAATATCAAAATGGCCCCCACATGCTTATATTTTCCGTGTGCGGCCCTCAGTGGAAAAAGTTTGGACACCCCTGGCCTAGACTGTTGAGTGAATTATAAATGTAAGTTCAATTAAAAAAAAAATGCCTTTCATCATTAAATACATTTTATTTTATAAAGGAGGAATAATAACGGACGTTTTCCCACAAATGTAATAATAATGTTATTGAACTGAATATACGTGTTATTCAAATGTTAAGTGCAATAAAAATAAAATCTATTATTATTAGTATTATTATCTTCTCAGTGTGCACACTTATTTTTACATTTAAAAAAAAAAAGATTTGTAGTGTTTATCACAATTTGGCCTGCCACGCATGCACGTGCGTGGTCATGTGGTCCACGCAGGTGACTTTTACAGCAGAATTTCCCAGTTTCCCCTATTGTAATTATCAATATAATGCATTTTGATTTGAATAAACTATCGTTTGTTACAGTAGTATGGCATTGTTAATATTTGTGGTATAATATAGCACTGTAGTATAATAATAATAATAATAATAATAATAATAATAATAATAATAATAATAATTAGCTTTATTGTCTCCGAGGAGAAATTTGTGTTGGACATCAAGAGAGACACAGCGTTTTACATACATACATACATACATACATACATACATACATACATACATACATACATACATACATACATGTAATTATGTATATTATTGGACAAACTTTATTGATCCACAAGGGAAAGTGTTCCACACAGTAGCTCAGTTAGAAAGGATGGAAGGGGTAAGGATGAAAAGGATAATGCAGGTATAAAGTAGACAAAAAATGCACCATAGTAGCAATATAAAATATAACATATATGTAATATTTACATATTATAATTATAATATATACTGATGTATTATATTATTATATTATATTTTTATATAATATATACAATACATAAAAATTACCATGCACAATAATACAGTTTATGTAATTAGCATCATTATTATTACTAATCAAAATAATAACAATACGTATTTCATTTGTTTAGCTATCTCGAATATAATGTGCAATGTGTATATAATACTAATTAAAAAAAACACGTGCAAATAATTACTTAAAAACGAACTGCATGGAAAAAGTTATCTTTATATTGTATGTTGGGCAGCCTATAATATTATTTTTTTAAAATAATTAACATGGGAATGGTGTGCAGTGTGATATCGTCATATTATTGATTTAGCTTTTTAATGTTTCATTTTTTAATTTTTTTTTATTAATAATATTTTTCCACTTAAATTGGTCAACAAGTAATTAGTTCCCTGATTACTCATTTATTTTTTATTTATTTTTTATTTTTTTTATTTATAATAAAGCACAGTGACAATTACTCACACACAATATTGAATTATTAATATATATGCTCGATTG
>NC_084757.1:20085393-20092893 GCF_033978785.1 Entelurus aequoreus
GTGTGTATACATTAACAATATATTTCTTTTAATTTTACTTTAAAAACCGGCAGCTCAGTCAACGGAATTTTACAGTAAAAAAATTTTTTTTAATTTTTTTTTACAGCATATAAAAAAAATGAATAAATGGAAAAACAATACCACTGTTTTTAGCGGTAAAATTCATGCAACAGAGCTGCCAGTTGTTGTTTTATTTACCGTAAAATGTTGTTGTTTCAATGTTTTTTTATGTTAGTTTTTTAATGTTTTAGTGTCTTACACTGTATATCAGGGGTGTCAAACTCATTTTAGATGGGGGGCCACATGGAGAAAAATCTACTCCTAAGTGGGCCGGACTGATAACTTCACAGCACAATAACTTAAAAATAAAGACAACTTCAGATTGTTTTCTTTGTTTAAAAATAGAACAAGCACACTCTGAAATTGTACACATAATAATGTTGTTGGGGCACTTACATGTTGCGGTTAATAATATTCTATGTTTATTTGTCGTTATTTATATTTCCTGAATAACGTATGTCATAATGTTCATCAGTCAACTCATTGGTGTTAATTTTTAATCTATCAAGATAAAAAAAATTGCATCAAAATCGAATTACAGGATGTTATTTATGCAGTTTTGAATATTTTCCTCGACTGATGTACTAACATCATGTGGTTTATTTTGTACATACAGTAGGTAGCATCATCTACAAAGATACAAAGAATTGCTATTTCAACATCTAGTGGACACATTTAGAACAGCAGTTTCTTTCATTCAAACATTTCAGGTTAATTTTTATACTTAGCAAACTCATCCCGCGGGCCGGATAAAACTGTTTGACACCCCTGGTCTATATTGACTTGTATTATCATTTTATCTCCCTTGCTGATTGCATGCAACATTAGTGAAGTATATGCGTGAATTTTGAATAATTCTCCTCAGGTGACGGTGATAAAAGTGATCAAACTAATAAAATGTAACATTTGTTTTACAATAGTTTCAGCAAAAATGATAACAATTCTAACCTGTATATCAAAATTGTTGGGATTTGATTATGCACAACTTGTTAAACTCCAGGATTTGTGATATGTTAGATCAGGGGTGTCAAACTCATTTTAGCAAAGGGGCCGCATGGAGGAAAATCTGTGCACACTATTGCATTTTTAAAATCATGGCATTAAAAGTAAAAAACAAAGACAACTTCAGATTGTTTTCTTTGTCTTACTTTGGCCGAAAATAGAACAAACACATTCTGAAAATATTACAATAAAAATATAGAAAAAAACACAGGCAGCGGTAATGTTTAGATCCATGAAGGAAAGAAGAAAGTGAATGAATAATTATAACTGAATACATTTACATATGCATAAAAATTTGTTTTCTGTCATGTCTGTGATCATGTTTTGTTTAAGTTATGTTGTGTTGGGGTTTTCGACACTTAGTTCCTGCTTTTTCACTCCCTTGTTTTGTCACCATAGCAACCATTAGTTTCACCTGTTTCACATTTTGAGTCACGCACCTGTTTTCACTAATCATGTCGGTATTATTTAAGC
Organism: Entelurus aequoreus; assembly: GCF_033978785.1. Lineage (NCBI taxonomy): Eukaryota > Metazoa > Chordata > Actinopteri > Syngnathiformes > Syngnathidae > Entelurus > Entelurus aequoreus. The sequence goes on from NC_084757.1 coordinate 20,086,930, forward strand.
TTCCAGTTGCCAGGCAGTCTATTTGGCGACATCACCTTCTACACACCCTTGTTATTCATGCTGATGAGCCATGCTGCTCTTTTTCATGCTCTTTTCTCGTTCCAAGTAAGTTTTCTTTATTCATGCCATAGTTTGCAAGTTTTGTTTTATGTCCATAGTTATGCCTTTGTGTTAGTTTTGTTTTATTAGCCAAGTTTGTACTTCCGCCTTGTGCGCGCATTTTTGTTTTCACCTTTTGATAGATTAATTAAAAGATGTCATTACCTTCACATCGTGTCCGGTCCAGTCGCTTTGCACCACGGGAAAACAAACCACACCATAGTCCAAGTCTTGACATTTTCTTTTGTATTATTTTTTTTAATGATTTAAGTAACGTTTATGACAACCTTTTTCCAAAACACAATATATAATGTGAGATAGAACAGGATAATGCATACATTTGTCATTTGTTAAAAACGGTTACAAAAAAGTGGGACCCCAAAAATGTACTGTGGGACCCCATTTTTATGACTTGATGGGGTCCCTGGGACCCCATTTTGGTGCGTGCAAAACAGCAGCAGGCGGCTGTGGCCTGCGAGCCGATTCTAATACTAATCAAATATCATCCCGGGGGCCATAGATCATTCATTCGCGGGCAGGATGTGGCCCGCGGGCCTTGACTTTGACACCCCTGTGTTAAAATATTGTCCATTTTGCTTCTAGCAAAAAACAAACACATGCTTAGTTTTAAAAAGTGGATATTGCTTTCAAATGAACATGCCCAGGTGACTGCAATGACACAGTTATTAATTGGTCAAACAAACCCCTTTAACAAAAATGTCAGTTTTAGAGGGCGCTTTTATTCTGAAAAATGAATTCATTTAAAATCACACATAGATAAAACGTTTGAAAAAATAGCAGAACTTGATGAAAACACACAAGCATGTTTTCAAATACAGTAAGAGAGTTAAATATCTGAGATCATGGAATGTTTTAAACATTTAATATGATATATGCTACATGGCTTTATACCTTTCTAAATGGAATGTTGTTGACCCTAAAATGACTCAATTGTATTTGGTGACAGCCAAAATCAATCAATCAAAGTTTATTTATATAGCCCTTAATCACAAGTGTCTCAAAGGGCTGCACAAGCCATATTTTCGTTTTATCTCCCTTGCTGATTGCATGCAGAATTAGTGAAGTTTAAGCGTGAATTTTGAATAATCCTCTTCAGGTGACAGTAATAAAAGTGATCAAACTAATAACATTTGTTTTACAATCGTTTCAGCAAAAATTATAACAATTCTGGGGCCTATCTCAGCTGCATTCGGGCGGGAGGCGAGGAACACCCCGGACAAGTCGCCACCTCATCACAGGGCCAACACATATAGACAGACAACATTCACACTCATATTCACACACTAAAACCCTTTTCACAAAAATGTCAGTTTTAGAGGGCGCTTTTATTTTGAAAAATGAATTTATTTAAAATCACACAGATAAAACGTTTAAAAAAAAATAGCAGAACTTGATGAAAACGCACAAGCATATTTTCAAATACAGTAAAATAGTTAAATATCTGAGATCATGGAATGTTTTAGACATATAATATAATACAGTATATGCTACACCTTTCTAAATGGAATGTTTTTGATCCTAAAATGACTCAATTGTATTTGGTGACAGCCAAAATCAATCAATCAACCAAAGTTTATTTATATAGCCCTTAATCACAAGTGTCTCAAAGGGCTACACAAGCCATATTATCATTTTATCTCCCTTGCTAATTGCATGCAGAATTAGTGAAGATTAAGCATAAATTTTGACTAATTCTCCTCAGGTGACTGTAATAAAAGTGATCAAACTAATAAAATTTGTTTTACAATCGTTTCAGCAAAAATGGTAAAAATTCTAACCTGTATATCAAAATTGGGATTTTATTATGCACACCTTGTTGTGCATGCTCTTAAAATATTGCCCATTTTGCTTTTAGCAAATAACAAACAAATATTTTTAGTTTTAAAAAGTGAATATTGCTTTCAAATGAGCAGGCCCACCTGACTGTAATGACACAGTTATTAATTGGTCAAATGAACCCCTTTAACAAAAATGTCCGTTTTAGAGGGCGCTTTTATTTTGAAAAATGAATTTATTTAAAATCACAGAGATAAAACGTTTTAAAAAAAATAGCAGAACTTGATGAAAACACACAGGCATATTTTCAAATACAGTAAAAGAGTTAAATATCTGAGATCATGGAATGTTTTAAACATATAATATGATATATGCTACATGGCTTTATACCTTTCTAAATGGAATGTTCTATCAGCTTGACCCTAAAATGACTCAACTGTATTTGATGACAGCCAAAATCAACCAATCAATCAATCAAAGTGTATTTATGTAGCCCTTCATCACAAGTGTCTCAAAGGGCTGCACAAGCCACAATCCTCGGCTCAGATCCCCAGCAAACAAAAGTCAGTTTTAATGCAAATGTCACATATATCTCTCCAATCCTGAAGCAAAGTTGGCCTGTCTCATGTAGGAGTTGTTGTAATTGTTCATGGGCCCGGAGAGACCCAGCAGCTGCTCCGTGTGCTCCGCGCAGGAGCTCGGCCTCAAAGCCGGCAAAGAGAGCCTGTTGCCCGGGCAGTACACCTGCGAGCCCCCGGGGGAGAACCCTGTCTGAGCCATGCCGGAGAGGCCGGGAGGCGAGGCCGGGGAGGAGTACGCGTACCCAGGGGTCATGTTGGAGATGCCCCCGCTGTTTCTGCACAACATGTTGGCGGACTGGTTGTTGACCGTCTGGGTCTGGAAACACGCCGCCGGGTCCCCGCCGGTGACCGAGCAGCTCGACGCCATGGCGGACAAGTCGCCCCCTCCGAGCCCCTGGGGGTTGAGCTCCCCGCCTTGCATGAGCGTCTGCGGGCTGATTATATTGTCGATGCTGAACATGCGCGGCTGGGCCTGGCAGACCCCCGCCGACGCCTGGTAGTGATGCAGCATGGCCGGGTGCGGGGACGAGGCCCCGTACCCGGCGTACAGCGTGTTCGGGTAGGCGGGCCTCCCCACGGGCGTGGGGGTGAAGGCGCTGGAGCTCTGCATGTACCCCGGGTAGGTGCTCACATCCGTCCGCTTGAACCTCTTACGTCTCCGGAGGAAACTCCCGTTGTCGAACATGTCCTCCGCGGCGGGGTCAAGCGTCCAGTAGTTGCCCTTCCCCGGTCTTCCAGGCTCCCGGGGGATCTTGACAAAACAGTCGTTGAGGGTCAAATTGTGGCGGATGGAGTTCTGCCACTTTTTGGAGTTCTCCCGGTAGAACGGAAAACGCTCCATAATGAATTTATAAATCCCCCCCAGTGTGAGCTTCCTCTCCGGGGAGTTGGCGATGGCCATGGCGATAAGAGCAATGTAGCTGTACGGGGGCTTGCCCCTCTGCACCGGCCTCTTCCTCCGGCGGCTGCCGGTGGGCAGGTGCTCCTCCGTCTGGCCCTGCAGGATGACGCCGTCGTCGGCGGCGGTGTCCGGGCTGGTCCCCCGCGGCTCCGACTTGATGAGGACGCCGTCCTTGGAGCGGGCCTGGATCATGAGGGGAGGCAGCGGGGAGTCCAGGCTGACGTTGGGGGAGAGGACCACCGGGCTGGCCTCGGCCGGAGACTCCTGCGTCTCGGCGGTCATGTTGCACATGCCAGGGTAGTAGGAATAATTTGCCAGATTCATAAATGGAGGAGAAGTAACATGAAATTATATATATATATATATATATATTTTTTTTTACAGAATCAGCCTCTTGTCTCGTCCTCCTGTTGGCCGGGTGTCATTCCAGGTGAGATGCAGGGGCGCTGACAGTTTTATAAAGGGCGGGGGTGTAGGGGGGGCGTCGATGACGCAACTCACTGATGACGATGCTGCAGCTGGAATAGTTTTTTTTTCTTTTTTCCTCACTCTTTCATTTCATTATTACCAGTATGGCCCATAAGGAGAAAGAACAGGATTTGTTCACGTTTCATGCCTGAGTGAATACAACTGAGGATATAATACATCTGCCATTTTCACTATAGGGTTGGCAAAGTTAACACTTAACTCTTGTGATTAACCACAAAACATTATGGCATTAGGGGTAGGATTTTTTTTTTGGTAACACTTTAGTATGGGGAACACATATTCACCATTAATTAGTTGCTTATTAACATGCAAATTAGTAACATATTGGCTCTTAATTAGTCATTATTAAGTACTTATTAATGCCTTATTCTGCATGGCCTTATTATACAACCAGTAAGCCATTAACTAAGAGTCTTCCCTCAATAACCTCAGAATTATTGTTTATTAGTAACCCTAACCCTAACCCAGTGGTTCTTAACCTGGGTTCGATCGAACCCTAGGGGTTCGGTGAGTCGGGCTCAGGGGTTCGGCGGAGGTCAAGACACACCCGACTCATCGTGTATATAAAAACTTCTCCCTATCGGCGTATTACGGATACGACAACAACAGAAGTCAGACTGATTTGCAGGTGTTTAATTTGTTGTGAGTTTATGCACTGTGTTGGTTTTGTTCATGCACGCTTCATTTTGTGCACCAGTAAAAAAAAACATGGTAACACTTTAGTATGGGGAACATATTCACCATTAATTAGTTGCTTATCAACATGCAAATTAGTAACATATTGGCTCTTAACTAGTCATTATTAAGTACTTATTAATGCCTTATTCGGTATGGCCTTATTATAACCCTAACCCTCTAACCCTGGCCCTAACCCTCTAACCTTAACCCTAACCAATTAACTCTAAATTAAGTCTTTGTCACTTAGAATATGTTCCCCATACTAAAGTGTTACCAAAAACATATAACTGTGTCTTGAATTTGAAAAAATACAACATTTTATTTTTCACTAAAGAAGGGTTCGGTGAATGTGAATATGAAACTGGTGGGGTTCAGTACCTCTAAGGTTAAGAACCACTGCCCTAACCCTTATATGTTCCCCTAGTGTCCAAAAAACTCTAAATTAGGTCTTTGTTACTTTAATAAGCAACTAATTAATGGTGAATATGTTCCCCATACTGAAGTGTTACCTTTTTTAAAAATCTTTTTTTAATTTTTAATTTAACATAAAAAACACAATATACACTTAGTTAGTGCACCAACCCAAAAACCCTCCCTCCCCCATTTACAGTCATTCTCACTCATTCATACTCATTCACACAAAAGGGTTGTTTCCTTCTGTTAACATTAATAATGAACTATTATTAATATTCTGGTTCCTACAATATATATCAATGCAGTCTGCAAGGGATACAGTCCGTGAAGCACACAGGATTGTGTGTGCTGCAGGTCCACTAATAGTATTAACTTTTAACAGTTAATTTTACTCATTTTCATTAATTACTAACTGTTTTTATTTTATTTTAGTTTCTACTTTGCTCGAAAAAAAGGTTTCTTATTTGTATTTATTTATTTATTTTATTTTATTTATTTTTTTAAATAAAGGACATTCTCTTCACCAGACCAGGTTGTCAATGAAATTAGATTGTTTAAAGGGTTCTTAAAACCAGGTCCAGTCCAGAGTTCAAACTCCGGCCGAGTCATACCAAAGACTATAAAAATGGGACCCATGACCTCCCTGCTTGGCACTCAGAATCAAGTGTTGGAATTGGGGGTTAATTCACCAAAAATAATTCCCGGGCGCGGCCACCGCTGCTGCTCACTGCTCCCCTCACCTCCCAGGGGGTGATCAAGGGTGATGGGTCAAATGCAGAGAATAATTTCGCCACACCTCGTTTGTGTGTGTGACTATCATTGGTATTTACTTAAATATGTCCAGGTCGAGCTCAGCAACACACACCTTCATTTATATACACTACCGTTCAAAAGTTTGGGGTCACCCAAACAATTTTGTGGGATAGCCTTCATTTTTAAGAACAAGAATAGACTGTCAAGTTTCAGATGAAAGTTCTCTTTTTCTGGCCATTTTGAGCATACAAT
>NC_084757.1:20100393-20277893 GCF_033978785.1 Entelurus aequoreus
TTTAGCACAATAATATATATGTTTTAATTTATTCTGAACAATGATTACATTGTGTGCAATGTCTTCGCGCACAATAACAAATAGGGTTCATCATGTGGTGTAGAAAGCATCACAATCATATTGAAGTATTTCAGCACTTAGAAAAGTGCTGCAGAGTCCTTCTCCCAACATGGCAGCTGTATACTCAGAGCAGAAACAACACTCAGCAGAGAGCAGCTCTGTGCTATAATGCAAACCCCAAAAGGAACAATCCGCCAATTGAAAACTAATAACAAGCCACTGAAAACAAGCAATTGAGCTATCAAAGCTTTTGGGCAAGAAAAGTAAATATCCCTTGATTTCATTTTTGGAAAGTGACAATCTAACCGCATGGTGGTGCAGACAAGAGGTGTTGTCTTATGGATTGTGAAGTGAAAACACACTTGTACACACAACTGATAGCAATAACAACCTTTAAAGGCAGCAAAGCAACAGTGCAAAAGTGCTTCTAATTGATTGTTTAGTCCGGGGGTCATGCGGCTCTATAGTGCCGCCCTAGTGGCTCCCTGGAGCATTTTTTAAAAAAGGATTGAAAATGGAAAAAGATGGGGGGGAAATAATTGTTTTGTTTTAGTATGTTTTTTGTTAGATTACCATAGTAACTAGTAGAGATGTCCGATAATGGCTTTTTTGCCGATATCCGTTATTCCGATATTGTCCAACTCTTAATTACCGATTCCGATATCAACTGATACCGATATATACAGTCGTGGAATTAACACATTATTCTGCCTAATTTTGTTGTGATGCCCCGCTGAATGCATTAAACAATGTAACAAGGTTTTCCAAAATAAATCAACTCACGTTATGGAAAAAAAATGCCAACTTGGCACTGCCATATTTATTATTGAAGTCACAAAGTGCAGTATTTTTTTTTAACATGCCTCAAAACAGCAGCTTGGAATTTGGGACATGCTCTCCCTGAGAGAGCATGAGGAGGTTGAGGTGGACAGGGTTGAGGTGGGGGTGTGGGTGGGTAGGGGGTAGCGGGGGGGTGTATATTGTAGCGTTCCGGAAGAGTTAGTGCTGCAAGGGGTTCTGGGTATTTGTTCTGTTGTGTTTATGTTGTGTTACGGTGCGGATGTTCTCCCGAAATGTGTTTGTCATTCTTGTTTGGTGTGGGTTCACAGTGTGGCGCATATTTGTAACAGTGTTAAAGTTGTTTGTATGGTCACCCTCAGTGTGACCTGTATGGCTGTTGACCAAGTATGCCTTGCATTCATGTGTGTGTGTGAAAAGCCATAGATATTTTGTGACTGGGCCGGCACGCAAAGGCAGTGCCTTTAAGGTTTATTGGCGCTCTGTACTTCTCTTTACGTCCGTGTACACAGCGGCGTTTTTAAAAGTCATACATTTTACTTTTTGAAACCGATACCGATAATTTCCGATAATACATTTTAAAGCATTTATCGGCCAATAATATCGGCAGTCCGATATTATCGTACATCCCTAGTAACTAGTATATCATGCAAAAGCGCATATTCCAACCATTGAAATACTTTGTATAGTTCAAGACTTACGGTCATTTGAAAACATCACTGCACATCATAATGGCAGCTGCAGTTCCGATCTTCCATCCATCCATTTTCTACCGCTTGTCCCTTTCTTAAAGATCTAAAACAACTATTTGGGAATGGCCGGCGTGCCAGATCGAAAAGCTTAACGGGCCACATGCGGCCCCCCGGCCTTAATTTGCCTAGGTCTGTCATACGAGCAAACACAGCCTTCCACACAGGAACGTTAGAATAATAAATGTTTGATGGACAGCGACAATTGCTTTCAATACAACAGGGCAGGAGACAAGAATCGTCATTGTGGAATTCCCTGCACACAAGCACAATCCATCTCTGTTGAAGGGGTTGTTTGCGACTGTCAAGAGGGCACTAACTTTCCGAAGTGTTTAAGCATTATATGCACTTGTTTTTTGTATGATAACGATTTGGGAGTTCAGCTACTAACGTTAGCTATATGGAGATGCGGTATCCATTCTCCAACTTCAAAAAGAAACTGAAAACTTACCTATTAACCACCTATCTCTAAAGCCTCATATGGGGTTGACTACTGTTGGGTTTTGCATGGTTGAATGAATGAATGTATGTGTATGCGTGCTTTAGTTCTATTATCTTGTGTTCATCATATAGCGTTGTTGTTTTTGTTGTTGTTGTTGTGCTTGCTACCATTTTTCATCATTCCATATATATACTGTCCTCTCGACCCCCTGTCAAAAGCTTCTTCTAGCTTATTTGGGGGACCCTTTCACTTACCAACATCTTTAAATGATATTCACTACTATTGTAATTGTTCTATGGTATTGTGAATAAACTTGAACTTGAACTATCCTTGAATAAATGTTCTATCATAATAACGTGACTGAACATTGTTAGTTGCTTCTGGGACTGCTTTGTGTACGTGCACATGCATCCTGCATGTACGCAGGTACAAGACAGAGGCGAGTGACGAGTCTGACTGCCAGACACTCATTGGGCCGCCAGAAATTTGCATTTGATATAATTGGTCATTCTGAAAAATTTTATAAAAAAAAAAATCTGCGGGTGTTCAGGTTTTAAAAATGTAACTTTGAGTAAGTTGCACACTTCAAGACTCTGTTCTATTCCTAAAGGTGGGTCATTGCTTGGGTGACTTTGTCTCCTTACAGCCCAACTTTGCAATTTAAGCTAGACTTCTTCTTTTGTTTATTTATCATGACATCCTTTTTCTTGGGTTTTGCACGTTTGACAAGATTTGTCTTTAAATATGTTGAAGGAGAAATTTTTGTTCTTATTTTGGGGGCACTATAAGCATTGTCATGACTATTGCAGCGCAACATTTTATTTTACCCATTGGCCTAAAACAGGGGTGGGCAACCCAAAATGTTGAAAGAGACAAAAATACAACAAAAAAATCTGTCTGGAGCCTTATATAAGTGTTATAATGAAGGCAACACATGATGTAAGTGTCTATATTCGCTATATTAGCCTACTATCAAAGGCTGACGCAAATCTTCGTTGACAGAAATACTGTATTTTAATTTTTATTCTACACATTCTTGCAACATTGGAAATCTCTTCTCACAGGATGAGATAACTTCTGGAAATTACTGGCTCAGAATGACCAAAAAGTATAGATGTGTGTGTACAAGTTTAAGGAAACGGCAGGCTGTCTTCTTCTAATGGATTTATTACAATCTTTGCAAGCTGGGTAATGTTTGCTGGCACACAAACAACTATGAGAAATTCAGCCAATATTACATACAGGTAATGTGTCATGAGACATGCAAATATAAATTAAATACACAAAGGACATAAGTAAAGGAAATTAAATGATTTCAAATATACCTGCAAATGAGGCATAATGATGCAATATGTACATACAGCTAGCCTAAATAGCATGTTTGCATCGATTAGCTTGCAGTCAAGGATTGACCAAAATATGCCTGATAAGCGCTCCAGCAAATCAATATAGTCAACAAAACTCACCTTCATGCATTCACGCACAGCATAAAACGCTTGGTGGACAAAATGAGACAAAGGAGTGGCATAGGACACTTCTTTCTGTGGCAGCATCAGAGAAAGTTGTACATGTAAACAAACTACGACGAGTTAAAGGATCGCTGAAATTGGTGGGACAAAAACGGTGCTTGCCAAATACTCATCAGTGAAGCATGTTTAAGATAAAAAGTGGGATTTTTAACAACTAGGAAGGTTTGTGTCATGTTTGTCCTCCTACAGAAAATACATTAAAACAAAATATATATATATTTTTTTCCTTTTTCCATTTTCACACATGTCTTGAAGAGGTCCAGGCAGCCACTAGGGCGGCGCTAAAGAGCCACATGTGGCTCTAGAGCCGCGGGTTGCTTACCCCCGGCTTAGAACCTTAATTGTTTTGCACTTTTTGGCACATTTTGGATCAAACTTAGGATATCCGATAATATCGGCAGTCCGATAAATGCTTTAAAATGTAATATCGGAAATTATCGGTATCGGTTTCCAAATTATCAGTATCGGTTTCCAAAAGTAAAATGTATGACTTTTTTAAAACGCTGCTGTACTTAGTGGTACACAGACGTAGAGAGAAGTACAGAGCGCCAATAAACCTTAACGGCACTTCCTTTGCGTGCCGGCCCAGTCACAAAGCATACTTGGTCAACAGCCATGCAGGTCACACTGAGGGTAGCCATATAAACAACTTTAACACTGTTACAAATATGCCCCCCCCCCCCCCCCCCCCACCTCAACCTCCTCATGCTCTCTGAGGGAGAGCATGTCCCACATTCCAAGCTGCTGTTTTGTGGCATGTTAAAAAAAAATAATGCACTTTGTGACTTCAATAATAAATATGGCAGTGCCATGTTGGCATTTTTTTCCATAACTTGAGTTGATTTATTTTGGAAAACCTTGTTACATTGTTTAATGCATCCAGCGGGGCATCACAACAAAATTAGGCATAATAATGTGTTAATTCCACGACTGTATATATCGGTATCGGTTGATATCGGAATCGGTAATTAAGAGTTGGACAATATCGGAATATCGGATATCGGCAAAAAAGCCATTATCGGACATCTCTAGTCAAAATCCATCCCAAATTTTTGCAATAATCACGTAACAATCAGAGTACAGCAGAAATTACCAACATCTCGCAAAACCCAAAGCCTTGTGCCACATACTGCCTGCCTGGTCTGGTTAAATAAAGGTGGTGTATGGTTACATAATATCGTTGATATTTTCCGGCACATGGTGCAAATTGTTTTGTTTCTGTTTTTTTTTTTTACCCAAACACCAGTGCAATACTACAACCTCAATTAGTCTGCACACGCTTGTTGGTGCATGGTTTTACTCTGCATGAGACATGATGGATCTGAGCACAGACACAGAGAAACATATAGAGGTGCAGAGAGGTATAGGGAGGCTCTGAAGAGGGTGGTATGGGAGGGGATTAGCGGGAGGCTTCGGGCCCCGAGGCAGAGGGCCCGTTTCCTGGCCTGAGCCCCTGTTTGTCCTGGCTGACCTGGCAGCTCTGGGGGGCAGATCCTGCGTGGATACAGTCCCGCTCCCACGCCTGTCTGAAGCTGTTAGCCACTGACTGTGAGTAGCTAGCTGGGCTTAGTGTTGTCTGACTGAGCAGTGGCAGAGTCGGGGCGGTGGCGGGCGGGGGAAGGGTGGGGTGGGTATCCAGTCATCTCTGGGGGCGTGGGGTGGGGGTACTTTGTGTTGGCAGACGGAGGATGACGGGGAAGCATCTATAGTGCAGCGGTGGCGATGATTAAGTGGCTTTGAATTCCGATTCAGTGTAGCGGGGGCGTCAAACTCATTTTCCTCGTGGGCCAAATCGAAGTTGTAACTGCGAACTGTATATGTATATACATATATATATGTCAAACGATTCAAATATTTATTCGTGATTAATCACATTTTCTTAACTCAACATTAATCACGATTAATCGGAACTAGATATAATTTTTCATCATGAATACGTGTACCATAGACCAGTGTTTTTCAACCTTTTTAGAGCCAAGGCACATGTTTTGTGTTGAGAAAATCCTGAGGCACACCACCAGCAGAAATCATTAAAAAAAACGAAACTCAGTTGACAGTAAAAAGTCGTTGTCGCAATTGTTGGATATGACTTTAAACCATAACCAAGCATGTATCAATGTAGCTCTTGTCTCTAAGTAGGTGTACTGTCACCACCTGTCACATCACACCATGACTTATTTAGACTTTTTTGCTTTTTTCCTGTGTGTAGTGTTTTAGTTATTGTCTTACGCTCCTATTTTGGTGGATTTTTCTCTTGTTTTGGTATTTTCCTGTAGCAGTTTCATGTCTTCCTTTGAGCGATATTTCCCGCATCTACTTTGTTTTTGCAATCAAGAATATTTCAGTTGTTTTCATCCTTCTTTGTGGGGACATTGTTGATTGTCATGTTATGTTCGGATGTACATTGTAGACACCGTCTTTGCTCCACAGTAAGTCTTTGCTGTCGTCCAGCATTCTAATTTTGTTTACTTTGTAGCCAGCTCAGTTTTAGTTTCGTTCTGCATAGCCTTCCCTAACCTTCAATGCCTTTTCACTCACCTATTGTTTATTTTTGGTTTAAGCATTAGACACCTTTTTACCTGCACCTGCCTCCCGCTGTTTCCGACATCTACAAAGCAATTAGCTACCGGCTGCCACCTACTGATATGGAAGAGTATTACACGGTTACTCTGCCGAGCTCTAGACAGCACAGACACTCAACAACAACACATAATTTGCAGACTATAATTACTGGTTTGCAAAAAATATTTTTAACCCAAATAGGTGAAATTAGCTCATCTCCCACGGCACACCAGACTGTATCTCACGGCACAGTGGTTGAAAAACACTGTCATAGACAGATAACTTTCTGTCTACTTTCTGTTTTCTGTAATGACATGTTTATTAAAAAATGTTTTAATTTTTTTTTTTAAATGCCCAACATAAAATGGACATATACACGTTTTTAATGATAAAAAAAAACATGACCTGCAGTGCGTTGGTGTATCCCCGACAGAAAGTCAATTCCTGCTGTAGGAGCACTTGCATTCAGAGGAGAGGAGCAACACTTCTGTGTTTAGATAGCAGGTTCACATATTAATAATACAAAACGTGGATTGTGACAATCATGGTTCGATTGTCAAAGATTTTTGGTAATATACTCGATGTAATGGATGGATGGATGGTCTCAGCCCCATTAGGCTAATGTTTATTTACTTGAATCAGTGCAGACTTAGGCTTATTTTGAAATGTTTAAAGGCAAATATAAAAGAGATTGTGAAAAAATATTTAAAATGGAATGGAGTGGATTTTTACACTCTTAAATATATATATATATTCTTAAAGATTTAAACCATTTATCATCACCTAGAGGTTACTGCTACCTCACTTCACTTGACACGGTATTTAGAGCTGCTGGGATCGTGACGCTAATGAGAAAAAGGATGAGTTTTTTGCAGTTGATTTTCTGCAATCTATGTACAATTCATGTCTGCAGTTATTTTATGGTGCGAAGTATATATTTTGTCTCATAATTTAGCTGTATATGTCCCTGTTGTTCAGCATGAATCTTTGCTAGTGATATCAAGGTTCAGTATACCTTTGAGCCTAAAAGAGATTTATTCATGTAGTTTATTAATACTATTAAGAATATTTTCTTGATACTAACAAATATCACCGAAGACGCTATAATGTGGTTATCCGTATTGTATAAAGCACTTGGCCTTTGTGCATAACAACAACTAAGCTTTTAGTTTCTGTTATGAAAATGGACAATGAAAATACGGTGCATTGGACCAACAATTCTAATATTTATTACTAGGACCTAACATGAAGTTAGTTTATTTGCACAAGCAGGTCTTTGCAGTTATATTTTGGCATAGCAACCCCAAAGGAACACAAACTAATGCAAACTCTTATCCTTTCTTTATGTTTAGTTCTGCTCCCAAACACTACTAATATAGTAGAGCAGTGGTTCTTAACCTGGGTTCGATCGAACCCTAGGGGTTCGGTGAGTCGGGCTCAGGGGTTCGGCGGAGGTCAAGACACACCCGACTCATCGTGTAAATAAAAACTTCTCCCTATCGGCGTATTACGGATACGGCAACAGCAGAAGTCACACTGATTTGCAGGTGCGTAATTTGTTGTGGGTTTATGCACTGTGTTGGTTTTGTTCTTTGAACGAGGTGATGTTCATGCACGGTTCATTTTGTGCACCAGTAATAAAACATGGTAACACTTTAGTATGAGGAACATATTCACCATTAATTAGTTGCTTATTAACATGCAAATTAGTAACATATTGGCTCTTAACTAGTCATTATTAAGTACTTATTAATGCCTTATTCTGCATGGCCTTGTTATAACCCTAACCCTCTAACCCTGGTCCTAACCCTCTAACCCTAACCAAATAACTCTAAATTAAGTCTTTGTTACTTAGAATATGTTCCCCTAGTGTCCAAATAACTCTAAATTAAGTCTTTGTTACTTAGAATATGTTCCCCATACTAAAATGTTACCAAAAACATAACTTTGTCTTGAATTTGAAAAAAAACATTTTATTTTTCACTAAAGAAGGGTTCGGTGAATGCGCATATGAAACTGGTGGGGTTCGGTACCTCCAACAAGGTTAAGAACCACTGTAGTAGAGAATAAACTTGATTGCATCACAGGAAGTTTCTCAAAACAAATCCAATGTTAAAAAAAACATTTCACAAAGTGATCACTGCAGACACGAGCATGGTCCGATTGTACTCCACAAGATAATGAAAGTGATATTTTTAGGAGCCATTTCCTTCGACGCACTTTCCTTTTTTCCCTGAATTTATTACCTTTATTAACGACTTATTTCGGGACTCTATGAAAGCCCTTTCCTATCTCTCTATTTGAACGATTGGAACATCCACGAACAGAACAGCAATACGGCATTTTCTGCTCAAACTCACTTGTTTTTAATGCTACGCTGAAGCTTCTTCACCATTGTGTGAATTAAGCCGCGAAGAAGAAAAACGGATGTGACGTCATATGCAACCCTCCTGTACAACTGTGAAGTTGAAAGAAAATTTTACATTGATTTCTTTTTTTTCTGTTTCTTTTTACAAATAAAAAACTGAAAAGGGAAAATCTGACTGAGCTCAAGCTCAAGTTTGTAAACAGCAGTTTTTAGATCTTTCCACAAATCTATGTTTTAATTATGTTGGGGATAGGTTGATTGGCACCACTAAATTGGCCCTAGTGTGTGAATGTTGTCTGTCTATCTGTGTTGGCCCTGTGATGAGGTGGCGAAGGCAGCTGGGATAGCTTCCAGCCCCCGCATCAGGTCAAGAAAAATGTGATGTCGTCAATTTGCTTAGTCAGCTACCGCACGTTCTCATTTCGATGGTTTTGTTTATTGCCGATAGATGCAAAATAACAGACAGTAGAGAATAAAACCACATTAACTGTTTCACTGTGTCCAGCCTGGCTCTCTACGCCAGTGTTTTTCAACCTTTTTGGAGCCAAGGCACATTTTTGTTCCTTAAAATAATGCGGAGGCACACTACCAGCAGAAAACATAAAAAATGTAAACTCGGTAGTCGATATTGACAATAAAAAGGCATTGTCGCAATTGTTGGATATGACTTTAAACCATAATAAAGCATGCATCACTATAGGTCTTGTCTCAAAGTACTGTCACGACCTGTCACATCACGCCATGATTTATTTGGAGTTTTTGGGTGTTTTCCTGTGTGTAGTGTCTTGCACTCCTATTTTGGGGGCTTTTCCTGTTTTGTTGGTATTTTCCTGTAGCAGTTTCATGTCTTCCTTTGAGCGCTATTCCCCGCACCTGCTTTGTTTAAGCAATCAAGACTGTTTCAGTTGTTTTTATCCTTCTTTGTGGGGACATTGTTGATTGTCATGTCATGTTCGGATGTACTTTGTGGACGCCGTCTGCTCCTCACGCTGTAAGTCTTTGCTGTCGTCCAGCATTCTGTTTTTGTTTACTTTGCAGCCAGTTCAGTTTTAGTTTCGTTTACCATAGCCATCCCTAAGCTTCAATGCCTTTTTTAGGGGCACTCGCCTTTTGTTTATTTTTGGTTTAAGCATTAGATACGACGTTTACAAAGCAATTACCTGCTGCCACCTACTGATATGGAAGAGTATTACACGGTTACTCTGCAGAGCTCTAGACAGCACCCACACTCAACAACGGCACTTTATTTGCAGATT
This sequence comes from Entelurus aequoreus, assembly GCF_033978785.1. Taxonomy (NCBI): domain Eukaryota; kingdom Metazoa; phylum Chordata; class Actinopteri; order Syngnathiformes; family Syngnathidae; genus Entelurus; species Entelurus aequoreus. The sequence goes on from NC_084757.1 coordinate 20,110,158, forward strand.
ATAATTACTGGTTTTTATAAAATATTTTTAACCCAAATAGGTGAAATTACATAATCTCCCACGGCACACCAGACTGTATCTCATGGCACACCTGTGTGCCCCGGCACAATGGTTGAAAAACACTGCTCTACTCTGTGCATGAGGTGTTCAAGCAAGTCAAACAACATAAAGTCCAGTTGTAGTTATAGTATTTTATTTTAACTGCAGATTGACTTTGAATGAAGGCGTTATCAAGACTAGCTTCAATTTTTTTTGTCTATGTGCATCGAGTGACCCATGTTGCAAACCCAAGTGTCTTTTATTGATGGCATTTTGAATGCACAGAGATACCGTGATGAGATCCTGGGGCCCAGTAATGTGCCATTTATCCACAGCCATCCGCTCATGTTGCAGCATGATAATGCACGGCCCAATGTTCCAAGAATCTCCATACATTTGCCATAAACTGAAAACATCACCTTTCTTGCATGACCGACATACTTACTGGCAAAGTCCCCGCTAAGGTGCGCGCCACATTTGCCGTGCACAAATTAAATTCTAAATTAAATTAACACATAACCATTTTTTTTGTATGATTTTGCAATGCAACTCTTTAACAAAAAGCGGCCACAACAGATAAAACTGTTTGTTAACACTGTTCAATTATTGTAACGTCTGTCGAGACACTTTAACACTAGAAGTCCCAGCATTTTTCTGTCTACCTAGAAGACCCAGAGAGGGGTCATTTGGCCCGACGCTTTTCCCGAATACACTAATCACTCATTTTGTTTTGGTAATGAGGCTGTTAGGGGCAGTTTGTCTAGGTAGACAGAAAAATTATACATGTGGGAAATGCCGAAAGGAGCAATGGCAGTGCCAGGATTGTGAGTGACTGCTCAAATGTATGTCAGTCACGTTTACATGGACATGGTTTTTCATTCTTTGTAAATATGCTTTTTTCTTTGTAAATTTTTTTTTTTAAACTATTTTTGGCACACAAAAATAACAATTGCTTCTGCAACAACCCTCCACACCAAAACTGGGAAAACAGTTGCTTTTTCATTCTTTGTAAATATGTTTTGTTTTGTATTTTTTTTAACAATAAATGTCAGAGTGTTGATCCCTTCATTCTGTTGATCCTTGCAAAAACACACACAACCTACCTCAGAACTAAAGCTTGAGCTGTAAGGTCCCCTCCCCCACACAGGCTCAAGTGGCCCCCTGCCGTGTGCCACTAACAGCCACATTTTCATAACAAAAGGAGTGTCCACAGGGGGGACTAGGGGTCAAATGACCCTCTTGTGTGTTTTCTAGGTAAAAATGTCAATTGACCCTTCTCTGGGACTTCGCGTGTTAAAGGGGACCTACTATTCAAGACCCACTTTTCTTTCTTTCGAATGGTGACGGTTTTTGTGTACTGTGCAATCCGCACCATAGGGCGCACCGGATAATAAAGCGCACCGGATTGTAGGGCGCATTAAAGGTGTCATATTATTTTATTTTTCTTCTAAATGTAAAACCCTTCCTTGTGGTCTACATAACATGTAATGGTGGTTCTTTGGTCAAAATGTTGCATAGATTATGTTTTACTGATCATCTTCAAGCCGCTTTCTGACAGTCGCTTCAGGATGCATCGTTTTGTGGGCGGCGTCTTCTCCCCGTCATCTTTGTTGTAGCGGTGTAGCGTGCAAGGACGGGAGTGGAAGAAGTGTCAAAAGATGGAGCTAACTGTTTTAATGACATTCAGACTTTACTTAAATCAATAACGGAGCAGCATCGCCTCATCCGGAAACAACAATACCGGAAATGTGTCCCATGAAAAACCGTCCGACCGGAACACTCTAATAACTAAAGTTCCTTGGGTGAATAATGTAAACTCACTACACCGGTATGTTTTAGCGCTTTCATGGTGAATTTACTGACAGATATAAATAAGAACTTTACACTACTTTATATTAGAAATGGCAACAGCGGAGGATGAATGTCCCATAACAAGAAGATAGAGAAAAAGAAGAAGCTTATCGACTACGGCAGTGTTTTTCAACCTTTTTTGAGCCAAGGCACATTTTTTGCGTTGAAAAAATCCCGAGGCACACCACCAGCAGAAATCGTTAAAAAACTAAACTCGGTTGACAGTAAAAAGTTGTTGTCGCAATTGTCTGATATGAATTCAAACCATAACCATAACCAACCATGCATCACTATAGCACTTGTCTCAAAGTAGGTCTACTGTCACGACCTGTCACATCCCGCCGTGACTTATTTTGAGTTTTTCTGTGTTTTCCTGTGTGTGGTATTTTAGTTCTTGTCTTGCGCTCCTATTTTGGTGTTGATTGTCATGTCATGTACGGATGTACTTTGTGGACGCCATCTGCTCCACACGCTGTAAGTCTTTGCTGTCGTCCAGCATTCTGTTTTTGTTTACTTTGTAGCCAGTTCAGTTTTAGTTTCGTTCTGCATAGCTTTCCCTAAGCTTCAATGCCTTTTCTTAGGGGCACTCACCTTTTGTTTATTTTTGGTTTAAGCATTAGATACCTTTTTACCTGCACACTGCCTCCCGCTGTTTCTGACATCTACAAAGCAATTAGCTACCGGCTGCCACCTACTGATATGGAAGAGTATTACACGGTTACTCCACCGAGCTCTAGGCAGCACCGACACTCAACAACAACACATAATTTGCAGACTATAATTACTGGTTTGCAAAAAATATTTTTAACCCAAATAGGTGAAATTAGATAATCTCCCACGGCACACCAGACTGTGTCTCACGGCGCACACCGTGGCACAGTGGTTGAAAAACACTGGACTACGGTGTTGAAACGGAATACAAAGGTGGACGCGCGCAATTTTTCAGGATTTATGCAGATCCCAAATACAGATCAGCAGGTACCAGAAGGTAAGAAAAGTTGCTTTTGCATAATATTGCGAAACAAAACGCCAGATAATATGTCTTACCTTATACACTATAATAATACTCGTATGTTGAAGCACATTAGAGGTGCGGCTTCATAGCTTACCAAAGTCGTACTAAAACATTTTGATAGATTTTTGATCGCCGTGTGTAATGTTCTATATTTTCAATGGAACATATAAAATGGTGGTGTTGTTTACCTGAGTCATATTGCCATCATCGTGCAGTCTACACATATCTCTTATGTTTGACTGCCATCTACTGGTCACACTTATCATTACACCATGCACCAAATAAAATTGCTTCGAGGTCGGTAAGCAAAACTAGAATCATTCCGCACCGGGTTATAAGGCACACTGTCGAGTTTTGAGGGGAAAAAAAGGATTTTAAGTGCGCCTTATTGTCTGGGAAATACGGTATTTGGGATCTGCCTAATTCCCAAAAATTTAAATTTAAACCAGATATGTATAAAACAATCTTAACTTCCTTCATACGTCCCCAAAACGAGCCGTTTGGAATTTTCCCCATTTGTGGGGCGTTTTTCCATTTGGTGACGTCAGCGGATATCTCCATTAATGGTCAAATTTTACCCGAAGTGCTTTGCGCAAGTCCGCCATTGAAGTTTGATGTTGCAGTCAGTAAGTTCCTTCTTTTTCCCTATCCTCTAGTTTTGGAGCAGACTTGCTCGTACATGCACATGCATCCTCCGCTGTTGCCTTTACAAATACATAGCAACGTATAGTTCGAATTTACTTCTGTCGGTATGGAAGCGCTAAAACTACAACATGGCTGACGGTGAGAAGACACATTCGGAATGTGAGCACCAATAAGACCGCCCACAAAACGGCGCACCCTGAAGAGACGCTTGAAGATTATCTGTAAAACATAATCCATGCAACATGATCAAAGAACCACCATTACGTGTTATGTAGACCACAAGGAAGTGTTTTAAATGTAGAAAAACAATCTGAATATGTCCCCTTTAAGGAAGACAGTAGGTCAATCGTTCACTTTATTGAGCAAAACTGTTAATTGTCGGCTGTAACCACACCAAAAAAACATTGGCAAAAAAACTACTATCCAGTAAAAGTGGTAATTTTTTGCCATACAACCCATATTGAAACCAATTCTGTGTCATCTGTCATATTAAAAGCAGCCGTTCTCTCTCTCACTTGCGCCAACAGAATCAATCATTACCTCGGATGTCCACTGCATGTGTAACGGGAAAGGAATGTCACCGCCATCCGTCGTCTGGCAATCCTCACCGCCACTTGTGCAGCAAAATAGCGCAGTCTTTTTACGAGATCTTGCAAATCCGCGCGTAGTCCTGTGTAAGGGGAGATGTAGCAAAGCATGCGTCTCTTGTGCGCCGCCCTAGTGGCTCCCTGGAGCATTTTTAAAAAAGGATTGAAAATGGAAAAAGATGGGGGGGGAAATAATTGTTTTGTTTTAGTATGTTTTTTGTTTGAGGACAAACATGACACAAACCTTCCCAATTGTTAGAAAACCCACATTTTTTCCTACTAATTTTGCTGGTTCTTCAACTCACCATAGTGTGGACTGTGACGCAACAGTTTGTTTACATGTAAAATCTTCCACTCCTTCTTCGTCCACCAAAAGTTTTATGCTGTACGTGAATGCACAAAGGTGCGCTTTGTTGATGTTATTGACTTGTTGGAGTGCTAATCATGCATATTGCATCATTATGCCTCATTTGGAGGTATATTTGAGCTCATTTAATTTCCTTTACTTTTATCCTCTTTGTATATAATTTAGTTTTGCATGTCTCATGACACATTATCTGTATGTAATATTGGCTGCAATTCAGATAGTTGTTTGTGTGCCATGTTGTTCCAGACCACAGCAAATGTTACCTAGCTTGCCAAAGATTGTAATAAATCTATTAAAAGAAGACAGTCTTCCGTTTAATTAAACTTGGACACACACATCTATACATTTGGCCATTAAAAGGCAGTAATTTCCAGAAATTATCTCACTTTCTGAGTAGCCTCTGATTTACTTATGGTTTCTAACGTTGTAAAAATGTGTCGTAAAAATTTCTGTCAACAAAGATTTGCTTCAGCCCGCGACACATAGTCATTTTGATAGTAGGCTGTTATAGCTAATACTTACGTCATGTGTTGCCTTCATTATAACACTTATATATGGCTTTTCCTTTTTTTGTAGCTCCAGCAGGAGCCCCACCCAGAAATACAATACAATACTAGCTAATGTTTTTTATTTTTATTTTTTTATTTTTTATTTTCATTGTAAGTGGTCCAAATCCCTTATAGTAGAAAATAATATAAGGGAAATGACTGCTGTCTATTGGTTATAATGATAACACATTTAAGTTGTTTGGGACGGGTATGCTGCTGATGTGGCCACAGTTTGCACGCCTGATGTTGCTCACACGTCTCACCTTGCTCAAATGTGCTCCACTGTCTTGCTCACATAGTTATTGCGTTATCTCAGACTCATGGAAAATTACAGGGAAGTCCTTCCAGCATTTATTGTTGCGACCCAAAATACCTTAATTCATGGTGACTTTTTCAGAAAGTTTTTTTTAATAACTTTGAATCGACTGGTGATTTTATGAATTCGTTATAAATAAATGATAAATGGGTTATACTTGTATAGCGCTTTTCTACCTTCAAGGTACTCAAAGCGCTTTGACAGTATTTCCACATTCACCCATTCACACACACATTCACACACTGATGGCGGGAGCTGCCATGCAAGGCGCTAACCAGCAGCCATCAGGAGCAAGGGTGAAGTGTCTTGCCCAAGGACACAACGGACGTGACTAGGATGGTAGAAGGTGGGGATTGAACCCCAGTAACCAGCAACCCTCCGATTGCTGGCCCAGCCACTCTACCAACTTCGCCACGCCGCCCCTATTATTGTTTTAAGTGTTCCTTGTAAAGTTTTTGTAAAAAAAAAAATACTCTATTGATGTTTTACTCGTTTTATACCACACAAACCTAAAAGTAGATGCTAAATGATAGTAGAAGCACATAATCAGAGTTCATTGTTCATTTACGCTTGAAAAATGTTGTCCATTTTAAAGGAGAACGGCACTTTTTTCGAATTTTGCCTATCGTTCACAATCACTATGAGAGACAATAACACGTATGTATTTTGTTTTTATTAGGATTGTAAAGATGATAAACGCTTGAAAAATGTAGTTAATGGGAGTCACCCATTGTATCCTTCAAAACCCTCTAAAACACAAATGTCAAACTCAAGGCCCAAATCTGGCCTGCCACATTATTTTATGTGGCCCGCGAATCCTGGAAATAATATGCGTTAATAAAATGCTTAATCTTTTCTTACTAAAAATATTTGTTCTTTCCTTTTGACATTAAATATCATGTACTGCTTGCAATTCCATATGTTTTAAAATTCAATATGATCAAAATCAAAATATTATATTATCATGTATTCCAAAAAAAATTCTGTTAATATAAATATAAATACTGTACATAAGTATCTGCTTGACTTATGATTTCAAAACAAATGATTAATCAAATTGTAGACTGTAAAATTGATATTAGATTTTACGGTTAAATTTCGCCGACTTGAGTTTTTTACCGTAAAATCAACTTTGGTGCTGTTTTTTTTTTAATATACAGTCTAAAACATTAAAAACAAACAAAAGAAACAATAAAACAACAAGATTTTACGGTAAAATAAAAACAACAACTGGCAGCTCTGTTGCTTGAATTTTACTGCTAAAACAGTGGTATTATTTTTCCATTCCATTCCATTTATTAATTTTTTTTTTATGCTGTAAAAAAAACTGCTTTTACTGTAACATTTTGGTGACTGAGCTGCCTTTTTTTAAAAGTAAAATTTGAATTTTTTTTTTGCAGCCTATGTAAAAAGATCTATTGTTAATGTATTATACATATATATATATTTATATACATGTATATTCGTATATTACTCATTGTTAAAAGCAGCTCTCTGAGGGCAACCATAAGTGCAATGTGGCCCTCAATGAAAACGAGTTTGACACCCATGCTCCAAAACAACTTCAAAACCCTCCAGCAACGTTTTATATACACACTGCACGTCTATATATAATGTAGTAACAAACACGTTCATAACAATATGTAATATGTACAATATTTTTAAAAAATTTTGGATCGTTTTAATCATTTCCGGGACTGACTTTTTTCCACCCAATGAAGATGAATATATGGAACATGAACCGCTGGAAGAGTGAGACGTTGGAGCAGACAGAAGCCAATAGAGTGAGGTCGGCGTGACTCGTAGCTGCAAATGTGGAAATTGGAGACAATCTATTTGTACATAAATGGAGTGCTTAGCCCCAAATAAACCATGAAAACGTCTCCGGCCAGCTGGACCAAACAGACAACTGTCCATTGAGTGGGTCACACTTTATATTGATCACGATACACACAGCACGTCATGCGTGTATCATGCATACACTGTCTGGCTCGCTGTGTACAAACAGAACATGAAAAGTGGGCTAATACTTTATTATTCATGCTTTTCAGTCAGTACAGATTGATGTCCTACAGCAGTGTTGTGCATTACAAACTCAAATGCCTTTCGTGTTGTCATGAAAGCTAGCTTATCTCTTGCCGTAGTTAGCTTTTACGGCTAATACCGAAGCACGCCGATTTGTTACTACGCGACAAAGAGAGTTACTCAGTGTTCGCTCTTACAATAACAATGTCGTAACAGTTTGGTTATTATACAGGTTATGGAATGTAAATGAAATATTGATGACGGTTTTTGTATGCATTTTTAAAGTGATTTAAAGGTAGAATTGATTGCTCCCATTGGCTTCATTGCTAGCTACCTAGAACAAGCAAAAAAAACCACATTTTGTCTTATTGTCTCTCATAATGATTGTGAACGACAGAAAAAATTCCAAAATAAGTGAAGTTCACCTTTAAGCATTTATTCATGTTCCATTACATTTATCCTCACATGTTAAACAACCACATATAAAGACGCGAGCCCCACGTGACAACTAACTCAGTGTAGTACTGACCTTTTGTACTGCTTTTTGCCTTTCACACCATGCGACACCAGTGTAGAACCTCAACCATTTTACAAAACACAAAACCAGTGAAGTTGGCACGTTGTGTAAATGGTAAATAAAAACAGAATACAATGATTTGCAAATCCCTTTCAACTTATATTCAATTTAATAGACTGCAAAGACAAGATATTAAATGTTCAAACTGAGTAACTTAATTTTTTTTTGCAAATAATCATTAACTTAGAATTTAATGGCAGCAACACCTTGCAAAAAAGTTGGCACAGGGGCCTTTTTACCACTGTGTTACATGGCCTTTCCTTTTAACAACACTCAGTAAACGTTTGGGAACTGAGGAGACCAATTTTTGAAGCTTTTCAGGTGGAATTCTTTCCCATTCTTGCTTGATGTACGGCTTAAGTTGTTCAACAGCCCGGGGTCTCCGTTGTGGTATTTTAGGCTTCATAATGCGCCACACATTTTCAATGGGAGACAGGTCTGGACTACAGGCAGGCCAGTCTAGTACCCGCACTCTTTTACTATGACGCCACGCTGTTGTAACACGTGGCTTGGCATTGTCTTGCCGAAATAAGCAGGGGCGTCCATGATAACGTTGCTTGGATGACAACATATGTTGCTCCAAGACCTGTATGTACCTTTCAGCATTAATGGTGCCTTCACAGATGTGTAAGTGAAATACACCCCCATACCATCACAGATGCTGGCTTTTGAACTTTGCCTCTAGAACAATCCGGATGGTTCTTTTCCTCTTTGTTCCGGAGGACACGACGTCCACAGTTTCCAAAAACAATTTGAAATGTGGACTCGTCAGACCACAGAACACTTTTCCACTTTGCATCAGTCCATCTTAGATGAGCTCGGGCCGGCGGCGTTTCTGGGTGTTGTTGATAAATGGCTTTCGTTTTGCATAGTATAGTTTTAACACCGTAGATGGTGAAATCCCTGAATTCCTTGCAATATCTCATTGAGAAATGTTGTTTTTAAACTGTTGGACAATTTGCTCACACATTTGTTCACAAAGTGGTGACCCTCACCCCATCCTTGTTTGTGAATGACTGAGAATTTCATGGAAGCTGCTTTTTTATACCCAATCATGGCACCCACCTGTTCCAAATTAGCCTGTTCACCTTTGGGATGTTCCAAATAAGTGTTTGATGAGCATTCCTCAACTTTCTCAGTCTTTTTTGCCACCTGTGCCAGCTTTTTTGAAACATTTTGCAGGCATGAAATTCCAAATGAGCAAATATTTGCAAAAAAATAACAACGTTTTCCAGTTCAAACGTTAAGTATCTTGTCTTTGCAGTCTATTCAATTGAATACACACTACCGTTCAAAAGTTTGGGGTCACATTGAAATGTCCTTATTTTTGAAGGAAAAGCACTGTACTTTTCAATGAAGATAACTTTAAACTAGTCTTAACTTTAAAGAAATACACTCTATACATTGCTAATGTGGTAAATGACTATTCTAGCTGCAAATGTCTGGTTTTTGGTGCAATATCTACATAGGTGTATAGAGGCCCATTTCCAGCAACTATCACTCCAGTGTTCTAATGGTACAATGTGTTTGCTCATTGGCTCAGAAGGCTAATTGATGATTAGAAAACCCTTGTGCAATCATGTTCACACATCTGAAAACAGTTTAGCTCGTTACAGAAGCTACAAAACTGACCTTCCTTTGAGCAGATTGAGTTTCTGGAGCATCACATTTGTGGGGTCAATTAAACGCTCAAAATGGCCAGAAAAAGAGAACTTTCATCTGAAACTCGACAGTCTATTCTTGTTCTTAGAAATGAAGGCTATTCCACAAAATTGTTTGGGTGACCCTAAACTTTTGAACGGTAGTGTAGGTTGAAAAGGATTTGCAAATCATTGTATTCTGTTTTTATTTACGAATTACACAACGTGTCAACTTCACTGGTTTTGGGGCTTGTACATCTTCACTATTCTACTACCCCTTTATGTCTGATATCTCATTAAATCCTCAAAAATATCCACTATCAAAAAAAAAAAAAAATTTCAAACTTTAATAACATTCATGTCAAAATCCTAAATGTCCAGTTGACATGTGAACTTTTCTGGTAACTAGGACGGGAGATGGGTGGACGAAGTTGCTGAGTAAACACTTGGAACCCATTCATTCGCAAAGTGGCTCCAGGGGACGAAGAGAGGAGACGAGGAGAGGTGAGAGGGGGGTCGTGCATGAGAAAAAGAGGGTGAATAAAAAAAAAAAAGAGCGAGAGATAGAAAGTGAGTGACATGGGGAGAAACACATGAGCGAGAGCGACCTTTTTCTTGCTCAAGCCCATCAAGTACGGGCCAGGGCTCCTGAAAACGCAGGGATTACCAGGGGACCGGGGGCCGTGCTTGCCTGGGCCGCCTCTGCTGGCTCCTGCAATGCACGCTACACTGCCCTGCTAAAGGACTGCACACATGGTTCTCACACACAGATGCACACAAGTTGCTCGTATGACACTTGTCGGGGATGTGCACACTTTCACACAGCTGATGGACAGTCCACTATATCAAAGCAAATGTCAACAACATTACACAATAATGCTATTTTACTAAATAATGCTCCATTTTTCTTCCAACATGCTTACAGTTACAATATGGCACAGTTTCTCATTACAGTAAAAGTAAAAAGGAGTTGGAAGAAGCAGATCTTATTTAATCCTACCCCCTTTTCCAATTTTTAGCAATGTCTTACATATTTGTTTGTTCACTTGTGCTCAATTTGGAAAAGAAACAAATTAAATGAATAATTAAATAACTAGTTGAGGCGATTCCTGAAGGAATTGTGTGTGAATGCACCAATGGATGTAGTATGAATTAGAGATGTCCGATAATGGCTTTTTTTGCCGATATCCGATATTCCGATATTGTCCAACTCTTAATTACCGATTCCGATATCAACCGATACCGATATTGTTGTGTTCATTCAAGTTAATCTTAAATACTGTTCTTATACTTGAATGCCTATTGGTAATGTGTTCTACTGTCTTACTCAGGCTATTTACGTTGTGCCTTTTGATACCTTGAAGCCACCGTAGTTGGGCTGGGCCTTTTGAGGAAGTTACTGAAATAAAGGAGAGTGCTGTTGTGAAGTAGAGCGAGGCTGTTGTGTCTGTTATTTGAACATAACATTTGGCGAACGAGGATGGCTGACACACCTATATTCTCCCTGCCACCTCCGGACCCGTTTCTACCCCTCCCGGGCGATCCTGTCATTCCCTGGAATCAGTGGAAATCGTCTTTTGAGACGTATCTTTTGGCCACAGGTTTGGACAATGCCACTAGCGCGAGGAAGCGCGCCATTCTCCTACACCTGCTTGGAGCGGAGGGGAACAGAATTTTCAATTCTCTCAGCGGTACGCTGGACACTTATGATGCAGTCATAACAGCTTTGAGCGGACATTTTGTAAAATCACAGAATATCCTACTCCGCCGGTTGGAGTTCAGACGAAGATGTCAGCGCCCGGGTGAGTCTGCCAGGCAGTATGTAGCAGATTTAAGAGCCCTATCACAGAACTGTAATTTCGGCAACCTCACTGATGAACTCATTCGAGACCAGCTCATTGAGAAAACGTCTAATCCCAGAGTGCAGGAGGAGTTGTTACTCAAGAATGCAACTTTGACACTTGATGACGCACTAATAATCGCAATACAAGTGGAATCGGCTACTGAATGTGCGGCCAAAATTGCGGAAAATAAGCCTCATAGGCCTACCCCTGTTATTGAACAGTCAGTGCAACAGCTATCAACCTCAGACTCTGATGCTGCTATACAGGTAGCGCGTCCCCAGCCAACACGTCAACAGAGACGGTGTGGGAATTGTGGCTCCAACCGCCATGCAACAAGGGCCCAGGACTGCCCTGCTAGGGGCCAAACTTGTCGCCGTTGTCAGAAGCCTAACCACTTTGCCAGGTGGTGCCGGTCCGCTCCGGCCGATTACCCTGATGCACAGTCACATGACCCGGCGGTGCCTGTGCGCACTGTAGGCCCCCACTCAGCGACTTTCTCGAGGTGCCCTGTTTACCTGGATGACTGCTGTGTCCCTCTCCTCCTCGACACTGGGGCCAAAGTGTCACTACTGAATGTCGACACCTGCAACCTGCTCTTCCCGAACAGACAGCTACAGCCCCCGTCCACTGCCCTCTGTGGCTACGGCCGCAGCAAAATCGATGTCGTCGGCCTTCTCTACCTCCCGGTTCGCTACACCTCTACAGCTGTGGACCGTTTCCCGTTCCACATCACGCGCCGCGGCGAGAACATCATGGGCCTCGACCTCTTCACTAGCCTGGGTTTTACCCTGCAGGACAACAGCGGTATGCGGATTCTACACGTAGCGTCTCCGAGGCAACACGACCAGCCGGAGCTGTTTAACGGCCTGGGCTGCCTCAGCTCATTTACACACAAGCCACTCCTGGACCACAGCGTTCCTCCCGTGGTCCAGCCCCTTCGCCGTGTTCCCCTGGCTTTGCGGGACGGCGTTACGCAGGAGCTTCAACGCCTCCAGGCTGGTGGAATCATAGAGCCCATCGACGCTTCCCCATGGGTGTCCAACATTGTCATCGCCAAGAAGAAGTCGGGCGGACTGAGAGTCTGCGTCGACCTCCGCCAAGTGAACAAGGCAGTGGTGCCTGACAAATATCCTCTTCCTACGACGGAGGAACTCACTACACACTTCCACGGCTCCCGAGTTTTCAGTAAATTGGACTTGCGCCAGGGCTATTTACAAGTCCCTTTACATAAGGAGAGTAGGGACTTGACAGCGTTTATCACCCACACTGGCCTGTACCGCTACACGAGGATGCCTTTTGGGCTCAATTCAGCGCCGAGTTGTTTCCAGAAAATCATGTCCACAATCCTCGCTAGCTGCACTGGGACTGTGGCGTATCTGGATGATATTGTGGTGCATGGGCCAGATGCTGCCACACACGATGCCCGCCTGGAACAGGTTTTCACCGCACTCAAGCGCCACCATGCCACGCTGAACACAGAGAAGTGTGTTTTCGCTGCACCCGCCATAGACTTTGTTGGGTTCCGTGTCTCCGCCGACGGCATCTCGCCTCTCCAGTCGAACGTGGATGCCATCATCGACGTCCCCACTCCTGCGACGGCCTCCCAGGTGGCATCATTTTTGGGGATGACAGCCTACTACATGCGGTTCCTGCCTCAGTACTCCTCCATTACGGCCCCGCTCAGGATGCTGCTCAGGCAGGAGACACCATGGTCTTGGACTCCCAAGTGCCAGGTTGGTTTCGACGAGTTGAAGCGGCTCCTCACCACGTCTCCGATCCTGGCGCACTTCCAACTGGACAGCCCCACATTCGTGACCTGTGATGCTTCCGCAGTGGCTCTAGGTGCCGTTCTGTCACAGATCCATGATGGCGTAGAGAGACCGGTAGCGTTTGCCTCTCGGGCGCTCAGCCCCACTGAGCAGAAATATTCAGTGGGCGAACGGGAGGCACTCGCCTGTATATGGGCATGTGAGCGTTGGCATCTCTACTTATACGGAAGGTCCTTTACTTTACGGACGGACCACCAGGCCCTGACGACCCTGATGTCTACCTCTGGTGTGGGGCACAGGCCCCTCCGTCTTCACAGATGGTCAGACCGTCTGCAGCAGTATGACTTTCAGCTACAATTCACCCCTGGCAGGAATAACGTGGTGGCAGACTACCTGTCCCGTCCTGCCACCACCCAGGGCCCCGCTGTCTCCCCGGAGGACGAAGAAGACGTGGTCCACCTGGTCCACTCACCATTGAAGGACACTGTCTCCCTTCGTGATTTGGAGACGGCCTCAGCAGCCGAGCCTGTCTTCACCATGCTGCGTGACTACATCAGACACGGTTGGCCTTCCCGTGTCCCACCTGAGCTAGAGCCGTATTCCCGTGTGAAGAACGAACTGTCATGCTGGGGTGAGGCCTGCATCGCCCGGGGACACTGCGCTGTTATCCCAGTAGCCCTCAGAGGGTGTGTCTTACAGATGGCACACCAGGGTCACCTTGGCATAGTCAAAGCCAAGCAAAGGTGCCGTGACACAGTGTGGTGGCCCGCCATCGATCGAGACCTGGAGGGACTCATCCGCTCCTGTGCAGCGTGCCTCACCAGTGGGAAGACTGGGCCACCCGCTTCGCCTCCACTCCAGCCCCTGGACTGGCCAACTAAACCGTGGGACCATCTCCAGCTTGATATCTGTGGTGAGCTGCATAATGTGCCACACCACCAGAGGTTTCTTGTGGTGGTCTACGACCTGCATTCCAAGTGGCCTGAGGTGGCTCCCATGGGAACGGTCACCTCTGCTGCCGTCGTCGCCTTCCTGGACCGCCTGTTTTCCCGTTGGGGTTTACCCCGAGCCATCACCACGGACAACGGTCCTCAGTTCCTGTCCTCGGAGTTCACCGCCTACCTTGCCAGCAAGGGTGTTACTCACATCAGAACCTCCGTCTACCACCCCCAGGCAAACGGGGGGGTGGAAAGGTACAACCAATCACTGAAGAATGGACTGCGTGCTCACATGTCCGAGGGATACTCGCTGGAGGCTGCACTGAATCAGACCCTCCTCCACTACAGGGCGACTGTCCACTCTACAACAGGGGTCTCTCCTGCCAGCCTCATGGTGGGTCGAGAGTTTGTACTTCCCCTGTCGAGACTCCGCCCACCGATGGCCGCGAGCCCGCGACCATGCTCAGCAGCAGTCAAGTCTCGCGTCAAGGGACAACAAACTTCCATGAAGCAAAGGTTCGATCAGAAGCACAGGGCTAAATGGCCAGCTGTCAGAGTGTCGGACTGGGTCAGAGCGCGCCGGCCCCACCGCGCCAACAAACTGTCAACATTCTGGTCTGCTCCATACCAGGTCAGCCGCCAGCTGGGCCCAGCTTCATTTCAGTTAACCGATGGATCCCGTTGGCACGCTAGCTGCCTGCGCAAGGTACCTGCCCCTCCTCACCAGCCTCACGTCACAGGGGTGGCACCGAACATTCCCGCATTGGGGCCACGCCCTCCGGTGCCCGATCCAGTGGCAGCACCCCTCGCCCAGGCTGTGCCGGTCGCGCAGTGCCCTGCTCCAGCACCGGCCCCACTGCCGGTCCCCCTTGCTCCTGAGCCTCGGCCTGTTAGGGCCCGTGCACGCCCTGAGCGTTTTCAGGACTTTGTGGCCACCTTCCATACTTGAAGTTTTAAGAGAGGAGGGGAAATGTTGTGTTCATTCAAGTTAATCTTAAATACTGTTCTTATACTTGAATGCCTATTGGTAATGTGTTCTACTGTCTTACTCAGGCTATTTACGTTGTGCCTTTTGATACCTTGAAGCCACCGTAGTTGGGCTGGGCCTTTTGAGGAAGTTACTGAAATAAAGGAGAGTGCTGTTGTGAAGTAGAGCGAGGCTGTTGTGTCTGTTATTTGAACATAACAGATATATACAGTCGTGGAATTAACACATTATTATGCCTAATTTTGTTGTGATGCCCCGCTGGATGCATTTAAACAATGTAACTTTACTATGAATTGATTCACGTGGACCCCGACTTAAACAAGTTGAAAAACTTATTTGGGTGTTACCATTTAGTGGTCAATTGTACGGAATATGTACTGTACTGTGCAATCTACTAATACAAGTTTCAATCAATCAATCAAAAATAAGGTTTTCCAAAATAAGAGAACAACTTCAACTCCAGTTATGGAAAAAAGTGCCAACATGGCACTGCCATATTTATTATTGAAGTCACAAAGTGCATTATTTTTTTTAATATGCCTCAAAACATCTTGGAATTTGGGACAATCCTGATACCCACTACAACTATGGGAAATACACAAAGTGCATTTTTTTTTTTTTTTTTTTAAACATGCCTCAAAACAACAGCTACAAAAACAATGAAGGCACACAGCTTCAGTCCAGAGTATACTAGAGCAGTGGTTCTCAAATGGGGGTACGCGTACCCCTGGGGGTACTTGAAGGTATGCCAAAGGGTACGTGAGATTTTTTTAAAATATTCTAAAAATAGCAACAATTCAAAAATCCTTTATAAACATATTTATTGAATAATACTTCAACAAAATAAATGTTTAGAATTAAGTTCATGAATCCAGATGGATCTCTATTACAATCCCCAAAGAGGGCACTTTAAGTTGATGATTACTTCTATGTGTAGAAATCTTTATTTATAATTGAATCACTTCTTTATTTTTCAACAAGTTTGAAGTTATTTTTATATCTTTTTTTCCAAATAGTTCAAGAAAGACCACTACAAATGAGCAATATTTTGCACTGTTATACAATTTAATAAATCAGAAACTGATGACATAGTGCTGTATTTTACTTCTTTATCTCTTTTTTCAACCAAAAATGCTTTCCTCTGATTAGGGGGTACTTAAATTAAAAATATGTTCACAGGGGGTACATCACTGAAAAAAGGTTGAGAACCACTGCTAGAGCATACTTGCCAACCTTGAGACCTCCGAATACGGGAGATGGGGTTGAGATGGGCGGGGTTTGGTGGTAGCGGGGGTATATATTGTAGCGTCCCGGAAGAGTTAGTGCTGCAAGGGGTTCTGGGTGTTTATTCTGTTGTGTTTATGTTGTGTTACGGTGCGGATGTTCTCCCGAAATGTGTTTGTCATTCTTGTTTGGTGTGGGTTCACAGTGTGGCGCATATTTGTAACAGTGTTAAACTTGTTTATACGGACACCCTCAGTGTGACCTGTATGGCTGTTGATCAAGTATGCCTTGCATTCACTTATGTGTGTGTTTTAAAGCCGCATATATTATGTGACTGGGCCGGCACTCTGTTTGTATGGAGGAAAAGTGGACGTGACAACAGGTTGGAGAGGACGCTAAAGGTAGTGCCTTTAAGGCACGCCCCCAATAATGTTGTCCGGGTGGAAATCAGGAGAAATTCGGGAGAATGGTTGCCCCGGAAGATTTTCGGGAGGGGCACTGAAATTCGTGAGTCCCCCGGGAAAATCGGGAGGTTGAAACCGATACCGATAATTTCCGATATTACATTTTAAAGCATTTATCGGCCGATAATATCGGCAGGCTCTAGTATGAATGTAACAATAGTTTGAATGTTGGAATGGTTAGAATGTTGAAGAGTTTGAATTTCCAGGAAAAATGAAATTGGATTTGGAACTTGGGAAAGTGTTAGTTGGATGAGTGGAACGTGTTGATGTTGGAATGATTTGAATATGTTGAAAAATGTGGGGATTGTGGAAGTTAAAAAAAAAACTTACAATTAATTTTAAATGGGGAAAATGTCCCATAAAACTTATTGGAAATCCGGGATTTTTTTTTTTTTATT
Organism: Entelurus aequoreus; assembly: GCF_033978785.1. Classification (NCBI taxonomy): domain Eukaryota; kingdom Metazoa; phylum Chordata; class Actinopteri; order Syngnathiformes; family Syngnathidae; genus Entelurus; species Entelurus aequoreus. The sequence goes on from NC_084757.1 coordinate 20,127,393, forward strand.
GTTGAAAGAGAGCACACAATTTTGAACAGGCTGAATATTTTGGAATCGGAAGGGTTTGAATGGGATGAAAAATGTTGGAATTGTGGAACTTAGAAAAATGTCCCATTCATTTAAATTGGAATTATAATAGAAATTTGGGGATTTCGGGAAAAGCGGGAATTTTTGGGAAAATGTTAAAATGAGTTGAAACGGTTGGTGGAATTTTTGAAATCGGTCGAGAAATGTTGAAGTAGTAACATTTATAATTGGGAAATGGTATTAAGGAATTCCTGGAATATCGGGAAAAGCGGCAATTTTTGCAGTTCGAAAAACAACTTATTTTTTTGTCCTGATTAAGAGGAATGTTTGGATAGGATAGGTCTTTATTGTCATTGCACAAGTACACGAAACTTTGTTTTCAGCACAAACCCGTTCAAGATTAGACAAACAAAGTGTGCAGGATTACAGAACAGGAACGCTGATGGGTTGCCACAAGGCGCCCCGTAAAAGATGGGGAAAAAGATAAACGCTGGGGAAGGATGAGTAAAAAAATACAATCTAGACTGGGCTCCCAAGGGGGCCCAGTCTGGAGTGGGAAAAACCTCCATAGCAAAGCACATATACATATTACAACGTACATCTCGAGATATCTAGTAACAGAGGGGAGGGAGTGGGGGGCCATGGTGGGGGGCTGCAGCTCTCAGGCGCTGCCCATCCTTCCATCACCCCTATGGGATTTGTGTCAAGGGCGTTGGATTGGGGGTGGGGTATGTGTGTGTAGCGTATATTTTTTTGTGGATGCATGTGTGTGTGTAAGCCTGCAGTGTGTCTCTGTTCCGTGGCCTTGATGTCGTGCAGCCGATAGTCAGTCCAAAGTCAACAACAACAGGTGTGTGTCCATGAGAGACAAGAAGGGAGTTTGTTGTGTCTTCGCCGCACTGTCCTTCGGGAGAATCTCGAAGCCAGGGAAACAATCCAAGTTAGAATGTTTTGTATGCGAGTGAAAATAAAATGAGCTTTTCACTCTAAATTGTCTATGACTGGTCCTCAAAATCCTGCGAGGCAGACAGTCCAATGTGATCCAAATCACAAGAGTGTCCACAGTTCTTCCCCCATCCTCCAATCATTCGTGGCAGCTTTGGGGTACTTTGAAGACTACCAGCAACTTCCAATTTGTGGACAAACCAGAGCAACGCTTCCTCCAATCAGCAGATGTCCTGTTGTCATAATTCCGAAAAGGTAGATATCTTCACGTCCTCGACTGAAAGGGTTGCCAGGCACGCGGTACTCCTTCTTCTCCCAAGAGTCCGTCGTGTGTCCAGCAACAATCGCTTCGTCACGACAAGCAGGTTCCCCCAAACCCAAAATCTTGTCAATTTCGTTGAGGCCAGTTAAATAGTTCCAATGTTTAGATTTGGAGAGCAGTGCAAAAAGAGGCAACAAGAAAGTTAAGACAAGACAAAGAAGCAAGCAGGAGAGATAAGGGAGAGGAAAGAGGAGCGTCCACCCTCGATGAGTGCCAGTGAGAAAAAAGCGTCAAAAAAGGGTTTGAAAAACGACTAAATAAATAGACAAATGAGTTAGTAAATGAATACTAAATAGATAAATACATTTCTCATAAATACATTTTTAAGTACTTTATGATTCAAATAAATTACATAAATAAGATTATCTAATTTTTTACTAAAGTTCAAAATGTTTATCTGGGTTCTTCTTCTTTGTATTTTGTGAACACTTGTAGTTTAAACTGGATCATATTAGTTCTTTGATTGACTTCTTTACTTAGTCATTTCCACAATTAAATTTCACATACTGATGTGCTAAAAGTCTTGAGTGTTGTACGTGCATACAAATGTTTTAAATTAGATTTTATATATTTCCACTCTTTTGTTGAGAAGAATTGTTGTACATTTGTGGATAGCAGGTTATAGACTTAGACTTAGACTTAGACTTCCTTTTATTGTCATTCAAATTTGAACTTTACAGTACAGGTAAGAACAAATTTTCGTTGCATTAGCTCGTATAGTGCAGGATAAAAGAGCAATAAGGTGCAGTGTTTGTATTTACAAAAGGAGGTGCAGATATAAATAAATAGATTACTGTACAGATAAATATATTGCACTTTTGCATATGCATCCACGTTTATGGATGTATGTTATATTGTCTTTATATTCCAGCGAGTGAATCATTTTTTTGGGAAAATTGAGAGAATTACTATGATGCGTTATAGTTTGCTTTGGGCATAATTGTAGCTGTTTGCAAATGCATCAAAACATTGAATTTCAATCATTTGGATTCAATGAATAAAGGGTTTATGTGTTCTGGATAGACAACATTATGTAATATTCTAACCAACCTCTTTTGTAACATGATTAGTGAATTAAACAAATTAAGATTCTTGGTCCAGAACATCCATCCATCCAGCCATTTTCTACCGTTTGTCCCTCTCTGAGTCGCTGGAGCCCATCTCAGCTGGACAAGTCGCCACCTCATCACAGGGCCAACACAGATAGACAGACAACATTCACACTCACATTCACACACTAGGGCCAATTTTTAGTGTTACCAATCAACTTATCCCCAGGTGCATGTCTTTGGAGGTGGGAGGAAGCCGGAGTACCCGGAGGGAACCCACGCAGTCACAGGGAGAACATGCAAACTACACACATAAACACCCCAAGCCGGGGGATCGAACCCAGGACCTTCTTATTGTGAGGCACACGCACTAACCCCTGTCCTACCGTGCTGTCGGTCCAGAAAATATTTTTGCTTTATTCCTTATTGCCACCTTATGTTGTATATTTTTTTATGAGCTTTCCATTTCAGTTGATCATCTATTATTACACCTACAATTTTTTTTTTTACCCTTGTCAATGTCTACTTCGTCCATTTGTATTTGTGTTTGACTTTGAGACAACCTGTTTTTGTCAAACCATCTCTTTAATTTGTTTATTTCTTCTGTTATTATTTATGTTAGCTTCTTTTTGTTCTCTCCTGAACAAAACGCAGTTGTGTCTTCTGAAGAATAGTACAAAGTTTTAAGTCCTTTGTAACTTTACCAATGTCGTTTATTTAGCGATTGAACGACTTCGGTCCTAGTATTGATCCCTGGGGTACGCCGCCAGATATATTTAGCGCTGCGGACGTATGTTCGCCCATAGCAGGACTGGGCAAATTAAGGCCAAATAATTTTTTCAGATCTTTGAGACGGAAACTGTAGCTGCCATTATGATGTGCAGTGATGTTTTTTAAATTACCGTAAGTCTTGAACTATACCAAGTATTTCAATGGTTGGAATCTGCGCTTTTGCATGATATACTAGTTACTATGGTAATCTAATTAGTTACTATGGTAATCTAAGTCACAGCAGCTCAGACGAGGCACCAAGCAGTGTGGGTGGGGAGCGTTTCAACAGAGTGTTTCCAGAGCGGCCAGCCTGAAATGCGCATGTCAGGGACAGACGCGGAAAGAGATTTTTACAACAAAGTTCTAAAACTTAGTGATATGTCAGATGTATCAGATTGTAGGTGGGTTGTTTTTTTACCCTTTGCGTTCATATTTCGCTGTTTTTGTTGCATTTTTGTTGCGTTTCGCTTGATTGTAGAATATGTCGATCGAGAGGGGGTGCGACGTTCATATGGTGTCAATATTCAGTGTTTTATCGTTCCTAGTTAATATTGTAAATCCCACATTCTTTATTTTCATGTACATTCTGGGTGTCTCATTCTGTAACAAAATTTAAAATTCCATTTCTTTTTTTAAGGCGGTCTGTCATAACGTTTTTAGCATTCAATGAGACATTATTGTAAGGTTTTGTATCAGTGTTCCTAAAAATCAGATATACCGGCCCCCGGACACATTTTTCCCTCTAAATTTGCCCCCCCCCCCCCGAGTCAAAATAATTGCCCAGGCCTGGTCTACAGCTTCACGTATTGCTTCCTGTTGGTTATAAATGCCACAGATCTAAAAAAATTGATAAAATAACGTTTGAGTCAATACAAAACCTCACAGTTCACAGTTTTTAAGCTGCATGGATCAACAGGATTGCTCAGATATATGTTTTGTTTATTTCATGTTTGCCTGATCCCTTGTTGCTTTAGTCAGGGTTCATATAGAGCTCATGCAAAGGCCACTTTTCAAACATACATACAGTATGCCAGTTGCCCCACTCCTGCAGTTTGATTAAACAATTATTCCCAAACGGTAAGGATTATGCACACAATATACAGTACAGGGCAAAAGTTTGGACACACCTTCTCATTCAATGTGTTTTCTTTATTTTCATGACTATTTACATTGTAGATTGTCACTGAAGGCATCAAAACTATGAATGAACACATGTGGAGTTATGTACTTAACAAAAAAAGGTAAAAAATAACTGAAAACATGTTTTTATATTCTTGTTTCTTCAAAATAGCCACCTTTTGCTCTGATTACTGCTTTGCACACTCTTGGCATTCTCTCAATGAACTTCAAGAGGAAGTCACCTGAAATGATTTTCACTTCACAGGTGTCATAGTTTTGATGCCTTCAGTGACAATCTACATTGTAAATAGTCATGAAAATAAAGAAAATGCATTGAAATGAGAAGGTGTGTCCAAACTTTTGGCCTGTACTGTATGTGTTCAACTTTATACTCTGTATTAAGTATAACATACATATCTGATTGCACTATCTGGCTGTCACCAATGCAACGTTTTAAACTGTTTAACAGATGACATATTTACACTGAATAATGCCTGAGTATTAGACCAAATCAGGCATATGCAGAAGGTTATTAAAGTGGACAATGTATTTCCTTGGTGGCAGTCGGCCCTCTACTAAAATCAGTTGCAACATCACATTCACTCTTGACCCTTAATGACGCGTTGGAAGATACACTCTACGTCGTCTTGTAGTTTCTGCCTGGACAAACGCCTCTAGGTGAACTCCCCTATGACCCCTCCGGGCTCCAGGATCGTCCACCGGAATGACCGTCCAAGGGACGCGGACATCCGACGAGGATAAGCAAGGCAATTACAATATTAGGAAATGAGCGCCACGTGCATGAGGTGGAAAAGAAGGCTGCAGGCCGTCTAACCAGATCTTTACTACTAGGCTGCACTCAGCACTGCCACTTGTGTGTGTGCCAAATCTTCAATCGAAAACAAACAGTTGTTATCGACATGTTTTGTGTTTCTGTTTGTTGGCAACACCTGCACTAGAACCTCAACATGGAGAGAAACGTTATGTTCAGCTGCAAGCCCAGATTCCCCCTGTGGGAGTTTTATCATACCGCATTTTCCGGACCATAGGGCGCACCGGATTATAAGGCGCACTGCCGATGAATGGTCCATTTTTGATCTTTTTTCATAAATAAGGGCGCATAAGGCGCATTAAAGGAGTCATATTATAATTATTTTTTTCTAAATGTAAAACACTTCCTTGTGGTCTACATAACATGTAATGGTGGTTCTTTGGTCAAAATGTTGCATAGATTATGTTTCACAGATCATCTTCAAGCTGCTTTCTGACAGTCGCTTCAGGATGCGCCGTTTTGTGGGCGGTCTTATTTACGTGGCTCACCTTCGGCAGCGTCTTCTCCCCGTCGTCTTTGTTGTAGCGGTGTAGCGTGCAAGGCATACTTGCCAACCCTCTCCCGATTTACCCGGGAGACTCACGAATTTCAATGCCCCTCCCGAAAATCTCCCGGGGCAATCATTCTCCCGAATTTCTCCCGACAATATTGGGGACGTGCCTTATAGGTACTGCCTTTGGCGTCTTCTACAACCTGTCGTCACGTCCGGTCGTCACGTCCGCTTTTCCTACGTACAAACAGCGTGCCGGCCCAGTCACATAACATATGCGGCATTTACACACACACATAAGTGAATGCAAAGCATACTTGATCAACAGACATACAGGTCACACTGAGGGTGACCGTATAAACAACTTTAACACTGTTACAAATATGCGCCACACTGTGAACCCACACCAAACAACACATTTCGGGAGAACATCCGCACCGTAACACAACATAAACACAACAGAACAAATACCCACAACCCCTTGTAGCACTAACTTTTCCGGGACGCTACAATATACACCCCCCGCTACCACCAAACCCCCCCACACCCCAACCTCCCCCCATCTCCCGAATTCGGAGGTCTCAAGGTTGGCAAGTATGGTGCAAGGACGGGAGTGGAAGAAGTGTCAAAAGATGGCGCTAACTGTTTTAATGACATTCAGACTTTACTCAAATAAATAACGGAGCAGCATCTCCTCATCCGGAAACAACAACACCGGAAATGTGTCCCGTGAAAAAACGTCTGACCGGAACTCTAATAACTAAAGTTCCTTGGATGAATAATGTAAACTCACTACACCGGTATGTTTTAGCGCTTTCATGGCGAGTTTACTGACAGACATAAGTATGAACTTTACACTACTTTATATTAGAAATGGCAACAACGGAGGATGAATGTCCCATAACAAGAAGATAGAGAAAAAGAAGAAGCGGACTACAAAGGCAGACTCGCGCAATTTTTCAGGATTTATGCAGATCCCAAATACAGATCAGCAGGTACCAGAAGGTAAGAAAAGTCGCTTTTGCATAATTTTGTGAAGCAAAACGCCAGATAATATGTCTTATCTTATACACACACCATAATAATACTCGTATGTTGAAGCACATCAATCGGTGCAGCGTACGCTTATCGCTTATGTTTGACTGCCATCTACTGGTCACACTTATAATTTCACCGTGTACCAAATAAAATTGCTTCGAGGTGGGTAAGCTCAACCATACGTATTCCTTACATTAGGCGCACCGGGTTATAAAAAAAAAAAGTTTTTAAATGCGCCTTATAGTCCGGAAAATACGGTGCGAGGTTTCTGTAGTCTGGCTCCGAACTCCATCCTCCAAAATGACAATGCTCTCCTTTTATAGAGTGGTATTTATCAGAAACTGGCTCCTTAAATTGTAATTACATTTCATTTATAAAATAAAAATATTTTCCAAAAAAAATAAAGGGGGAAAATCTTTAAAAATGGTATCGTAAGGCTTCAACATACATTTCAAATAAATGTAGAGTAACTTGAAAATGACTATTTAGATATTATTGTTAATATCATATTAAAGGTTCTGAGCATGCACGTTCACAGAAATACGAGCAGGCTGCATGGTGCTCAAGCCAGAAAAAAGAGCACACATCACAAAGTGATTCATAAAATCATTGTCATTGTTATAGTTATTGTAAAAAACACTGGAATATATTTTCAACATACCTGTATTTACACGTAGTTATTTTAGGTGACGAACATTGCAAACACAAATTATGAAATTGAATAAACTAGAAAAGCACTTGGAAGACCTCGAAGAATCATTTTACAAACATCCTCAATCCAGACAGTGATCCGGATCATCCCCAAAATGTAATCACTTGTTCTTGATTCAAGAACTCCTTCATTCCGCACTCCATCCAGCTGTATAATCACTCGCCATACAGCAACAGATGATATCTGTCTATTACCTGACCACTTCTATGTTAGCTACTTCTCTTTGTTTATAATGTATATTTTCTGCTGGATCTACACTTTATTTTATGCTGCCCTTTTTTTGCTGCAGCTGTTACATATACTGTAATATTGTACATGGTAATTGGGATTTGTTATATATTGTATGTATTATATAAAAATATAATATAATATAATAATATAATATATCAGTATATATTATATACTGTATATATTATATGTTAATATTACATATCTGTTATATTTTATATTGCTACTATGGTACATTGTTAGTCTACTTTATAGCTGCATTATCCTTTCCATCCTTACCCTTTCCATCCTTTGTAACTGAGCTACTGTGTGGAACAATTTCCCTTGTGGCTCAATAAAGTTTGTCTAAGTCTAAGTCTAAGTTTATCCCATTTCTGTGCAATATTGAACGTATGTGTTCAATTAAGGCTGCAGCTATCAAATGTTTCAGTAATCGAGCAATCTATCCATTAGTTTGTTTAATTAATTGAGTAATCAAATTCAATTTATAGCCTCAGGACGTATTAAAGGGGTCATATTATGATATCTTTTTTCTATATTAAAACACTTATTTGTGGTCTACATAACATGTAAAGGTGGTTCTTTGGTCAAAATTTTGCATAGAGATTATGTTTTACAGATCATCTTTAAGCCGCTTTCTGACCAGGATGCGCCGTTTTGTGGACTGTTTTATTTACGTGCCTCCACTTCGACAGCGTCTTCTACCCATCAGTCATGTTGTAGTTTTTATCACTTCCATATTGATAAGTTAAAACTATACGCTACTTTATATTAGAAATGACAACAGCAGAGGATGCATGTGCATATACAAGCCAGTCAGCCCCACAACAAGAGGATAAAGAAAAAGAAGGAATTTACTGACTACAATGGCGGATTTGCGAAACACTCATCGGATAACTCAACGGATCACTTGTTTTTTGTTTTTTGTTGTTTGTTTTATTTTTTTGTCCATGGTCTGTGCTCATGGTATGCTTGTAATGTGTAATTTATGTATTCTTTTGTATCAGAATGTTGAATGTTTACTGTATTAACCTGCCTTAGGACAACGGATGAAAATTACCTATTGTGCTAACTCTGGCATATATACATTGTTGCTCTATGTTGATTAATATGCATTGTCCTAATTACAATAAATAAATAAGTAAATCTTTACCATGTATGAAGATATCCGCTGCTGTCACCAAGTGGAAAAGCTGACGTAAGTTGTGCAAATTCCCAACGGCTCATTTGGAGGAAGTATGAAGTTAGGCAAGATTGTTTTATGAATATCTCCTCAAAGCCTCCATGGTTTGGTTTTAAATTTTGAGATTTATACAGATCCCAAATACACAAAAACAGGTATAAATAGGTAAGAAAAGTTGGTTTTGCATTATACGTCCCCTTTAAAAGGGAAAATAGTTGGAATCAAGATTTTTTTGCTTGCCATAACCTTCATTCTTTTTTTATAATTTATTGCACACGATCAACATTGAAACTTGCACTTTTAAGTTGCATGTATTCATAAATAATAAAACACACCACTGCTCTTATGTGTGCTTTATTGCCGTGGCCGTGCACAAACTATGTCCGCATATTTCAAGTTCCAGCCACTTAATGCGATTTAAAGTTGATCATTTTTCATTAGTTACACTCATTAGATGACTAATTGAAGCAACCTAATATAATTCAAAGCTTTTTTCCAATCAAATTAATCAATTGTTGCAGCCCTTTGTTCAGTCATATGGTGTTTTTACAGTTTTTATTACCGTTCTATTGATTGATTGATTGAGACTTTAATTAGTAGATTGCACAGTACAGTACATATTCCGTACAATTGACCACTAAATGGTAACACCCGAATAAGTTTTTCAACTTGTTTAAGTCGGGGTTCACGTTAATCAATTCATTGTAGAGTATAGTATGTTTATCCGTTAATAATTTTAATAAGTGTAATTAGCCTTTTTTTAAAAACTTTTTTATAGCATTTCCAAACTTTTACAACTTCAAAATTAATTTAAACCTGGTCCATTTTCCTTATGCTGTTTTTATCTAAAAAACCCGAAACCAGTGAAGTTGGCACATTGTGTAAATGGTAAATAAAAACAGAATATAATGATTTGTAAATCCTTTTCAACCTATATTCAATTGAATAGACTGCAAATACAAGATACTTAATGTTCGAACTCGAAAACAATGTTATTTTTTGCAAATATTAGCTCATTTGGAATTTGATGCCTACAACATGTTACAAAAAAGTTGTCACGAGTGGCAAAAAAGACTGAGAAAGTTGAGGAATGCTCATCAAACACTTATTAGGAACATCCCACAGCTGAACATGCTAATTGGGAACAGGTGGGTGCCACAATTGGGGATAAAAGCAGCTTCCATGAAATGCTCAGTCATTCACGAACAAGGATGGGGCGAGGGTCACCACTGTGTGAACAAATGCGTGAGCAAATTGTCGAACAGTTTAAGAACAACATTTCTCAACCAGCTATTGCAAGGAATTTAGGGATTTCACCATCTACGGTCCGTAATATCATCAAAAGTTTCAGACAATCTGGAGAAATCTCTGCACGTAAGCGGCTAAGCCCGTGACCTTCGATCCCTCAGGCGGGACTGCATCAAAAACCGCCATCAGTGTGTAAAGGATATCACCACATGGGCTCAGGAACACTTCAGAAAACCCCTGTCAGTAACTACAGTTTGTCACTACATCTTTAAGTGCAAGTTAAAACTCTACTATGCAAACCGAAAGCCATTTATCAACAACACCCAGAAACGAGCTCATCTAAGATGGACTGATGCAAAAGTTTCCACCTGAAAAGCTTCAAAAATTGGTCTCCTCGGTTCCCAAACGTTTGCTGAGTGTTGTTAAAAGGAAAGGTCATGTAACACAGTGGTAAGAATGCCACTGGACCAACTTTTTTGCAACATGTTGCTGCCATTAAATTCTAAGTTAATGATTATTGGCAAAAAAAATGACGTTTCTCAGTTCGAACGTTAAATATCTTGTCTTTGCAGTCTATTCAATTGAATATTAGTTCAAAAGGATTTGCAAATCATTGTATTCTGTTTTTATTTACCATTTACACGTGTCAACGTTTTGGGTTTTGTACTTTTTATTGTGGCTTGGAAATGCCATATATTTATTCTGCAGTGCATCTAAATGTATAAATGACAAATAATGCCTCTGAATCGGAGTCTAAATTAGTGCATGAATATGATTCTGTGCCGTGCGACGGTTCTTCCCAAACCACAAAAGCTGCCAGGTTGGTTTTGACTGTATAAGGCAGGCATTCCTGGAAGACTATGTGGACCAGACCGGCAGACCTGGCAGTGGTGAGTAATAGCCTTACCGCGAAGGGAGGAGGGACAGGCCGGGGTCGTGGGGCAATCACTCACAAGTCACTTTATTAGGTACACCTAATGCAGGAACTGTTTCAAAACCATTGCCTTTACAATGGTTATTTTAGTATACAAAAAATATAGTACACACCTTATTGAATTAGTAATTAATTAACTGTTTATTTGTCTTAATGTAGGATTACTTCATAAAGTTCTCAGTACATAAGTTGTGCAGGTGTCGATGAGGTCACAGTGGCACGTGGCTTATTGGACGTCACAGTTTCGAAGCAAAGACAAGGACTCTCTTTCAGTGACCTCCTGTCTCCTTATGCTGCTGTCTTTCAACGTGCACTTCTCACTTTTCAACATGGGCTGCTCCTCTTGAAAGGTCAGGATAAATCTAGAGACAAGCTCCTATGCACCATGCACACTCCTAACACGTGTAATTAATCGTGTCTGAACTACCGGTTCTACAACCTATCAAATCTACAGACCCCAAAACCAGTGACGTTGGCACATTGTGTAAATCGTAAATAAAAACAAATCCTTTTCAACGTTCGAACTGGAAAACTTGTTATTTATTGAAAATATTAGCTCATTTGGAATTTGATGCCTGCAACATGTGTCAAAAAAGCTGGCGCAAGTGGCAAAAAAGACTGAGAAAGTTGAGGAATGCTCATCAAACACTTATTTGGAACATCCCACAGGTGAACGGGCTAATTGGGGAACAGGTGGGTGCCATGATTGGGTATAAAAGCAGCTTCCATGAAATGCTCAGTCATTCACAAACAAGGACGGGGCGAGGGTCACCACTTTGTGAACAAATGCGTGAGCAAATTGTCGAACAGTTTAAGAACAACATTTCTCAACGAGCTATTGCAAGGAATTTAGGGATTTCACCATCTACAGTCCATAATATCATCAAAATGGAATCTGGAGAAATCACTGCTCATAAGCAAGGATATCACGGACCTTCGATCCCTCAGGCGGTACTGCATCAAAAAGCGACATCAGTGTGTAAAGGATATCATCACATGGAACACTCAGGAAAACTTCAGAAAACCACTGTCGGTAACTACAGTGTGTCACTACATCTGTAAGTGCAAGTTAAAACTCTACTTTGCAAAGCGAAAGCCATTTATCAACAACACCCAGAAACGCTGGGGCCGAGCTCATCTTAGATTGACTGATGCAGAGTGGAAAAGTGTTCTGTGGTCTGACGAGTCCACATTGCAAATTGTTTTTGGAAACTGTGGACGTCGTGTCCTCCGGAACAAAGAGGAAAAGAACCATCCGAATTGTTCTAGGCGCAAAGTTCAAAAGCCAGCATTTGTGATGGTATGGGGGTGTATTAGTGCCCAAGACATGGGTAACTTACACATCTGTGAAGGCACCATTAATACTGAAAGGTACATACAGGTTTTGAAGCAACATATGTTGCCATCCAAGCAACGTTATCATGGACGCCCCTGCTTATTTCAGCAAGACAATGCCAAGCCACGTGTTGCAACAGCGTGACTTCATAGTAAAAGAGTGCGGGTACTAGACTGGCCTGCCTGTAGTCCAGACCTGTCTCCCATTGAAAATGTGTGGAGCAAATTGAAACCTGAGATACCACAACGGAGACCCCGGACTGTTGAACAACATAAGCTGTACATCAAGCAAGAATGAAAAAGAATTCCACCTGAAAAGCTAAAAAAATTATCTTCTCAGTTCCCAAACGTTTAATGAGTGTTGTTAAAAGGAAAGGCCATGTAACACAGTGGTAAAAATGCCCCCGTGCCAAATTTTTTGCCATGAGTTGCTGCCATTAATTTCTAAATTAATGATTATTTGCAAAGAAAAAATAAGTTTCTCAGTTCAAACATTAAGTATCTTGTCTTTGTAGTCTATTCAATTGAATATACGTTGAAAATAATTTTCTATATCATTGTATTCTGTTTTTATTTACGATTTACACTAGGTGCCAACTTCACTGCTTTTTGGGTTTTGTAATCCAATGAAACTCATGTAGGCTATAGGGTGTATTTTAAGCGTATATCCTCTTTTACTCCCATTTCTTCAATTATGCCAATGGAAGGGGATTTATTTCCAGATAAGTGTTGACCCCTCCCATCCCACACCCACTATATCCTTGCATTGTCTCCCATGTTGTCCAAGAGCAGCTCAGAGAAGTGGGATCAGTGGGATAAGACTCATGCACACACAATTACAGTTAAACTACAGTGCAGGCCTGGTTAAGTAGATAGCCACACAGATATACATACTTGAGGAGTTCAACACATCACGAAATGGTAACTAACTAAACACATAAAAACTAATAAATGCATTATAGAATTATTGATATTATTATTGTTGGTCCAAAACATTAATGTATTGTGCAGTGTAATCTCACAGTGCACTCATATTCAAAGTAGACAGATCATTACACCCATCTAGTGGCTGCTACCAGCATCCATAAATGTTATGTACTATTAAAAACGTTTTCAGTGTGTAAGCAATGAGGACTTGTATAAATAATAATAAACATTTTTAAAAAAGATATTCTGACGTGTAAATTAAATGTTAATCAAATGTCATCAGTGTACCAGTAGAATAATTATGATAAATATCTTTAACCTTTTTCTTAAAAAAAAAAAGAGAATATCTCATTCATCTCCTAGGTCAGGGGTGCCCAAACTTTTTGACTTGGCGGCCACATTGGGTTAAAACAATTTGGCCTGGGGCCGGGCTGTATATATATATATATATGTATATATATATATATATATATATATATATATATATATATATATATATATATATATATATATATATATATATATATATATATATATATATATATATATATATATATATATATATATATATATATATATATATATATATATATATATATATATATATATATATGCCGAGGATGTCGTTGTGGCTTTTGTGCAGCCCTTTGAGACACTTGGGATTTAGGGCTATATAAATAATAATTTGATTGATTGATATATATATATATATATATATATATATATATATATATATATATATATATATATATATATATATATATATATATATATATGCCGAGGATGTCGTTGTGGCTTTTGTGCAGCCCTTTGAGACACTTGGGATTTAGGGCTATATAAATAATAATTTGATTGATTGATATATATATATATATATATATATATATATATATATATATATATATATATATATATATATATATATATATATATATATATATATATATATATATATATATATATATATATATATATATATATATATATATATATATATATATATAATATCGGCAGGCCAATAATATCGGCCGATAAATGCTTTAAAATGTGATATCGGAAATTATTGGTATCAGTTTTTTTTATTATCGGTATCGGTTTTTTGTTTTGTTTTTGTTTGTTTTTTTAATTAAATCAACATAAAAAACACAAGATACACTTACAATTAGTGCACCAACCCAAAAAACCTTTCTCCCCCATTTACACTTATTCACACTCATTCACACAAAAGGGTTGTTTCTTTCTGTTATTAATATTCTGGTTCCTACATTATATATCAATATATATCAATACAGTCTGCAAGGGATACAGTCCGTAAGCACACATGATTGTGCGTGCTGCTGGTCCAAACTAGTAATTAATGAAAATGAGTAAAATTAGCCTTTAACAGTTAATTTTACTCATTTTAATTAATTACTAGTTTCTATGTAACTGTTTTTATATTGTTTTACTTTCTTTTTTATCCAAGAAAATGTTTTTAATTTATTTATCTTATTTTATTTAATTGATTTTTTTTTTAAAGGACATTATGTTCACCATACCTGGTTGTCCACATTAGGCATAATAATGTGTTAATTCCACGACTGTATATATCGGTATCGGTTATATATATATATATATATATATATATATATATATATATATATATATATATATATATATATATATATATATATATATATATATATGTATTCCAAAAGACTGAAAGAGCGCGCACTTGCCACTGATGATGTCATGTTATCGAAGGGAAAATGCATTTTTAGACAACATGATTTGCCTGAGCGGCTAGTAGACACCGAGAGTAACAAGCGGTAGAAAATGGATTTGGACAGATTTTAAAAAAATATGAATATATACATATATATATTTATTTATTTATTTTTTAACTCGGGACTTCCCGCGGGCCGTAGTTTGGGGACCCCTGTCCTAGTTCAAACGTAAATTACGTCAACTATTTATTTATGAGAACTTTAATAGTTGTATTTATGTTTATATGTCTAATATTTATTATGTGTTTATTATTTGTTGACTTACTTATGGTATATTTATGTATTTATTTATTTATTAATTATTATTTTCTTATTTTTTTTATTCACTGTTCTGTCACAAACAGAGAACAAAGAAATGGGACAAAACTGCTATAATACAAAAAAAGGAGTAGGATTAAATAAACTCTGCTTCTTCCTACTTCTTTTCGGACGTGCTGTAATGAAACAACTGGAAATATGTGATATATTACATTGTAATTGTATTGTATGCATGTTAAAAATAAACTGAAATTAACTGACTAACATTAATTCAGTACCACAATACATTAAAAAACAAAAAATAATTTAAAAAAATTGTGTTTAGTGTTTTTTTCTAAACAAACTGAGGAAGTCGGGAATTAATGGCAAGAAGTAGCACGTTTTATAGCGCAAAACTTTTCGAAGTGGGGTTTGAAGCAAGATACTGAAACTGGTATTAATCGTAAACGCGTTAAAAAAGTTCCGCTTTACAGGACAACATAAGCGGAACCAATACGTCGCTTTTGTTGTTTACCACCGGAGTATAAATCTGACGCTCAGGGCGGGTTCTTTCAAAAACAACATGGCGTCCAGAAGAAGAACGATATTGCCGAGTGCTCAAAAAAATCCCGTTGCAGATGCGAAAAGGTAGACGTTCAGGGTTTTTGTGTTAAATATCTGAAATAATGTGAATTTAGATAATAGACTGTGTGTGTAAAAATAACGCTAGGAAAGAGAGAAAATAGTTCGGCTGTCAATGTGTAACGTAGCTAATACAGTATATCGATATGTTATTATTCCAGCTCCAAGAGTGGGAACGACACAAGTAAAGCCAGCAAGAATGCAGCTGAGAAAAAAGCCGTTCAAGCCGGTGCGAAATGTAAGTGTTCATAATAAAATGACTTGGGTTCTACAGTAAATCAATGTATGAATTTCAGTCGCAGGGCATTCAATCGATCGCAACTGGACTGTTTGGTTTGTCTTAGAAGACAGTTCGCTTCTCATCCGAGTAGGCTTCATCACTTCGTGCTCATAGACTTAAAGTTAAAGTTCCAATGATAGTCACACACACTCGGTGTGGTGAAATTACCCTCTGCATTTGACCCATCCCCTTGTTCCACCCCCTGGGAGGTGAGGGGAGCAGTGAGCAGCAGCAGTGGCCGCGCTCGGGAATCATTTTGGTGGTTTAACCTAGGGCTGGGGGATATATCGATATACTGGATATATCGCGGGTTTGTCTCTGTGCGATATAGAAAATGGCTACATCGTGATATTCGAGTATACATTCTCACATAGTTGCTTTTAGCCGCGGGCATTACACTACAGGCTTTTTTCACTCTTTCTTGTCTCTCCTCACAGAGACTTAAAACAAGCGCACCTTCTTACATACGTCACATACTGTCACGTCATACGCCCTCGCTGAGCAGAGAGGTAGCAGCATGAGTAACATTAGCTGTGATGCTAGCGGAGTGGTGCGAGTGGTAATACGAGAGAAAGAAGGTGCGAATCTGGTAACAAATGAAGGAAGAATTAATTACCAAGAAAAACAGCACAGGGTCCATCGTCTGGCGGTGGTTTGGCTTCAAGCGGGAAGATGTCGAACAAGTATGCGGCAAAAGCGTTGCTACAAAAAGTAGCACTTACTGCTAGTTTGTAGCATCATTTGAAAAGTCACCCGCTAGAGAATGAAGAGTGCTTGAAACTCCGCATGTCAACATCTCCGTTCGGTACCACACCCACAAAATGCCGAAGCAACCATTTCCAGATTAACACCATATGAAAAAATTTGTCAACAGAAGGAGATAATGTCCGCAGTAACCTACCACATAGCAAAGGACATAAACCATTTGATTTCATATTATGCAGCTCATTTTTATTTGACAGTTATTGAAATATCTTGTGTGACATCATGCACAAAAGTGCACTTTATTTGTTTTAAAATATTGTAGTGGCGTTCTGTACAAAAAGTGCACTTTAATTTAGTGTTGTTTTGATATGTCATCTTAGTGACATCATGCACAAAAGTGCACTAATAGCTTGTTTTAAAATGTCTGACAATCTTGCACTTTCTGTTTTGAAATGACATGAATGTTTGTGCCACTGCTTAATAACTGTTTAATAAATACAGTATTGGTAAATTGACTTAGTTGTGTTTTCCCTCTCTGCATGAAAGTTTAAAATGAGCATATATTGATATGAACAAGAATGTTTTAATGTAGACACATGGAATCATCATACTGCTGTGATTATATGCATCAAGTGTTCATTCAAGGCTAAGGCAAAATATCGAGATATATATTGTGTATCGTGACATGGCCTAAAAATATTGATATATTAATAAAAGGCCATATCGCCCAGCCCTAGTTTAACTGCCCAATTCCAACCTGGATTAGTTGGTCAGATCTATAGTCTAGCGGCTGGTGCCAAAACCCCAAATGTTTATACTCCAAAACCAGGAGGGTATACCTGGGCAAGGATGGTTTCATCCTATCGTAGTGAGAAAAACAAATGCTTTCATGAAATTGAGCAATCCTAACTGTCAAAGCCAACGACAGTCGTTGAAGTGTAATTTCCCCTCGTTAGCATTGAGGTATTGTGTGGCAGAACGATCGCTGTGGATCGACTACTACCAGTTCAAAATAGTCGGAATCCCCCACCTAAGCGATCGATTGAATCCCCTGAGATAACAATGGTCTGAATGAATGAGAACATGCATAGACACGTATGAATTTTAGACAAGTTTTGATTACAATTTTCTTGGTGGTTTTCCTTTTTTTAAATTGTATTTTAAACTCAACCTTAAGTTAGACCCCGACCCTCAAATCATTTTAAAAAGTATATGCATGACAACACTTATTCTGTCTCTAACATGTAAATATTGTTTTACATTGGCTTTTTCCCATGTGCAGCAACTGTTGTTCAGTCTCGGTACATGCAGGCTGCTGACCGCTCATCACTTTCAAAGGTATGCCATGCATTTTGATCGGTTTGTTATATTTGTCATGTATATTAATGGGGAACTGCACTCTCGTTTCAAATATTGCCTATCATTCACAATCCCTATGTAAGGAACACATGTTTCTCTTTTTTTGTGCTTTCCAAGTAGGGCTGGGCGATGTATCGAATATACTCGATATATCGCGGGTTTGTCTCTGTGCGATATAGAAAATGACTACTGTGTATCGTGATATTCGAGTATACGTTCTCACACAGTTGCTTTTGGCTGCGGGCATTACACCTTCTTACATACGTCACATACTGTCGCGCGTGCAACGTCATACGCCCTCGCGGAGCAGAGAGGTAGCGGCATGGGTAACATTAGCTGTGATGCTAGCGGTGCGGTGCGAGTGGTAATACGAGAGAGAGAGAAGGTGCGAATCTGGTAACAAATGAAGGAATCATTAATTCCCAAGAAAAACAGCACAGGGTCCATCGTCTGGCGGTGGTTTGGCTTCAAGCGGGAAGCTGTTGAACAGACAACCGTAATATGTCTAGTATGCGGCAAAAGCATTGCTACAAAAAGTAGCAGCACTACTAATTTGTAGCATCATTTGAAAAGTCACCCGCTAGAGATTAAGGAGTGCTTGATGCTCTGCATGTCAACATCTCTGGCCGGTGCCACACCAACAAAATGCCGAAGCAACCGTTTCCAGATCAACACCGTATGAAAAAAATAGTCAACAACAGAAGGAGATAACGTCCGCAGGAACTTACCACATAGCGAAGGACATACACTATTTGATTTCATATTATGCAGCTCATCTTTATTTGACAGTTATTGAAATATCTTGTGACATCATGCACAAAAGTGCACTTTATTTGTTTTAAAATATTGTAGTGGCGTTCTGTACAAAAAGTGCACTTTAATTTAGTGTTGTTTTGATATGTCATCTTAGTGACATCACGCACAAAAGTGCACTAATAGCTTGTTTTAAAATGTCTCACAATCGTGCACTTTCTGTTTTGAAATGACATGAATGTTTGTGCCACTGCTTAATAACTGTTTAATAAATACAGTTTTGGTCAATTGACTTAGTTGTGATTTCCCTCTCTGCGTGAAAGTTTAAAATGAGCATATATTAATGCAGTATGAACAAGCATGTTTTAATGTAGACACATAGAATCATCATACTGCTGTGATTATATGCATCAAGTGTTCATTCAAGGCTAAGGCAAAATATTGAGCTATATATCGTGTATCGTGACATGGCCTAAAAATATCTTGATATTAATAAAAGTCCATATCGCCCAGCCCTAATTCCAAGTCATAGAATACAAGGTGCTATCAATGCAGCTAATGGGAGTACACCATTCCGCCCATTAGGTCCTCTAAAAAAAACATCCAAAAACCGCCAACAATACTTTATTTACATATCCTGATCTGAATACTTACAAACCATTAGCAATATTTGTATTAAAAGTGCTGCCGCTGACAAACTATTTTAAGCCGCGCTGTGATCACAGAGAGGTAACTATCAATACTGCTGCATGATGCTTCGTGTTTCACTAAAGCTGGATCTGTTTAGCACAAAGCATCTAAAGCTTGTAGTTCATCCTCCTTATATTCAGACTAAAAAAAAAAATCTCGATTATCATTTGTCCCAAAGTAGTCGTATTTATCTCACAGGATGTCTGCCATGAGTAGTAGTGTTGTTATTGTTGAAGGGAAAAGAGAACGTTGTGATCTGTGAAATTATTACTCCGCCGTAAGCTTAAAATGAGCAAAATATGTAAATATTACATGTTATTATGAATGTGCCTGTTACTACATTACATATATACTTACAGCTTGTATATAAAACGCTGGAGGTTTTTGGAGGTTTTTTTAGAGCGCTTTATAGGCGGAATAAAGCCACTCCCATTGGCTCTATTGTTAGTTGCCTTTTTTATTTACGAGTGCATAAAAAAGAAAAACTTGAATGCTTATCTCACATAAGGATTGTGAACGATAAGCAAAATAAAAAAAGGGAAGTTCTCCTTTAAGAGTTTTCTTATTTGTTACATAAGGCCAAGCCTGGTTGGCATACCATGTTTTCTCTTCTACCTCAGATCAGTTCAGTTTATTTCGAACATGCATACGATACAATGTAATGCATCACATAATTACAGTTGTTTCAGTACAGCATGTCCGAAAAGGAGTAGGAAGAAACTGATCTTATTTAATCCTACCCCTTTTCATACCAAAAGCGATTTTTCCCCATTTCCTTGTTCTCTGTAACAGAACAGTGAATAAATAAATAATATACCATAGTAAGTAAACAAATATTAAATACATATGTTAGAATAACATACTGTACAATCATTCAATCTTTAATGACAATCCCGTGAATGCATTTCCTTCCACAGAGTAACTCACTGAACAGCGATTCTGTGAGTATTCTACAGAGACCCTCCTCTCCTAGACCCGGCGGGGTCAAACTAAAAGTGGGCACCCCTCCACGATGTTCCATGGGCCCTCCAGCTTTTGGAATGTGTATGTAATAAGTCCGAATATGTGTCGGAAGACTTAAATTCACAGCCTTGCTTGCTATGAATTGATTTGACATTTTTATAACCTCTTCCTTGCAGCTAAGATGTCACGTCAAAGTCAGCCTTCACTGCTTGAAAAGACAGTCCTGCAATCCACGTTCTCCGACGGACACTTTGGTCGCCCAGAGTTTGATATTTCGGTCATTGGAGGTAATCATCCTCTACAATTTGTATGTTCATAACAAATAGGAGTAGTTTCATTGTCAGTCTGCCTTAGGTAAAACAGTAATAAAAAGTGCAGAGCAAGCTGAGTCGCACCATGAAGATGAGAAGCAACTAATTGAGATGCAAGCATTTTTAATTTCTTACCTCTCTGGGAAGGTGAGCACACCCAATTTTTAGTTTTCTGTTGCAGGCTATTTTTAGAGATGTCAGCTATTTTGTTCCATTTGACGGCAGATGGTGGCTAATACGAACAAACTTAAGGCTGAAGCTGAAGCGAGGTTACTGCAGAAGATGGAGGAAGAAGAGGTGCTACATACTGAGGTGATTGCGAAGAAGCGCCAATACCTCCTCATGGAGAAGGAACGACAGGCGACCGAGCTTCTGAATATGCAGGTCAGAAATACAATCAAAGCCTGAATGTTGTACTATTTTTTAAGTCTCGGAAGTTACACAACATGGTATTAGAATTGCTCACCTAAAATCTGAAGATCCACATCTTTTAAAATGAGTGACAAAGCCATTTTTTTAATATTTATTTTTTATGAAGCTTTTCTCTGACAGGCTCATCTAGCTAGCTAAATACGTCTCACAAGCAGTATCATGTCAATGAGGCAAGAGGATTTTTTTCGTGTGTGTCATATTATATTAATTGAAAAATAATTAAAACAGACATTAAACCTTCAAACCGACACAAAACTGCCATGCCGATAATTTCAATGATCATCTACAATTAGACTGTCCCTTATAAACACACTAGTGGTTGGTAGTTACATGACAGGCTGTCAGGTGTCGTTAAGTGTGAAAGCTGCCAGAAGAGCAGCAGCAAAAATAGCCGCGTCACTCTGTCCAATTCAGTTCGCTACACAGAAGCTTCATGGTTGGAGTTAACATAAACACCGAGCCATCAATACGACGAGAGCAGCTTGTACCAAAAAGTAATTCAGTGTCAGTTGTCTGGGCACACTTTGGCTTCAATAAGGATGACGTTGACCAAATAGTAGTAAGCACAGTCTTGTTACCAAATATGAACAATGCATGTCACAAAAAACAGACTCGGACTACTTGTAAGCTCCCGACTGCATGTCCCGCTATAAAGAAATGTCCTTAACGAAATAATTTACAAATGATTGTAGAAAGACATTAATTTGTTTGTTTTTTGTGAAAAATACCTATTTCATATGGTGGAGTTATATACATTCATCACACCACTGTATTAAACATGTTTGTAATTAGAAGAAATACACCTTTTTTTATTCTTTACTTGATACATTTTTTTTTTTTCCGCAAAACATTTTCGTTCTCGTTGGTGTTTTTGATAGGAGTGTAACTAACAATTTGTTTTCACAACGATTCGATTCAAAATTTGTGGTTGCCGAAACAATTCAGGGATGATATTATTTTTTTTAGAACAATACGATCCGAAACACTTTAGTGAGTTAAAATCTTTGAACTTTTAAGCAAAAAAAATCAACCAGTGTGACTGAAATTCATAGTGGATACTGGACACTGCAGGTGAAGTTTCCTATATTCCTGTTATTTCTGAATTATGATACAAACAAGCAAGTAAACAACAATTACCGTATTTTTCGGACTATAAGTCGCAGTTTTTTTCATAGTTTGGCCGGGGGTGCGACTTATACTCAGGAGCGACTTATGTGTGAAATTATTAACACATTACCGTAAAATATCAAATAATATTATTTAGCTCATTCACGTAAGAGACTAGACGTATAAGATTTCATCGGATTTAACGATTAGGAGTGACAGATTGTTTGGTAAACATATAGCATGTTCTATATGTTATAGTTATTTGAATGACTCTTACCATAATATGTTACGTTAACATACCAGGCACGTTCTCAGTTGGTTATTTATGCCTCATATAACATACACTTATTCAGCCTGTTGTTCACTATTCTTCATTCATTTTAAATTGCCTTTCAAATGTCTATTCTTGGTGTTGGGTTTTATCAAATAAATTTCCCCAGTGGTCCCCAGTGCGACTTATATATGTTTTTTTCCTTTATTATGCATTTTCGGCAGGTGCGACTTATACTCCGAAAAATACGGTAATAGCCAATGCATTCACATCGTATTTTAATAAAGTGCAACCAACACTTTAGGTTGAATTGCTTTCATTTTCAATATTCAAGAAATGTTCAATAAAAGTACAGGAACCAAAATTTTAACAGTAGATTTACCTGCTAGTTCTGCTCTCGTTTTTCAACATAAAATAAATGATAAATATAAATGGGTTATACTTGTATAGCGCTTTTCTACCTTCAAGGTACTCAAAGCGCTTTGACGCTATTTCCACATTCACCCATTCACACACTGATGGCGGGAGCTGCCATGCAAGGCGCTACCAGCACCCATCAGGAGCAAGGGTGAAGTGTCTTGCCCAAGGACACAACGGACGTGACTAGGATGGTAGAAGGTGGGGATTGAACCCCAGTAACCAGCAACCCTCCGATTGCTGGCACGGCCACTCTACAAACTTCGCCACGCCACCCCTATAAATAATAATAAAATAATACATTATTATAAGGGGTGTAACGATTGATCGATATATTGATTTATATTCCTAAATTTCAAGTATATCAATCTGTGCTCAGTAAGTTTGCATTCCAAGAGATGGTTATTGATCCAAGATCGTTTACAAAGAAAATAGATACATTTTGTGGATGCTAGAAAAAAGAAAACATTTGATTTAAGAACAGCAGACTTTAATGAAATTTAGCACTTGTAATAATAAATATGTTAAACATTAACTCTATTTTCCCGTCTGTAACGTCATCAAAACAAAAACGATGGTTATCTACAGTGGTCGAGAAAGGTCTTGCATACTGTATGTGTGTTTTGACTCCCTGAGTTTATTATCGCTTGTTAAGAAAGTGTCTGAGAGTGTATCACCGACTGTGTCTCTCCTTCTCCACTGCCGGGCATTTCAATATCATAACTTTAAGATACAGCACGATTGCAAAAGCCATAATAAATATAAACCACGCAACACAACTTTAAACCACAGAAGACGCGGCCGACACAATGGAAGTGACCGCTGTGCGAGTCTTTTCATTAAAAAAATAATAAATTGAAGAGACGAAGGAGGCTATGGAAATTTTGAGGCGAGGGACTTACGCCATCAGCAGGGATGAGCTTCCGCTTTCGCGCACCTGGGTCGCTGTCAGTCATGGGTGGAGAACAGATACTGTATGGCCGAGTTGGGGAACTTTATTAGGCAGGTAAATATACTGTTAAAATGTTGGTTACTGTAATTTTATTGAAAATTATTAGAATGTTTCAAATGTGAGCAGCAAGTGTTTCCTCTGGTTAATTCAACCTAAAGTGTTGATTCCACATTATTCAAATAAAGTGTGAATGCATTGGCCATTAAAGTTTAAATGCTACCTTTACTGTTGTTTTTGTCACAAATAATAAAAATACAAAATAAATTTATATAAAAAATAAAGTGCAACCAATCTCTTCAGGTCAATGCGCAGTGGTTTGACCAGCTACTACTTTCATTTAAAAAAAGCTACGATGGCATAGAAAAGTCACAACAAATAAATGCAAACGCCACAACACAATAACAAAGTCATAACACAACAATACAAAGACGGAATAAAAGTGACAGCGGACAAGTTTCAGCGACACACCGACTTCCTGAAACGGAAAGGTGAAAACAGTGTAATGAACAAAGCTGTAAAAGTAAATGAAGTGTGACCACTTTTTCAGTCTTATATAATTTTCCTTTTAATTTTTCAATAATACTAATAAACTATGTTCAAGAAGTCAGTCCATTGCTGTAACTTGCTCTGCTGTCACTTCTGCAGTGTCCGTCGCGTCCTTTTGTGGCTTAATTAAAGTTGTGTTGCGGCTTTATATTATTGTTTTGTGCCGTTTATTTGTTGTGGCTTTTGCAATCCTGCTCTAGCTGAAAGTAGTTATGTTGTAATTTATGATGCTGTCTGGTCATGGAAGCATTTGTGATCTTTCTCAGCCACCGTAGCTATTCACCATTCTTGTTTTGCTGACTGATGGCGATGACGCCACAGACGGGCAGACAGACTTGAATAACGTTTAACGTCCTTATCGTGAAAAGTGTTCAACTTCATCTGAAGTCTGCCATTCTTAAATCCAATGTTTTCCTTTTTCTAGTATCGATGAAATCATTTTTTTATTTTTTATTTTTTTAAACGATGGTGGATCGATACCTATCTTCTAGAAGGAAAACTTGCCGAGCACAGATCAATGTAGCTGAATCTAAAAAATATAAATTGATATGTTGATTAATCGTTAGTTTTCATCCCATTGATTCAATAAATAGATCCTGATTGTTAATCTGTGCAAATCTTTTAAATTAATTTTCAATTACAAAATTATACAAATATTTAAGAGAATAAACAGATTTTTTGTGGAATAATCGTGCATTACCGAAATCGAAGTAGAAGGTAGAAGTAAGTTATCTTCTTCTCACTCCCTTTCAGGCAAAACTGGATCATCATGCTTACATACTGTACATTACCTTTTCAATTATATTAATTAATATTATGTGTTGTCTACCTTGTACTTTCTTTTTTTTATGTCATTACCTGAAATAAATTAATAAATGTAACTGTAAAAGGTTCATTTAATCGTGATTTGGATTGTTGCCCAAATAGCCCCGCCCAACGTCATATACAGCCGCAAATTCCAAAGCGATAAATTGAGCTTCTCTTTTCTCAAAAGTGCTTTACTGTCCTCTTTATTCCATCAGGTCTCTGCTCTGACTCGTGTGGCCGACGTTGCCAAACCATTTACAAAATCCTACAATTCTTTCGCCTCTGCGGTCGACACAACCCTTCACGAGCTACCTGTCAAGAACTTTTACATTGACGGGGACGGGAAAGAGTTTCTTGGTTTGTGACACTTTTTAAAAAAAATGTTGAACATTAAATATCCATCAACTAGCACATTTATGTTTTGTCTGCACACTTAATGTAGGTAAAGCTGAAGCCTGTTTGAAGGAGAGCGAGGAGCTTCTGAGGGAGTGGACTGAGGAAGATTACAAGGACAACAGTGCAGCTCTTGAGTGCCTTCAAAGCCTGAAAAGTTACTCAAAAGACATGAGTCAGCAGTTATCCGGGTTGGTTCATTTATACAAATCAGATAAAAGATTACATTTTAGTTTAAAACAGTGGTGTCAAACATACGGCCCGTGGATTTTCAAATAGGTTTTATCTGGCCCGCAGGATGAGTTTGCTAAGTATAAAAAAAAGCCAACATTTTTGAATGAAAGAAACTGATGTTCTAAATGTGTCCACTAGATGTCGCAATAGCAATTCTTTGTAGATGATGTTACATAAGTAAAAAAAACAAAAAAAAACACATGTTAGTGCACCAGTCGAGGAAAATGAGCAAACTACATAAATAACATCCTGTAATTAGATTTTGATATAATTTTTTTATCTTGATAGAATGAAAATCAACACCAATGAGTTGACTAATGAACATTATCACATAATTTATTCAGAAAGTATAAATACCGACAAATAAAGATAGAATACTATTAACCGCAACATGTAAGTGTAAAAAACAACAACATTATGAATTGTACATTTTCAGAATGTGCTTGTTCTATTTTTAAACAAAGAAAACTATCTGAAGTTGTCTTTATTTTTACGCTATCGTGCCGTGATTTTACCAGTCCAGCCCACTTGGGAGTAGATTTTTTTCTGTGTGGCCCCCAATCTAAAATGAGTTTGACATCCCTGGTTTAAAACGTATGGTTTGAAAAGTGGGAGGTTAAAGTACTTGACATTTTTACCTTTTTTCATATAATTGTATAACGACAAAATATTTCATTAAAATGGACATGAATAGGATTTTTGAATTTTACTTTTAGTCATAAAATGCTGAAAAAAAAGAAAGTTGTACATGCAATCTACAAAATTTGATTTGATGTTGTGCTCCATTTTGACGAGGCTTTTCCCCCACTGTATTTTTAGGGCATTTTCAGAGCTGCTGGAGCTGTCATCACTGATCTGCCGTCACACAGTCCAAGTCCAGCAAGCTGCAGAGGAGGAACAACTTGGTGCTGCAAGATCCCTGGAGCTCTTCTGTCCTAAACCATTATGAATGTGACGCAACATGGGATATTGAGTACATGCACTTTAAATTACACCACCACCTCCCTTTTTAATGTCTTACTTTGGTGGTATATATTTTTTTTTTTATCAACGTGTCTGTTTTTTTGTGTGCTCTTAACTTTTAATGATTCAGAATGTGGAGGAACCACAGCTTGGAGGGTAAACACTTGTAGTGTGGAATTCTTTTTAAATACATTTAATAAAATTGGACAACCTAGTGTTGCAAACCGTCTTAAGTCATTTAAAAAAATCAATAATGGAATTATTTAGACCTTTTTAATGTACCGGTATGTATAAGCACCAAGGAACAATAAACCAGGGGTGTCAAAGTTAAGGCCCCCGGGCTGGATCTGGGAATGAATGATCTATGGCCCCCGGGATGATATTTGATTAGTATTAGAACCGACCTGCAGGCCACAGCCGCCTGCTGAGGTTTTGCACGCACCAATACTCCATCAGTGTTGGCGCTAGGAATTTTTTAAATGGGGTCTTAGGGACCCCATCAAGTCATAAAAATGGGGTCCCACAGTAGATTTTTAGGGTCCCACTTTTTTGTAACCGTTTTGAAAAAAAATGATAAATGTCTGCATTATCCTGTTATATCTCACATTATATACTGTGTTTTGGAAAAAGGTTGTCATAAACGTTACTTAATTAATTTTTTAAAAAAAATACAAAAGAAAACATGTTTATGCATATGTAAATGTATTCAGTTATACATATTGATTCACTTTCTTCTTTCCTTCATGGATCTAAACTTTACCGCTGCCGGTATTTTTTTCTATATTTTTATTGTAATATTTTCAGAATGTGTTTGTTCTATTTTTGGCCAAAGTAAGACAAAGAAAACAATCTGAAGTTGTTTTTATTTTTTAGTTTTAATGCCATGATTGTAATAGTCCGCCCCGCGTGTGCACAGATTTTCCTCCATGTGGCCCCTGAGTTAAAATGAGTTTGACACCCCTGCGATAAACAATTAAAGCTGCTAGCAGCACCGAGATGGCCCTCTCAGCCCTGTGCAAATCTGGTTTTACGTAAACTGGCATATGCGTTATTTTCCTTTTATAAGGATTGTGAATGAAAGATTAAAAAAAAGAAAAGTGCAGTTCTCCTTTAAGGCCCTCGAAAATACTATCAATTTGGGATAACACAAAATAATGCTGCAAAGGCCCAATTGAAACTATCGTGATAGAATGTAGTGTTGCACTGCATACCACAAAACAATACCTTAACTCGGGTGTCAAAGGTACAGGCCCGTGAACAGGTTTTCCCTGGCCCGCAAACAGGTTTTCCCTGGCCCGCGGGATGAGTTTGCTAAGTATAAAAATTAACCTGAAATTTTTGAATGAAAGAAACAGCTGTTCTAAATGTGTCCATTGGATGTTGAAATAGCAATTCTTTGTACATGATGCTACATATGTAGAAAATAAACCACATGATGTTAGTGCACCAGTCGAGGAAAATGATCAAACTACATAAATAACGTCCTCTAATTTGATTTTGATATAATTTTTTTATCTTGATAGATTGAAAATTAGCACCAATGAGTTGACTGATGAACATTACATCATAATTTATAGAATACTATTAACCGCAACATGTAAGTGTAAAAAACCAACAATATGTGTACAATTTCAGAATGTGCTTGTTCTATTTTTAAACAAAGAAAACAATCTGATTTTGTCTTTATTTTTAAGTTATCGTGCCGTGATTTTACCAGTCCGGCCCACTTAGGTAGATTTTTCTCCATGTGGCCCCCTGATCTAAAATTATTTTGACACCCCTGCCTTAACAGCTCATTGTCTTTGTAATGTCAAAATCTTTCTCATTTATTAACACTGGGGAGGTGAAACATGTTTTTTTTTCTCACAATTTTCTCAAATTATGGAGTGTTAAGTATCATTACGTCGAGTGAGGTGATATGACACTCTTTCCCGATAGGGGGCAGTGTACGCTTAAAATGATGGCCACACGCCTGTAAACCGCATAGAAGAAGAAGAGTGTAGTACTGATGAACTGCCAGCGTCCTTCTCGTAGCACGTAAGTTTACACTTATATTGTCACTCATTTACGTTTTTAATACCAACTAACTGTCTTATTTACATAAGCAGACTTTATTGTTTTGTGTTCGTATGCATTGTGACGTCGAATAATTGACATTCTGGCAATACAACATGACTAGCTTTTTTGTTTATTTGCCAGCTAATTGTTGGTCAAATAAACAGTAAATAAGGCGAAGGTACTCGTTGTTTAATAGCAAAGGTGTGAATGGGGACGGCGTGGCTCGTGTGGTAGGGCCAGCAACTGGAGAGTTCCTGGTTCGATCCCCAGCTTCAGCCAATGTCAGTTGAGCAAGACACTTCACCCTTGCTCCTGATGGGTCGTGGTTAGGGTCTCGCATGGCATCTCCCGCCATCAGTGCGTGAATGTGGAAATAATGTCAAAGCACTTTGAGTACCCCTCCATCCATCCATTTCTACCGCTTGTCCCTATTGGGGTCGCGGGGTTGCGGGAGCCTATCTCAGCTGCATTGGGGCGGAAGGCGGGGTACACCCTGGACAAGTCGCCACCTCATCACAGGGCCAACACAGATAGACAGACAACATTCACACTCACATTCTTAATCCATTTGACATAAATCCATCGAACGTGGTTGCACAAAGCTAGAATTAAAATATTTCTGTCAAAGAAAATGATACAGAAAATAAGGGCCTTACTCTGATTTTAATCCCCTTCGCCATCAAGGCAGAAAGGAAAGGAAATTTCAACACAACCAAGGAAAATATACAACATAAAGTATCCAGAAACACGTCAATAATGAATGAAGCAAAATATGTTCTAGACCAAAAATCAGTTAATATTCTCTACTGCTCACTAGTGTTACCATATATGAGTTATTGTGCAGAAATATGGGAAACAACTACAAATGTGCATTTCATTCACTAACTGAGTTACAAAAAAGATCAATTAGAATAATACATAAAGTTGGATATATAGAACATACAAACGCTTTATTTATTAAATCACAATTATTTAAATTCACAGATTTGGTGCATTTGCAAACAGCTAATATTATGTACAAAGCAAACTATAACCTGCTACCCAATAATGTACAACAGTTCTTCTCAACAAAAGAGGAGAAATATAACTGTGGAAGTTGCTTCCTAGCAGTTCCACTGTAGACACGGCACAAGAGCCAAGCGTGCAGTTTTTAACAAAGTTTTTAATGCACATAGGTTTTATCCAAGTCTTTCCCCCGCAGAACGTGACTTTTCAGTCACGTCCGTATCCCCTCTTTCCCCCTGCTCTCGGCCGCTCACTGCAGTGTTTCCCACACATTCATTTATTTGTGGAGGCCCGCCACGAAAGAATTACGTCCGCCACAAATAGATTTTTTTATTTATTTTTAATTTTTATTTTTTTTGTCCTGTCCAGCTTCTCAGGCAAATCATATAGTTGATATAGATGCCCATATAGGCTGTTCAGATTTACTCTACAAAAGAGAAGTGAGGATACTTCTCTTGTTGCCTTATTTGTATTTGACCACTACTGTTTTCTGTTTATTTCTTACTGACTGTGGCAGGACACCTCTGCCTCTGTTTCACTTTATGTTGCTGGTAAATAATATGGTTGTAGTAGTAGGCTAAAGTTAAATTATTTAGTATGCACTAACTAAAGGGGCAGAGCTTTAAGAGACATTTTAGCTTTTATATTTTATAAGATATATTTTTTGTAAGAACCACAATTAATAAATATATTTCAGTGAATAACTTATTGTTCAAATCTGTATATAAATATGTACATAAAATGTTGTAATTATATTGTAAAATGGATGGATGGATGGACGTTTAAAAAAAAAATGTTATTAATTAGTAAGTATACTTTTTTTGAGCCTTTTTAGAGAGAATAAAACTGCCATACTGTTCAGTTCAGTTTCAGTTTATTTGAAACATGCATACGATACAATGTAATGCATCACATATTTCCAGTTGTTTCATTACAGCACGTCCGAAAACGAGTAGGAAGAAGCTGAGTTTATTTAATCCTACCCCTTTTCATACCATAGCAATTTTATCGCATTTCTTTGTTCTCTGTAACAGAACAGTGAATAAATAATACATAAATAATATACCATAGTAAGTAAACAAATATTAAACACATAAATAATATTTATCTAATAAAAAATTAAAAAAGGGTTCAAGATGTTCATCATAATTATTGTTGTGTGTACTTTGTGAACACTTGTTGTTGGTGTGACACTTCCTGTTTTATCGACAATTTATTCGCTTTCTGCAGCACTAATTTTTAATTCCCCTTCTCACCCAATGCAGATAATCAACAGTGTGACAGCAATATGGGACAACCAAACTTGATAAATGATACTGTTACGCGAGTGGCTGTTTAACGTGTCCCTCCCATTGTTCACCGATCACTTCTTGTTTTGCTAGATAACAGACCATGAGTGCCTTTCTTTATGCAACCAACCATAGACTTAGACATAGACAAACTTTAATGATCCACAAGGGAAATTGTTACACATAGTACCTCGGTTACAAAGGATGGAAAGGATAATGCACAAAAAGAGGGCGAAAACAAAAGGTGTATGAAGTAGACTAAAAATTTACCATACAAGCAATATAAATGGGTTATACTTGTATAGCGCTTTTCTACCTTCAAGGTACTCAAAGCGCTTTGACAGTATTTCCACATTTACCCATTCACACACACATTCACACACTGATGGCGGGAGCTGCCATGCAAGGCGCTAACCAGCAGCCATCAGAGGCAAAGGGTGAAGTGTCTTGCCCAAGGACACAACGGACGTGACTAGGAAGGTAGAAGGTGGGAATTGAACCCCAGTAACCAGCAACACTCCGATTGCTGGGACAGCCACTCTACCAACTTCGCCACGCCGTCCCAATATGAAATATAACATACCGTATTTTTCGGATTATAAATCGCTCCGGAGTATAAGTCGCACCGGCCGAAAATGCATAATAAAGAAGGAAAAAAACATATATAAGTCGCACTATATATGTGCGACTTATATAAGTCGCATTTTTGGGGGAAATTTATTTGATAAAATCCAACACCAAGAATAGACATTTGAAAGGCAATTTAAAATAAATAAAGAATAGTGAACAACAGGCTGAATAAGTGTACGTTATATGACGCATAAATAACCAACTGAGAACGTGCCTCGTATGTTAACGTAACATATTATGGTAAGAGTCATTCAAATAACTATAACATATAGAACATGCTATACGTTTACTTACAAGTTTCTCGCTTACTCCAAACTTTCTTTATGCTGCTCGATTGCCGTTTTCTGCTGCATATTTCACTACTTACAGCTTGTAACCTGCAGTATATGATTTCCTTTTCGGTGTCATTTTTGTTCAGCCCTTCTCAGTTTTTATAAGTTACCGCCAATGTTGAAATGATCAATTTTCATAGGTACGGAAGTAGTAGCAGGTAGCATCTTTTTTTTCCACAATGCACTTCTGCCATGACCCGCCCCCGCCGAATTGTTATTGGTTGACGTGTGTGTGTGACGATTGCTGATATACGCCTAGTCTCTTATGTGAATGAGATAAATAATATTATTTGATATTGTGTTAATAATTTCATACATAAGTCGCTCCTGAGTATAAGTCGCACCCCCGGCCAAACTATGAAAAAAAACTGCGACTTATAATCCGAAAAATACGGTATATGTAATATTTACATATTATATATACATTATATAATATATACTGATATATTATTATATTATATTACTATATAATGTATAACAATTCCCAATTACCATGTACAATATTACAGTATATAACCATGCTTCATTCTTTCCAGTTTCTTCCGACTAACAAAGAAAAACCTATATACTGTATATTGAGCGTTTTATCAAATGCGTTTTTTGTTGATATCGATTACGTGTCTCTCGCGATAGCCCTAGGAAGGATGCACCAGGAGGAGGAGATAAAAGACGGCGGAACCCTGGTCGAGGACGAGGCCGAGGTAAATTTGTCACAAGACAAGTGGAGGAAGACGTCAAGCCAGAGTATCATGGAGAGGGAACGACACCAAAAGGAATCTGTCAGACTATGTGTCCTGCTGTGGAACTGCAAAAGCGGGAGACCCAGAACCGTCTGCACCGTTTCGAGATGCTGGCGGGCACGGAGAAAGACCGGCGACCCCGGGTTGACCCCCTGCGCGCAGTTAAGGAGTACACGAGACCGGCGGCAGGGAAAGATGCCACTAACACCGCTGACCTCAGACCTCCAGCTGTGTTGCTAAAAACTGTGTGTTACCTCATCGATGAGGTTGCTGCTGATCCACATCTGTGTCCTTGGACTGAGGCTAGTACCTGTTCATAGTCATCCAATAACATGATATTATTCTACAAACACTAACTGAACATTTTTACATTGTATAACAGGTGTATAGCTTTGTGTTTGACCGCCTGCGCAGCATCAAGCAGGACATGATCATCCAAAGGGTGCACGGGCCGGAGTGCGCTGCCATTTTAGAGCGGACTGTACGCTTTCTCATCTACGCCTCCTACCGGCTTTGTGGTGAGCCTCTACGACTTTACGACCCGCGTATCAACGACACACACCTCCAGGAGAACTTGAGCTGGCTGCTGGACTGCTACGCACAAGGAACAGCACATCATGCCAAACAAGAAGAATTCCACGCTCTCAGTTTGCTGTATAACTTAGGTGGGTTGTGCAGTTTTTATATTTAACATATTGAGGTTTTTGATTTGGTACACATGCACAATCTAATAACCTCCAACACAAGAGCTGTACATAGCTGTAACTACAACAATAATAAATATATTCAATATTAATAATACCTCTCAAGATAAGTAACATTTTAACGTTCCTAAATGTCATATAATAAAAGTAGAAGTTAACTCCAGTAAAATAAAGCTTAACACTCTAGGGACATTACATACAGGGTTGCCTATACCAGTGTTTTGGTACCGGTACCAACATGTATTTTGATTAGAGATGTCCGATAATGGCTTTTTTGCCGATATTCCGATATTGTCCAACTCTTAATTACAGATTCCGATATCAACCGATACCGATATATACAGTCGTGGAATTAACACATTATTATGCCTAATTTTGTTGTGATGCTTTAAACAATGTAACAAGGTTTTCCAAAATAAATCAACTCAAGTTGTGGAAAAAAAATGCCAACATGGCACTGCCATATTTATTATTGAAGTCACAAAGTGCATTATTTTTTTTAACATGCCTCAAAACAGCAGCTTGGAATTTGGGACATGCTCTCCCTGAGAGAGCATGAGGAGGTTGAAGTGGGCGGGGTTGGGGGAGGGGGGTGGGCGGCTTTGAGGTGGGGAGGGGGAGTAGCAGGGGGTGTATATTGTAGCGTCCTGGAAGAGTTAGTGCTGCAAGGGGTTCTTGGTATTTGTTCTGTTGTGTTTATGTTGTGTTACGGTGCGGATGTTCTCCCGAAATGTTTGTCATTCTTGTTTGGTGTGGGTTCACAGTGTGGCGCATATTTGTAACAGTGTTAAAGTTGTTTATACGGCGACCCTCAGTGTGACCTGTATAGCTGTTGACCAAGTATGCTTTGCATTCACTTGTGTGTGTGAAAAGCCGTAGGTATTATGTGATTGGGCCGGCATGCAAAGGCAGTGCCTTTAAGGTTTATTGGCGCTCTGTACTTCTCCCTACGTCCGTGTATCACTCCGTGCAGCGGCGTTTTAAAAAGTCATACATTTTACTTTTAGAAACCGATACCGATAATTTCCGATATTACATTTTAAAGCATTTATCGGCCGATAATATCGGCAGTCTGATATTATCGGACATCTCTAATTTTGATACTTCTCAAAATAAAGGGGACCACAAAAAATGTCATTATTGGCTTTATTTAACTAAAATCTTATGATACATTAAACATATGTTTCTTATTGCACTCAAAGAACAATTCAATCAAATTAAATAGGATAGTGAACATACTAGACAACTTCTCTTTTAGTAGTACCGTATTTTCCGGACCATATGGCGCACTGCCGA
The DNA here is from genome assembly GCF_033978785.1 of Entelurus aequoreus. NCBI lineage: Eukaryota > Metazoa > Chordata > Actinopteri > Syngnathiformes > Syngnathidae > Entelurus > Entelurus aequoreus. Next base: position 20,162,426 of record NC_084757.1, read on the forward strand.
TGAGCGGGTCTAGTCAGGTTTATTTTCATACAAAAGTCGGTGCAACTATTATGTTAGATCTACTATGGACTGGACTTTCACAATATTATGTCAGACCCACTCGACGTCCATTGCATCCGGTCTACCTTAGAGGGGGGGGGGGGGGGACACCCACATATGCGGTCCTCTCCAAGGTTTCTCATAGTCCTTCACATCGACATCCCATTGGGGTTGTGAGTTTTTCCTTGCCCTTATGTTGGCTCTGTACCGCTGATGTTGTTGTGGCTTGTGCAGCCCTTTGAGACACTTGTGATTTAGGGCTATATAAATAAACATTGATTGATTGATTGATTGATTGATTGATTGATTGATTGATTGATTGATTGATTGATTGATTGATAGGGCGCATTTAAGGGGTCATATTATTATTATTTTTTTCTAAATGGAAAACACTTCCTTGTGGTCTACATAACATGTAATGGTGGTTCTTTGGTCAAAATGTTGCATAGATTATGTTTTACAGATCATCTTCAAGCCGCTTTCTGTCAGTCGCTTCAGGATGCACCGTTTTGTGGGCGGTCTTATTTACGTGGCTCACCTTCAGCAGCGTCTTCTCCCCGTCATCTTTGTTGTAGTGGTGTAGCGTGCAAGGACGGGAGTGGAAGAAGTGTCAAAAGATGGCGCTAACTGTTTTAATGACATTCAGACTTTACTTAAATCAATAACGGAGCAGCATCTCCTCATCCTGAAACAACAACAAACGTGTCCCGTGAAAAACCGTCCGACCGGAACTCTCTAATAACTAAAGTTCGTTGGGTGAATAATTTAAACTCACTAGACCGGTATGTTTTAGCGCTTTCATGGCGAGTTTACTGACAGATATAAGTAAGAACTTTACACTACTTTATATTAGAAACAACAACAGCGGAGGATGAATGTCCCATAACAAGAAGATAGAGAAAAAGAAGAAGCTTGTCGACTACGGTGTCGGCACAGACTCACAATTTTTCAGGATTTATGCAGATCCCAAATACAGACCTCCCTGCTTGGCAGTCAGCATCAAGGGTTGGAATTGGGGGTTAAATCACCAAAATGATTCCCGGGCGTGGCCACCGCTGCTGCTCACTACTCCCCTCACCTCCAGGGGGTGAGGGTGATGGGTCAAATGCAGAGGATAATCTCACCACACTTAGTGTGTGTGTGACAATCATAGGTACTTTAGATCAGCAGGTACCAGAATGTAAGAAAAGTTGCTTTTGCATAATATTGCGAAACAAAACGCCAGATAATGTCTTACCATATACACACACCATAATAATACTTGTATGTTTAATGTGCTGACAATTCATCCAGCGGTGCGGCTTCATAGGTTACCAAAGTCGTACTAAAACATTTTGATGGATTTTTGAGCGCCGTGTGTAATGTTCTATATTTTCACTGGAACATATAAAATGTTGGTGTAGTTTACTTGAGTCATATTACCATCATAGTGTAGTCTACACGTATCTCTTATGCTTGACTTCCATCTACTGATCACACTTATCATTACACCATGTACCAAATAAAATTGATTCGAGGTCGGTAAGCAAAACCAGAATTATTCTGTACATTAGGTTTATAAGGTGCACTGTTGAGTTTCGGGGGGGGGGATTTTAAGTGCGCCTTATAGTCCGGAAAAGCTTTGGTAATTTATTGAACCAGAGAATTACAGCTGGACTTTAAAATGTACGTCTTGAGAGGTCCCATTGTGTGTGTGCCCAGAGAGGCAGTTGTAATAAACACAATGTGTCATCCTTCACCATAAGGTTCATTCCAGGCCGCGCAGCACATCATGAAGCTCCCAACACAGCTCCGCCGCTCCCCCGCCGTCGCGCTCGCGCTCTCCATCAACCGGGCCTTTCTGGAGCGGAACCCCGTGCGTCTGCTGCGATTGGCCAGCAGGCTCACCTTCCTGCAGGGCTGCGCTCTGCACCGTCACCTGATGGCGAGCCGTAAAGACCTACTGCTGATTTACAGCCACGGCTACAACAGCAGGAACTGTCGCTTCCCACTTGATATTCTGTCCAAGCTCCTATTTTTGGACAATTCTCTCGCCACAGTTCTCTGTCAGACATACGGGGTGGAGGTCAATCAGGAGAATCAGGTGGCGTTCTCCAAGGCTGCTTTCTCTGAGCCGGAACAGGAAAAACTAAGCTGTCCTCTTTTTCACAATGTTTTGGAGAAGAAACTGAAGGACGTCACCATTGGAAATATTGTTCATGGCTGTACTCCACTGAAATGAAGTACTTCCTGCTCAGGTACACATGCATTTTACAAGTGACTGAAGTTACAATAGTTTGGACATCATACTGAGAGCGTTCTAAAATGTTTTTAGCAAACCATCTCAGAATAATGGCATACAGATTGTCTGCACCACTGTTACCTACAACCATAACAAACAATTACTTTTGTAAATGGTAGAGGGAGAAATGTTTTACAGCACCGTTTAATATAAATTGTATTTTTAGCCTTAAGGGAATGTATACCTGCTGGAGTATGTTTGTTGGTGCATCCGTGTTCTTATTTGTGCAATGGAAGTGAAGAGTAGTACGTTTTTCAATAAATCCTTTTGAGACCCAATTTGAGACTAAAGGTGGAAAGTGTGAATGCACAGCAAATTGACTCACATCTAAGATAAAGATTAATGCTGTATTAGTTCATAATTGTGCCGTTCTCTATGACTACATTGTGAACTTTTTTTTTACCAGGATTTCACTGCATTTAACAGTATTATTTCACAGTGAAATACTGTCATTAAAATGTACTGTAACTTTACAACACATTACTGTAAAAATGACAGTACTCTCGTTTCACAGCATTAAACTAAACAGTAAATTACTGTAAATGTAAAAAGTAATGCATATTAGCCAGTAATTTACTGCAAATTTACAATGAATTTTTTTTACAGTATCTGACTTAGGGCTGCAACAACTATTTGATTAAATCGATTAAAATCGATTATAAAAATAGTTGGTGATTAATTTAGTCATCGATTCGTTGGATCTATGCTATGCGCATGCGCAGAGGCTACTTTTTTAATTTATTTTTTATTTTTTTTAATAAAACTTTATTTATAAACTGCAACATTTACAAACAGCTGAGAAACAATAATCAAAATAAGTATGGTGCCTGTACACTGTTTTTTTCCCAATAAAATACTGGAAAGGATAGAAATGTAGTTTCTCCTTTTCCTGATTATTAATCGAAGTAATAATCGACAAATTAATCGATTATCAAATTAGTTGTTAGTTGCAGCCCTAATCTGACTACTGCAATACAATGCACTTTGAAAAGTTTGCTTACACACCCCTCTCTCAATAGGCCAATGATGTGTGTGAGAAGAAGCCCATGTAAAATGAGATTGGACTGCAAACGTATGCCTCTCACTTTATTGTGTGGTGCACAATGTTCCAGGAAAATGTAAAACTTTGTTTTTATAATGTTGAATTTGTCATTTTAGATCAAAAATGTAAATCATTGAACAATTTATTTGCCATCATTGAACATTCTTTTCCCATAAATTTGTTTTTGTTAAAAAATATACATCGAATTAATGTCAAGTTAGATTAACCCAGCAGGCACATGACATCAAAACAACGTTGAGAACTTGTTGAATTAGGTCCTGACGCAACTCAAACCTAACTAACATTGGAACAACATGCTTTTTGATAACGTTTAATCAATCTTGGGTTCTGACATTGATTTGACCAATTTTGATCATTTTCCAACCAATATTGTACAACACAAATGCAATGTTGAAACAACATGCTTTTTTATGTTTATTCAATGTCGGGTTGTGACATTGATTTGACTTTTGAAACCAACAACGTGGATCCAGCGTTAGACATCAACATCGTCTCGATTTACAAAGACAACTATTTTGCAAGGTAGTTTTAAAGTCAGTTTTAAAAAACATGGATCATCAACTTGTGCTTGCTGGGAACCTTCCTCCTAACTATCTGTTAGCGCCTCAATTCTTAACCGGTCAGTTTTGACCTGTGTCATAAATCCGCTGCAAGATACAAAAATAACAATTTACTATCATCCAAATTTTGTCTCATCTCTTGGTTACCTTTATGTTTGCTTGTCCTTGAAAATATTGATTTTAATTTTTAAACCCGAAACCAGTGAAGTTGGCACGTTGTGTAAATCGTAAATAAAAACAGAATACAATGATTTGCAAATCCTTTTCAACCTATATTTAACTGAATAGACTGCAAAGACGAGATACTTAACGTTCAAACTAGTAAACTTTGTTATTTTTTGCAAATATTAGCTCATTTGGAGTTTGATGCCTGCAACATGTTGGCACAAGTGGCAAAAAAGACAGAGAGTTGAGGAATGCTCATCAAACACTTATTTGGAACAACCCACAGGTGAACAGGCTAATTGGGAACAGGTGGGTGCCATGATTGTATGTGGGCTCTGTACCGAGGATGTCGTTGTGGCTTGTACAGCCCTTTGAGACACTTGTGATTTAGGGCTATATAAATAAACATTGATTGATTGATTGATTGATGATTGGGTATAAAAGTTGATTCCATGAAATGCTCAGTCAATCACAAACAAGGATGGGGTGAGGGTCACCACTTTGTGAACAAATGCGTGAGCAAATGGTCGAGCAGTTTAAGAACAACATTTGTCAACAAGCTATTGCAAGGAATTTAGAGATTTCACCACATACGGTCCGTAATATCATCAAAAGGTTCAGAGAATCTGGAGAAATCACTGCACGTAAGCGGCTAAGCCCCGTGACCTTTAATCCCTCAGGCGGTACTGCATCAGAAAAGCGACAGTGTGTAAAGGATATCACCACATGGACTCAGGAACACTTCAGAAAACCACTGTCAGTAACTACAGTTCGTTTCTACATCTGTAAGACCAAGTTAAAATTCAACTGTGCAAAGCCAAAGCCACTTATCAACAACACCCAGAAACGCCGCCGGCTTTGATGGGCCCGAGCTCATCTAAGATGGACTGATACAAAGTGGAAAAGTGTTCTGTGGTCTGATGAGTGAACATTTCAAATTGTTTTTGGAAATTGTGGACGTTGTGTCTTGTAGAACAAAGAGCAAAAGAACCATCCGAATTGTTATAGGTGCAAAGTTGAAAATACAGTATCTGTGATGGTATGGGGGTGTATTAGTGTCCAAGGCATGGATAACTTACACATCTGTGAAGGCACCATTAATGCTGAAAGGTACATACAGGTTTTGGAGCAACATATGTTGTCATCCAAGCAATGTTATCGTGGACGCCCCAGCTTATTTCAGCAAGACGATGCCAAGCCACGTGTTACAACAGTGGGGCTTCATAGTAAAAGAGTGTGGGTACTAGACTGGCCTGCCTGTAGTCCAGACCTGTCTCCCATTGAAGATGTGTGGCGCAATATGAAGTGTAAAATACCACAACGGGAGCGGTATAGCTCGGTTGGTAGAGCGGCCGTGCCAGCAACTTGAGGGTTGCAGGTTCGATCCCCGCTTCCGCCATCCTAGTCACTGCCGTTGTGTCCTTGGGCAAGACACTTTACCCACCTGCTCCCAGTGCCACCCACACTGGTTTGAATGTAACTTAGATATTGGGTTTCACTATGTAAAGCGCTTTGAGTCACTTGAGAAAAAGCGCTATATAAATGTAATTCACTTCACTTCACAACGGAGACCCCGGACATTTGGATGGGTGGCCAAATACTTTTGGGGATATAGTGTATCAGGCTTTACATTTTTTTGCAGATCCAGACAGATTTTTTTTGGTTGTATTTTTGGTACAATATGGCTCTTTCAACATTTTGGGTTGCCGACCCCTGCTCTAAGAATTGCACTATCGTCCTCTGGCCACTTGGGGTCAGCAGAGAACCGTCCTTGTAATCCTCAACTAACCAACGAATAAATAAAACTCGCGAGCACATTTCTACTTTAAGTGTATTTTTTTTTTGTAAAATAGTTAAATTTACACCGTCATCACTGTCATCATGTCGCTATATTACACTACCAAAACAATGGGAAGGTGTTAAAAAAAAAAAAAAAAGTGCATGTTAAAGTAAACCGACCAAGCTCCAGCCAGTCAGTCAGTTCCGGGCAGTCAAGCCGAGAAGAGCCGAGCTTGAGCGACCTCAGCCCGGGCTTTTTTCCCCCTTCTCTATCCGTCCAAAAACAACATCGCTACCAGCGTGGACCTTAATGCTAAACCTTTTTTTTTTTTTTTTCTTGATCGCACGGCGAAGTGGGAGGACGCTTTGAACAATTTGTAATGGTGAAATATGAGAGAAAGGAGCCGGGGCGGGAGAAGAAGAGAAGAAGGAGACACATGGGAGAGGACTGATGACGAACACTTCATAGACTGAAGAGGGCTCTAAAAACTCAATTTCACTTACAGGACACCAGGACGAGGATCCCTTTCTTTTTGCACACGCAGGATATTTCGTGGGCAGAAAATGCTGCAGTTCCTGACAGCTTTAAGCTTTTGGTGGACTTTGTTCCTGTGCAACATGAACACAAGTCATGCACAAGACAAGGCGTAAGTAACTCTGCTTCTGTTTACTCTGAATTTAAAGTTCTTAAACATGTGATATTGAAAATGCTCTTTTGCAATGTTTTGCATAACAAACAAAAAAAAGGCAATTAAGTTTGTTTAAAACATGCATGGCTTTAATAGATTGCCACTTATTGCTACATGGATGTTGGGATCTTCAGATGTTGCTTCTTTCCAACAAACAGACTTTTAACTCAGCCTCAAAGTGGAAAAACATGTGGATTTCAAAACACACACACACATTCTTGTATTTGTTACCTTCTTGAGACCTCTGAAAAATGCCTACCTCTAGTATTATAATCATCAATCAATCAATCAAAGTTTATTTATAAATCCCTAAATCACAAGTGTCTCAAAGGGCTGCACAAGCCACAACGACATTCTCGGCCCAGATCCCACATCAGGGCAAGGAAAAACTCAACCCACTGGGCTACAATGAGAAACCTTGGAGGGGACCGCAGATGGGTTATACTTGTATAGCGCTTTTCTACCTTCAAGGTACTCAAAGCGCTTTGACACTATTTCCACATTCACCCACTCACACACACATTCACACACTGATGGCGGGAGCTGCCATGCAAGGCGCTAACCACGACCCATCAGGAGCAAGGGTGAAGTGTTTTGCTCAAGGACACAACGGACGTGACGAGGTTGGTAGAAACTGGGGATTGAACCAGGAACCCTCAGGTTGCTGGCACAGCCACTCTTCCAACCGCGCCACGCTGTCCCCAATCTGGGGACCCCCGCCCTGGGCGACCGGTGCGATGGACGTCGAGTGGATCTAGTTAATAGTGTGAGAGTCCAGTCCATAGTGGGGGCAGCAGGGGATCATCTTGAGTGGAGACAGGTCAGCAGTGCAGAGACGTCCCCAACTGATGCACAGATGAGTGGTTCCTAACCCTAACCCTAACCCTAACCTGGGGTGGACCACTCAGAGTGGTCCACCCCGGGTCCCGACTTTGAACAGCTAGCGAATCATCTGTGGTCAACTAATCTGTGACCCCCCTCTCCACGAAGGAGAGGGGGACAGGGCAGAACAGAGACGGCAGATCAACTGGTCTAAAAGGGGGGTATAGTTAAAGGCTAGAGTATACAAATGAGTTTTAAGATGGCACTTAAATGCTTAACAAATAAAAGTTGTAATTTTACTCAACGCAAGTCAAAATTTTACAAGAAAAACTGAACATTTGTGCAATATTATGATTAAAGGTGGAATTTAACTCAATAATAGTCGCAATTCTACAAGAAAAGCTTAACATTTTGGCAATTTTATGAAAAGAGTTGTAATTTTACTCGACAAAAGTCCCAATTGTATAAGAAAACTTTAAAATGTTGGCAATACTATAACAATAATCGGAATTTTACTCAAAAAATGTCTATTATATAAAAACACAAAAATTGGCAATATTGTGATACAAGTCGGATTTTTATCTGACAAATGTCACCATTTTGCTTAAAAAAGTAATAATTTTACATAATAAAGTAATAATTTTAAAAGAAAATATTGCAATATTACAGAAACAGAATACAAGAAATTGTTCTCAATTTTATAAGAAAAAAGTCAACACATTGAGAAAAACACTGCTTTTAGTTCTTTTTTTTTGTTTAGCTTGTAATTGGTTTTTAATCTTCATTATTTACTTCGTTATTACAGTATGTTTCTATATACATATTTATTTCCATCCATCCATTTTCTACCGCTTGTCCCTTTCAGGGTCGCGGGGAGTGCTGGAGCCTATCTCAGCTGCATTGGGGCGGAATTTTATATATATTTTTAAATACATTTTGGCCGAAGTGGGCGCATTTCAATTTCTTACACTCAGTTGTTATTTCATATGTTGACCAGAGGGGGAGCACTTTTAAAACCGCCACACAGTCAATTTGAAAAATCCCTCCTTTTTGGGACCACCCTAATTTTGATAAGAGTTCACCACCACGGGTGCAAATGAGACATTCTCTATTAGATGCAATGGTTTTCCCTTTTGGGACCGTGATTTCGGCCCTAACTTGTTCACCGGTCCTCATATGGAAGGTACTTTTCCTTGTTGAAGTGTCAAGAAGGGTAGAAATACAAGAACACACACACACGCACACATTATTGTATTTGTTAAAAATGCCCACCTCTTTAGGACCATCCTAATTTTGATAGATTTCACCACCAGGGGTGCAAATGAGACCTCTGTTTTTTGTAATGTGCTTAAGGCCGATGACAAACAAGTCACGGACCACAGATGGCACCTGTGCCGCACTTTGGTCAACCCAGCTGTAGAAGCTAACTGTTAATGGCCACTATAGTCTTAGTACCGTAGTGTATTTGTTCATCCTACGGTCATATATGGGACGCGGGTTGTCTAACGTCAGCACCAGAAGTTGTAAAATCAGCTGTTCACCTGGCGTTTTTTGGGGGGGATGTATAGGGAAGTCCTTCTTTAGCTTGTTTTATCATATATTGCTGCCTTAGCTCCTGTCAGTCTTTACTTTTGTATGCACATTAAATCAACAAAAAAATCCTGACTTTGGAGCAATGTTCACGGACTCTAGTATTTGGCTCTCTATTAGATGCAATGGTTTTCCGTATTGGGACCATTATTTCGGTCCTAACTTGTTCACCGGTCCTCATATGGAAGGTACTTTTCCTTGTTGATGTTTCAAGAAGGGTAGAAATACAAGAAAACACACGCATACACACACACACACACACACACACACACACACACACACACACACACACACACACACACACACACACACACACACACACACACACACACACACACACACACAACAACAACAACTTGGTGAAGGCCATGTGATTACATTTAAACACCTGATCCTAGCTGTGTAGATCAAACGAGTCCAGTTATTACTGAGGATTTTCTCATGACTCTTAGGAACTGCACTTGCCTCTGGCTGTAATACCAACCACCTGATCCTTCTCTCAGGCATGCAGGCTTGGTGTGCTCACTCCTAATTTTAATGGTATTCCGCAGAGACGTAGCACCAAATACAAATACACAAATACCAGCCGAACTCCATTCCACGCAGAAATGCAATGAGTTTGCATTCTTTTATACTGATAAAATTGAAGGCATCAGACGCGCCATCAATATCTCAAGTAAAAAAGTTGGATCACCCATAGACTCTAAAACTCTAGTGGAAACGGTGACAGCTCTAAAGTCATCCACCTGCTGCCTTGATGTTTTACCTACCAACTTCTTTAAGAATGTTTTTGACTGCCTATCAACAGACGTCTTGCAAATAGTTAATAATTCTATTCAATCGGGCAATTTCCCGAAGGCTTTTAAAACTGCAGTCATTAAACCTCTTCTAAAAAAGCAGAGCCTAGATGCCTCTGTTATCAACAACTACAGACCAATTTCAAATCTACCATTCATAAGTAAAATAATTGAGAAAGTTGTCCTCCAACAACTAAATCACTTCTTGGCTTCTACTGGCTGCCACAACAACTTCCAGTCAGGATTTCGACCTCTTCATAGCACAGAGACGGCCCTTCTTAAAGTTATAAATGACATCCGTCTAAACACAGACTCTGGCAAAACTTCAGTATTAATGCTTTTGGACCTCAGTGCTGCATTTGACACTGTCGACCACTCAATACTTTTGGACAGGTTGGAAAACTGGGTGGGGATCTCAAGCACAGTTTTAAGCTGGTTCAAGTCATATCTACAAGATAGGAACTATTTTGTTTCCATTGGTGACTTTGTATCAGAACCAACCAACGTAACGTGTGGAGTCCCCCAAGGTTCAATCTTGGGGCCGACTTTATTTAACATCTATATGCTCCCACTAGGACAAATCATGCAAAATAATAACATTGACCATCATTGCTATGCCGATGACACCCAAATCTATGTAGCGCTATCACCAAATGACTATCGCCCCATAGATCTTCTGTGCCAGTGCATTGAGCAAGTCAAACACTGGATGTGCCAACATTTCCTACAACTAAATGAAGATAAAACTGAGATAATTGTTTTTGGTGCTAAAAAAGAAAGGTTTAAAGTCGTCAGTCAATCACTGTCCCTGAAAACCTCAAATAAAGCCAGAAATCTTGGGGTTATTTTAGATTCTGATTTACATTTCGACAGTCACATCAAATCAGTAACAAAATCGGCCTACTATCACCTCAAAAATGTAAAAAGACTTAGAGGGCTCATGTCAGCTCAAGACTTTGAAAAACTTGTACATGCCTTTATTACCAGTAGGCTAGACTATTGTAATGGTCTCCTTGCAGGTCTTCCCCAAAAAAACTGTCAGGCAGCTACAGCTTGTTCAGAACGCTGCTGCTAGAGTTCTAACAAAGACCAAAAAATGTGAGCACATTACACCAAATCTTAAATCCTCACATTGGCTCCCTGTACATCAGAGAATTGATTTCAAAATCCTCCTGCTCACATATAAATCACTACATGGTCTAGGGCCCAAGTATATCACTGATATGCTCCCACTATATAAGCCCTGTAGATCACTAAGATCTTCTGAGACCAAACTGTTAGCGGTTCCCAGAGTAAACTCAAATCAAGGGAGAGCATCATTCAGTCACTATGCAACAAATAGCTGGAATAAATTTCCTGAAGATGTCAGACTCTCCCCAACTCTGATTATTTTTAAAACTAGACTGAAGACTTTTATGTTCACCTTAGCTTTCAGCTAAATCTTTTAACTTTTAATGTCCGCACTGTTTTTATTTTTATTGTCTGCATTTTAATGTTGCTTTTATTTTCTTTCATTTCACTTTGTTGTCTGTGAAGCACTTTGAGTCTGCCTTGTGTATGAAAAGCGCTATACAAATAAAGTTGCCTTGCCTTGCCAAATTCTGATACCCCACACACAAGATTCCTAAAGGGCCCCCCCTCATCCCACCCGAAACCCAACATCGCCGCCTCATACATACACACACACACACTTTGTACGTTCCAGGGTTATAAAAACAAATTATTTGCATGGATTTGGTTGAAAAACGAACGCATGAATAATGATATCAGCGTCGCTGGTGGACAAAATGGAACAGATTTTAGCAATATTACAGAGATTAAAGAAGGTTGTTTTAGTAACACTCTTAATGTGGGACTCAAATGAGAGAATTGGTCGAAGATAATACCCAGATTCTTTACCAAGTCGACTTGTGTAATTGTTTGGCCGTCAAATGTTAAGGTGGTTTTATTAAATAGGTGTCGTGTCTAGCAGGACCGATAATCAGCATTTCCGTTTTCTTAGCAGTGAGTTGCAAAAGGTTAGCGGACATCCATTGTTTAATTTCATTCAAACACGCCTGTTTTTTTGTTTTTTTTAAAGTGCCAACAAATTATATATAATGTGGCCATAATCATTATAATAATTATAATTATTAGTTTAAACACAGTAATCTGATAACCTGTCATTATTAACTTAAAGTGAACCTCCTTTTTTTTTTTTTTTTTAATTTTGCCTGTCATTCACAATCCTTATATAAGCCAAGCACACGTTTTTCTTTTTTTTTAATGCATTGTAAGTTGTGAATAAATGCCAGCAAAAGTCAGTTTACAATGGAGCCTATTGGAGTTGCTCAATCTTTTCTCCCCTTAAAACGCTTAAATAAAACATCCAAACAGCAATGTTTTATATACAAGCTGTAAGTATATATGTAATGTAGTAAAAGGCACATTCAAAAGTAACTTGTTATATTTATGTATTTTGCTCATTTTAAGCATACGGGGCACATTAATTTCACAAATGCATCACATTGTTCACACTGTCCTTCAACAACATCACTGATTACTAATCATTGCAGAGATCATGAAAGTCAACAAACATAATAATATCACTTACTGTACGATGTCTGCTGTCACTGGGATGCTGACCCATGGGATGTGGATATATTTTCGTTTAGGTTAACTCATAATCCTTGAACTAGGCATCCTCGCCATTTACGGATCTAAATTGGATGCCAACGTTGACCAACTTGTCAGATTATCTCCTTGTCCGTCTATTCTCAAGGTGTAAGACATTTATGATCAGAATAAACTTTCACAAGCTCAGAAGCAAGAAAGCAGCTCACCAGCCATTGATGTCAATATAGCAGCACAGACTAGTTATCTCTCTGTGATCACGGAGTCGCTATAAATAGTTTGTCTGTGTTAGCGCTTATAATAAAAAATATAACTAATACTTGGTTAATAAGCAAGTCAGAAAATGTAAATGGAGTAATGTTGGCGGTTTTTGGATGGCTATTTAGAGGGCTTCATGGGCGGAATAGAGGACCTCCCATTGACTACATTGTAAGTTGACTTTTATTTACAAGTTTGAATACATTAAAAAAAGACATCTGGTTTCTTGTCTCTCATTATGATTGTGAGCGATAGACAAAATTTAAAAAAAAAATGCCGTTCCCCTTCAAATAGGGTTATAAATCTGTCCGGTTTTCCTTTAATTCAGAGTGGAGATGTAATGATAAACGGTATTAATGACAACCGCAATAAAACTCCCGGCAGTTAGTTTTACTGTTTTAAATTGAAATTATCTAAAAATTGTGATTGATAACTACACTTTGATAAACTCACAGACTGACTAGTGCTGGCTTGTTAGCCAGCTTAAAGCTAATATGAATACAAGACTCTTTAACGTCTTTTATACATTAAGAAATGGCATACCTCTATATAAACTTGCATAAACACATTGCTGTCTGATTAACTAAGATGGTCCATTGTGTACATTCAACCTATAAGTTGTGCTTTCTGTCTAAGTACAAAGTGACAAAATGATCGATGTATACTCAAAAAAATACGACACTTACGGAGGTGTTTTTTTTAACAACTTTATTAACACAGACAAAATGTCTACAACAGAAAGTGAACTCGGGCGATGTCAAGTAAACTAGAAATGAGGCCAAGTGAACACTCAATTTGCCTTAATCAATAATATTCTATCAATCCTTTACACTTAAAACTTTTAGAAATCTAAATGGATGAATATAACAATATTTAAACACTCAAATAGTATTATGACTCTTAAAAAGCCAGAACAATATTTAATGCTTCTTTTGCCAAAAAAGTATGTTGTGTGTCTATTTATATTAGACATTTAAAAAAAAGTACAACTTGGTGAAAACGTTTTAGTGTGTGTATAACATACTTGCCAACCCTCCCGAATTTTCCGGGAGACTCCTGAATTTCAGTGCCTCTCCCGAAAACCTCCCGGGACAACCATTCTCCCGAATTTCTGCCGATTTCCAGACGGACTTAGGCACGCCCCCTTCAGGTCCGTGCGGACCTGAGTGAGGACAGCCTGTCGTCACGTCCGCTTGGCCAACCAAAAAGTAACCACAGAACACTATACCGTATTGTGTTCTGTGGTTACTTTTTGGTTGGCCAACGGTTTACGTTGTATTGCGCACCCTGACGGCAAGTGTGGGAGTCGGTTCTGAAGTATGATGTAAAGAGACGTAACTTCGTCACCTCACCTGGTTATTGACTCCAACCCAGAATATTACACTGCCCATACCTATGCTCCTTCAAAGGCTGTGCTACTGGCTGCAAAGCATTGCACTTTCAAATACAACAATGAGTAGAGAGTAGTGTTATGTGTGTATATGTGTAAATAAAAGAACATTGAAATTCAAGTATTTATTTTATTTATATGTATATTTATATAATAAAATACACATATATATATATATATATATATATATATATATATATATATATATATATATATATATATACACATATATATATATATATATATATATATATATATATATATATATATATATATATATATATATATATATATATATAAAGAAATACTTACATTTCAGTGAATTCTAGCTATAAATACACTCCTCCCCCCTTAAGCCCGCCCCCCCGACCGCGCCCCCCGACCCGACCCCGCCCACCACAATCTCCCGAATTTGGAGGTCTCAAGGTTGGCAAGTATGGTGTATAAGTACTTTCTGAGCAAATTCAACAATACCGCGATAATAATGATAACCATTATAATTTTGCTCACAATAACCATGATATGACATTTTCATATTGTTACATCCCTACTTCAGAGTGTAAAGTAGATATTAGCTGATTGACGTATGACTATAGTCAGTGGATAATAGCAATGGTAATATTACACCTATATTATTTTTATTATATTATTTTAAGTGCATCTTCTCGGGGTTAAGTCTCCCCCTGTCTTTAAAACCTAGTTACGGCTCTGTATCTATCTTTAATGGAGGGTCTTTGAACGCACCACAGTTATGAGACGTAAAAGTGAAACTTGCGCATAACTTTCTCCTGTGCTGCCACAGATTGATTTTTTATATTCTAACCTTACTTCTATCGCGTCATCCAAAATGCTGGTGATCTGTGTGATTACTTATAGGTGAGCTTTGATGACGTTATGACGTCTGTGTTGAGTGACGTGTTCAATGTTAGGTTTGCTGCTATCCGGGTTGAACAAACGATTTAGCATTTTTGATAGGCTGTGTGCTGTGTAGGTAATGTTAGACATTCTTAATTTGATTCAAGCAACCTTATTATTGAACTCTCACCGCTATATTAAGTTTATATTAACATTTATGACATCTGTTTTTAACGGAAACGAAAAACATTTGTTAATCTTTACAAAAGCCCAGGGCTCCACCTGTCTTTGGGGCCCAGTGCAACAGCCCCACTTTCCCCTGGTCGTCATAAGGAAAGGCAGCTAATACAAATGCTTTTTGGACTTTAGAAAAGCAACATTTCAAATGAGAATACTCTTTCATGCATGACCTACAGTATTAGACCCCATTGCTCATTTTATGTGAATATAAAATGGTACTCAGTTGAGCGTAGACCTCTGCCAAGCATCAGCTCTTGTGCTTGTCAATGTCGGTTTCTGCAGTGTGCTTTGAAAAGGATAAGGCAGTCTACGGCAATAAATGGATCTAAAACACAAGAGACAAATCTGCAGAGTTGGGTAGAGTAGCCAAAAATTGTACTCTAGTTCTAATGTGTGGCACCTTAAGACAGTATGTTGATTGACAGTCTAAAGTAACATGTCTTCTTTCAATTGTTATCTTGCCGATTTATATATATATATATATATATATATATCCATCCATTTTCTACCGCTTATCCCTTTTGGGGTCGCGGGGGGTGCTGGAGCCTATCTCAGCTACAATCGGGCGGAAGGCGGGGTACACCCTGGACAAGTCGCCACCTCATCGCAGGGCCAACACAGATAGACAGACAACATTCACACTCACATTCACACACTAGGGCCAATTTAGTGTTGCCAATCAACCTATCCCCAGGTGCATGTCTTTGGAAGTGGGAGGAAGCCGGAGTACCCGGAGGGAACCCACGCAGTCACGGGGAGAACATGCAAACTCCACACAGAAAGATCCCGAGCACAGGATCGAACCCAGGACCTTTGTATTGTGAGGCAGACGCACTAACCCCTCTGCCACCGTGCTGCCCTATATATATATATATATATATATATATATATATATATATATATATATATATATATATATATATATATATATACAATATACAAATTGCATTCACAATTTTGGAGAGAAATATCGCAATTAAGTTTTTTCCAAAATTGTTCTTGTTACATTATATTGTGCTCCTATATTTTTCAATTGGTGCTGCTTATTTTACTACAACAATCATGTAACACAGGTTGCACTTTTGAATACCCCTGGTTTATTGACATATATTGTTATGCCCTCCCTGAATATTGATATTTAGTTTGCCAAATAGGTAAACAGTCCTTTAGAGATTAAACAACGTTTAACTTGAGGTCATTTAAAGATAGTCTCCACAATGAAAAACTAAGCACACAAAGGAGTGTACATCAATATACACATGAAGTGCACATACAGTACATGTAGGAATCATGTTAAATCAACAGTGCAGCATGGTATAAACTGAAAAAAGCAATGCAACAATAAAAAATATAGGATGGCTCTTAAGCCACTAGGTTTAATGCTAACATTCAAGGGATGAGCCCACTAACAGGCTAACAAAAATTTGCATTGCAATCGTTTTCAAACCGCTACAAATGTATAACAAACAAGATTTTGAGTAAATGAAATTGACATAAAACAACAAATGCATTTACAGATAAAGGTATATTCACCAAACTCTGTGGAAACAAATATTGGCCGCTAACTTCGTACTGCTGGGCCAGTCTTCTACTCTCTGAACATTGTTTTGTGTACTGACTAACTATGGAAAACTGTTGCTCAAACTTTTAATTTTAAAACAAATAACATCATCAATGTTTTGTGGACCATGATTGGTGGGAGATTGCAGCACATACATCACCTGGAAAGTGAATTGTTACCTTGCAAAATCTTAATTAAAAAAAATATATACATATTTTAACGTGGCGTCCCGCCACAAGTAATTTAAAGGCCTACTGAAACCCACTACTACCGACCACGCAGTCTGATAGTTTATATATCAATGATGAAATCTTAACATCGCAACACATGCCAATACGGCCGGGTTAGATTAGTAAAGTGCAATTTTAAATTTCCCGCGAAATATTCTGCTGAAAACGTCTCGGTATGATGACGTTTGCGCGTGACGTCACGGATTGTGCGGACATTTTGGGACACCATTGTGGCCAGCCATTAAGTCGTCTGTTTTCATCGCAAAATTCCACAGTATTCTGGACATCTGTGTTGGTGAATCTTTTGCAATTTGTTTAATGAACAATGAAGACAGCAAAGAAGAAAGCTGTAGGTGGGAAGCGGTGTATTAGCGGCCGGCTGCAGCAACACAACCAGGAGGACTTTGAGTTGGATAGCAGACGCGCTACAGTGAGTGCGCAGCTTTGGCTTCCAAACATTTGATCGCTGGCCCGTACGTGCGTGCCGCTATGTGCATGTCATGTACGTAACTTTGGGGAAATATATGTGCTGTATGAACTTTACGGAGGTGAACTGTACTTTGGGCTGTGGGATTGAGTGTGTTGTGTGGTTGTATTGGTGGGTTACGTATATGGACGGGAGGGGGGAGGTGTTTGTTATGCGGATTAAATTGTGGCATATTAAATATAAGCCTGGTTGTGTTGTGGCTAATAGAGTATATATATATGTCTTGTGTTTATTTACTGTTTTAGTCATTCCCAGCTGAATATCAGATCCCACCCGCCTCTCACAGCATCTTCCGTATCTGAATCGCTTCCACTGCCCTCTAATCCTTCACTCTCACTTTCCTCATCCACAAATCTTTCATCCTCGCTCAAATTAATAGGGTAAGCGTCGCTTTCTCGGTCCGAATCGCTCTCGCTGCTAGTGGCCATGATTGTAAACAATGTGCAGATGTGAAGAGCTCCACAACCTGTGACGTCATGCTACTTCCGGTACAGGCATGGCTTTTTTATCAGCGACCAAAAGTTGCGAACTTTATCGTTGATGTTCTCTACTAAATCCTTTCAGCAAAAATATGGCAATATCGCGAAATGATCAAGTATGACACATAGAATGGACCTGCTATCCCCGTTTAAATAAGAACATTTCATTTCAGTCGGCCTTTAATGTATGGGAAACACTGCGTAGTTGGCAATCTATATTCTGTTTTTGATGTGACAGGAAAGGAATAGACGAACGGTACTCTATCGTTTCTGAGGTGAAAGGTATATTTTCTCCATGATCCAAATGGCAAAAAGACAACTCTAAGTTCTTGTTTTTGTGTCTGTTCGTCTGTCTGTACGTTAGGCTGGTTTGGACATTTGAGGTAAGGAATAGTTGGACGGGATACCACTGTTTATATTCTGAGGCCCGAAGTATACTTCTCTCCGGGGCACTGGTATCTGTGAGGGACAAGAAGAAAACCTCGGGGGAGAAGTCGCCCCTCGTTGTCAAACGACAAAAGAGCAACAGTTATTACTCTAACAAAATTGAGTAAAGGCCAAATTTGTGTCTGTCAGACTGTCTGGATGTAAGTCGGCAGGCCACTTCCTGTTTTTGATATTGGAGGTAGGAATAGACCAAAAGGACATTGTCATTTAATGCCAGAGGAAGAATCTATTTCATTGTGTTCACATTTTTTCAAACAATTAGGGACAAGCGGTAGAAAATGGATGGATGGATGGAAAATTACAAAAACAGAGAGTTCTGTAGTTGGTTAATGTGTCCACATGTTAAAACAGACCAATTCCTGGTTTTGAAATTGGAGGTAAGGTAAGGGATGGGTACCAAATTCGGTGGCTTGTGCAGCCCTTTGAGACACTCGTGATTTAGGGCTATATAAATAAACTTTGATTGATTGATACTTTTATAGGCATTGACCGAATTACATCTGTACTACCAGGTATCGATTCACCTAAAATCAAATGGTGCCATATTTTGATACCTTTATTGCTTGTGGTGTCATGTATACTTTGCAGGTAAACAACCACTCAAGCAGCACTCAGAGCAGACTCGGCCAAACTGTCTCCAATTAATGTTGTAATTTTCCATGCCAACAAAGCTAGTATGCCTGATAAAAAACGCTCAAATGTAAAGTAAGGCTCCACTATTCAAAATGCGCTAGCCTGATGCTAATTTACATCGGCTTTTGCCATTACATGCTACTGATTTACATTAGCGATTTAACATGATGATTTCAACACCTCCAAATTTGGTAATGAAAACTACAACTAAGATACACGTTACAATCAAAGAGCTGGTGTGTAATGAGTACAATATTTACGGTTTACCTACTTTGTAGGGCGCAACATAGGACTAGAGTGGAACATTCAATGTAATGTCAAAGGCTACTTCTGGAGTAGGCAACACACTGTAGCCTAAACACTACTGCCATATAATGTCTTGGAACTGCATATGCATGCAGAGTCTACTACCGTATTTTTTCGGACTGTAAGTCGCAGTTTTTTTCATAGTTTGGCCGGGGTTGCGACTTATACTCAGGAGCGACTTATGTGTGAAATTATTGACACATTACCGTAAAATATCAAATAATATTATTTAGCTCATTCACGTAAGAGACTAGACGTATACGATTTCATGGGATTTAGCGATTAGGAGTGACAGATTGTTTGGTTAATGTATAGCATGTTCTATATGTTATAGTTATTTGAATGACTCTTACCATAATATGTTACGTTAACATACCAGGCACGTTCTCAGTTGGTTATTTATGCCTCATATAACATACACTTATTCAGCCTGTTGTTCACTATTCTTTGTTTATTTTAAATTGCCTTTCAAATGTTTATTCTTGATGTTGGGTTTTATCAAATAAATGTCCCCCAAAAATGCGACTTATATATGTTTTTTTCCTTCTTTATTATGCATTTTCGGCCGGTGCGACTTATACTCCGGAGCGACTTATACTCGGAAAAATACGGTATATAATACTTGTGAATGAGACTCACAAGTGTAAGAAAACAATATATAACAACGGGACAGCACAGTTACAGCGGTTATCCTATCAGTTTAAATGTAAAAGAAAACAGTTGGACCAAATACTACTATTTTAATTTAAAAGCACAGGCAATTGTTTTATTGTGACACAAAATTAAAAAAGACTGCATTTCTCCCAGCAAAGTAGACAAATTGAGTGCTTTTTGTGTTTGCTTGTTTTGTCAATAATCGTTTTTATTGTCGTGGCCACTTGTTGATAGGCAGAATCATGTAGCACAACGGTTTGTAACACTCTAGGTCGAATTGGCATGAATATTATCATTACTTTGTCATGCTCACTATGTTCTGTATCACTATGTAAAAAATGGACAGGGAGAGACGGCTGGAACACTGCCAAAATGTGATTTACTAAGTTAAATATTCTAAACTAAAACACAAAATATAATCCTGAAACATGTCCCTCTCAAAATTGAATCATTTTTAAACCTTGGCGCCATCTGCTGGACCTGGTAGAGTCCCCCCGCCCCCCTTATTAAAAATCCCCACTGCGCTCCACTCAATTGCCAGAGCCACATAAACTACAATGTCCGGTGCCAGATGGCAGCCAGTCTCAGATACTTTAATCAGTCATTTTTCTTTAAAACTTTCCAGACTGTTTATGAGCATCAAAGCCTGACCTTTGCACCGTGACCCCAGTGACAGGCCTCTTTCCTTCCATTAAATGTCAAAAACCACTGTGTGGGATCTTAGTCGTTACCTTTCCCTCACCCCAGACGGATTTCAAGGTTGTGTCACAGACCACCCAAAGAAAGAATTAGACGAGTGATCAGCAGCAAGTAGGGTCTCCAATTTTGTGTTGGAATGTTTTGTGTGTTGTTGACTAAGAGAGCATATGGCTGTACGGGTCAGGGGAAGGGGAAATGTGTACGTACACTTCCTTTAAGTCGAAGAGGCCTGAACTTCTCCGTGGTCTAGGAGCTTTATCCAAGTTCACTTGAACACACTTATGTGAAATATTGAGCTTTATCCTAAAGCTTGCCTTTGACCCCAATACTAGAAATATACATTCTACTAGATTCTATCAACGTTGTAAAGTTAATACAATTAATACAGTAACGGGTCATATATAACAGCTCTGGCAAAAAGTCTTCCTATACTATACAATGGATGAATTGATTAATGTGGACCCGGACTTAAACAAGTTGAAAAACTTATTTATATACACTACCGTTCAAAAGTTTGGGGTCACCCAAACAATTTTGTGGAATAGCCTTCATTTCTAAGAACAGGAATAGACTGTCGAGTTTCAGATGAAAGTTCTCTTTTTCTGGCCATTTTGAGCGTTTAATTGACCCCACAAATGTGATGCTCCAGAAACTCAATCTGCTCAAAGGAAGGTCAGTTTTGTAGCTTCTGTAACGAGCTAAACTGTTTTCAGATGTGTGAACATGATTGCACAAGGGTTTTCTAATCATCAATTAGCCTTCTGAGCCAATGAACAAACACATTGTACCATTAGAACACTGGTGTGATAGTTGCTGGAAATGGGCCTCTATACACCTATGTAGATATTGCACCAAAAACCAGACATTTGCAGCTAGAATAGTCATTTACCACATTAGCAATGTATAGAGTGTATTTCTTTAAAGTTAAGACTAAAGTTATCTTCATTGAAAAGTACAGTGCTTTTCCTTCAAAAATAAGGACATTTCAATGTGACCCCAAACTTTTGAACGGTAGTGTATATATATATTATACTGTATATATATATATATATATATATATATGTATGTATGCCAAGTATGAAATTCAAAACCAATTTAAAAGCGATTAATGAGGAACAACTGTAATCACTTTTTGCTAATTATCAAATTCCCGCCATTTTTGGATGTAATCCATAATTAAATTTCAAGATGAAATTCAGATTTTAATATGTGGAGATATCCGCTGATGTCGTACTCGGGAAAAACACAAACGGGGAAACCTTGCCTCCATGGTTTTGATTTCAAATTTTTGGGACCTATGAAGAGCTCAAATACACAAAAAAATGTACCAACAGGTAGGAAATGTTGGTTTTGCATAATAGGTCCCCTTTAAGTCGCCATTTAATTTTCGCACTGTCCCCCTCCATATCTTCATCAGCATCATACTGCACAACCCAATTTATCATCATCGTTTATTATGGGAAGACCCAGGACACGTTGGGAAGACTAAGGCTGGCCTGGGAACGCCTCCGGTATCCCCCGGAAGGAACTGGACAAAGTGGCTGGGGAGACGGAAGTCTGGGCTTCCCTGCTTAGGCTGCTGCCCCCGCGACCCGACCTAGGATAAGCGGAAGAAATTAGATGGATGGATGGATGGATCGTTTATTATTATCATTTATTCCTGCCGA
Organism: Entelurus aequoreus; assembly: GCF_033978785.1. Classification (NCBI taxonomy): domain Eukaryota; kingdom Metazoa; phylum Chordata; class Actinopteri; order Syngnathiformes; family Syngnathidae; genus Entelurus; species Entelurus aequoreus. The sequence continues at coordinate 20,184,730 of NC_084757.1, forward strand.
CTCCATCGTTTAAAAGGCTTTTTTTTTAAGTGTGTAAGGCATATTTTAGGTCTTTCCCTTGGATTGCACTTCTTATATTATTAGCTTCCTTTGACGCGATAATTTAATGAGACAAGTATGATAAGTGTCGATAAATCTAGTCAAATTACTGCAACAGTCACTTTTATTGCAAATGTTGATCCCAAATCAGAGAAGTCAAAAACTTCAAGCTAGCAGGAGGGTTTGGAGAGGTAGGAGCGAGCCAGCCAACTGTAACGTGGCGCTTCGAAGAATCCAGGCTTTATTGGAGTGTAAAAATTAAACATTTGTATGAGCATCTCAATTATTTGCTTGTATTTTCTATTCACAGGTGGACTCTGAATGTAATTGCCACGAAAAGCAGGGATCTACAGTCGTGGTCAAAAGTTTACATACACTTGTAAAGAACATAATGTCATGGCTGTCTTGAGTTTCCAATAATTTCTACAACTCTTATGTTTTTGTGATAGAGTGATTGGAGCACATACTTGTTGGTCACAAAAAACATTCATGAAGTTTGGTTCTTTTATGAATTTATTATGGGTCTACTGAAAATGTGAGCAAATCTGCTGGGTCAAAAGTATACATACAGCAATGTTAATATTTGGTTACATGTCCCTTGGCAAGTTTCACTGCAATAAGGCGCTTTTGGTAGCCATCCACAAGCTTCTGGCAAGCTTCTGGTTGAATTTTTGACCACTCCTCTTGACAAAATTGGTGCAGTTCAGCTAAATTTGTTGGTTTTCTGACATGGACTTGTTTCTTCAGCATTGTCCACACTTTGGGAAGGCCGTTCTAAAACCTTAATTCTAGCCTGATTTAGCCATTCCTTTGCCACTTTTGACGTGTGTTTGGGGTCATTGTCCTGTTGGAACACCCAACTGCGCCCAAGACCCAACCTCCGGGCTGATGATTTTAGGTTGTCCTGAAGAATTTGGAGGTAATCCTCCTTTTTCATTGTCCCATTTACTCTCCGTAAAGCACCAGTTCCATTGGCAGCAAAACAGGCCCAGAGCATAATACTACCACCACCATGCTTGACGGTAGGTATGGTGTTCCTGGGATTAAAGGCCTCACCTTTTCTCCTCCAAACATATTGCTGGGTATTGTGGCCAAACAGTTACATTTTTGTTTAATCTGACATCGCATGGACAAAGATAAGACCTTCTGGAGGAAAGTTCTGTGGTCAGATGAAACAAAATTGAGCTTGTGGATGGCTACCAAAAGGGCCTTATTGCAGTGAAACCTGTAACCCAATATTAACATTGCTGTATGTATACTTTTGATCCAACAGATTTGGTCACATTTTCAGTAGACCCATAATAAATTCATAAAAGAACCAAACTTCATGAATGTTTTTTGTGACCAACAAGTATGTGCTCCAATCACTATCACAAAAAATAAGAGTTGTAGAAATTATTGGAAACTCAAGACAGCCATGACATTATGTTCTTTACAAGTGTATGTCAACTTTTGACCACGACTGTAAGTGAACATAATGTTGCTGAATAAAGCACTTCACAGAAAATGGGAATATTAGCATATCTGATCGTTACCGCAGTATATTTCCATCCTTACTGTATCTGCCACTAACCTTTCCTCTTTACTCTCATCTCTGCCCTCTGTCTCTCCTCCAAAGGGGCTACTTGGTGGCTGCTCCCTCTGTCTTTCGGGCGGGAGTGGAAGAGAGCATCAGCGTGACCATCTTCAATGCGAAGGCGGAAACGCGCGTGCAGGTGCAGCTGTCCGTGAAGGGACAGACCGTGGCGCACAGTCATGGCTCCGTGCTCGGCGAGTACCCGTTGACACATTGCACACGAATATATGCATTTGTAAGGATTGTATTTTAATCTACTACTCTTTTCTTTTGTGTTTTAGACAAAGGCACCATCAAGCTAAAGGTGAGTTGACATACAGAGATAAACAAAGTGCCTGTTTAAGCTGCACAGTAGCAATATCCTTGTAACAATTTGACACTTTACTTTTAACTTCAAAAGTTACAATTAGTTTAGTGTTGTATTTAGGGCTGTCAAAATTAATGCTTTAACTCATGTGATCATAAAACATTATTGCATTAAAGGCCTACTGAAATTTTTTATTTTTATTTAAACGGGGATAGCAGATCCATTCTATGTGTCATACTTGATCATTTCGCGATATTGCCATATTTTTGCTGAAAGGATTTAGTAGAGAACATCGAGGATAAAGTTCTCAACTTTTGGTCTCTGATAAAAAAGCCTTGCATGTACCGGAAGTAGCGTGACGTCACAGGTTGAAAGGCTCCTCACATTTCCCCATTGTTTACACCAGCAGCGAGAGCGATTCGGACCGAGAAAGCGACGATTACCCCATTAATTTGAGCGAGGATGAAAGATTCGTGGATGAGGAACGTGAGCGTGAAGGACTACAGTGTTGTGCAGGACGTATCTTTTTTCGCTCTGACCGTAACTTAGGTACAAGGGTTCATTAGATTCTACACTTTCTCCTTTTTCTATTGTGGATCACGGATTTGTATTTTAAACCACCTCGGATACTATATCCTCTTGAAAATGAGAGTCGAGAATGCGAAATGGACATTCACAGTGACTTTTATCTCCACGACAATACATCGGCGAAGCTCTTTAGCTACGGAGCTAACGTGATAGCACATCGGGCTTAAATGCAGATAGAAACAAAAGAAATAAACCCCTGACTGGAAGGATAGACAGAAAATCAACAATACTATTAAACCATGGACATGTAAATACACGGTTAATGCTTTCCAGGCTGACGAAGCTTAACAATGCTGTTGCTAACGACGCCATTGAAGCTAACTTAGCAACGGCACCTCTACAGAGCTATGCTAAAAACATTAGCTATCCACCTACGCCAGCCCTCATCAACACCCGTGCTCACCTGCGTTCCAGCGATCGACGGAGCGACGATCATAGATGCGGTCGGCGGCCCGGAGACGGAGGAACTCAAGGTGAGGTTGGCGGCTAGCGCGTTTGCTATCCATCTCAAAGTCCTCCTAGTTGTGTTGCTGTAGTCCGGCGCTTATACACCGATCCCACCTACAACTTTCTTCTTTGCAGTCTTCATTGTTCATTAAACAAATTGCAAAAGATTCACCAACACAGATGTCCAGAATACTGTGGAATTTTGAGATGAAAACAGAGCTTTTTGTATTGGATTCAATGGTGTACCAATACTTCCGGTTCAACGATTGACGTCACGCGCATACGTCATCATACATAGACATTTTCAACCGGAAGTTTAGCGGGAAATTTAAAATTGCACTTTATAAGTTAACCCGGCCGTATTGGCATGTGTTGCAATGTTAAGATTTCATCATTGATATATAAACTATCAGACTGCGTGGTCGGTAGTAGTGGGTTTCAGTAGGCCTTTAAAGGGCCCCTCTAATAGTGGCACTTATTTCTTAATTATGGACCTAAAATTGATGTCTACAGCCTAGGTAAAATTCCCCCAAAATGGACACAGTACTTATTTTAAGCTTATTTTCTAATGAGTTTCAACACATTTTGGAACGTCCACTTTTAGCTCCAAAATGTGGGCAGGCCTGCATCAGCTTGCTGACGCCACCTGCAGAAGACTAGGGGCAATTTCTTATCGTGCAGTATGTGTTTCGGTAGCATCTTCAGCCCGAATAATACTTTTGGCACAGAATTTTACGGAATTATCCAATTTTGCTTGCCAGATGTATTGTTGCAGGTTGTAGCAATACTACTATAGAATGGGTCAGTCTGACATAAGCAAATGTTGGAAATATGAGGAAAGTATATGGACCTCTTTTGTCAAATTGACTCACGCAAAATGGGATGGACAGAGGAGTACAATTTTTTGTGATCATTTTACTGATTGTGATCTAATTTTTTCTTTTTTTTTTTAATCGTTCGACAGCACTAGCTAGAATACAACAGTTCTAAGCTGGTGCACCAACATGCCCTCGACCCCTTAGGGCAGTGGTTCTCAACCTTTTTTCAGTGATGTACCCCCTGTGAACTTTTTTTAAATTCAAGTACCCCCTAATCAGAGCAAAGCCTTTTTGGTTGAAAAAAAGAGATAAAGAAGTAAAATACAGCACTATGTCATCAGTTTCTGATTTAGTAAATTGTATAACAGTGCAAAATATTGCTCATTTGTAGTGGTCTTTCTTGAACTATTTGGAAAAAAAGATATATAAAAATAACTAAAAACTTGTTGAAAAATAAACAAGTGATTCAATTATAAATAAAGATTTCTACACAGAGGAGTAATCATCAACTTAAAGTGCCCTTTTTGGGGATTGTACTAGAGATCCATCTGGATTCATGAACTTAATTCTAAACATTTCTTCACAAAAAAAGAAATCTTTAACATCAATATTTATGGAACATGTCCACAAAAAATCTAGCTTGTCAACACTGAATATTGCATTGTTGTATTGTAATGAATGGAATAGCCTACTTGATTTGATGTTCAGTTTATGAACTTACATTCATATTTTGTTGAAGTATTATTCAATAAATATATTTATAAAGGATTTTTTAATTGATGCTATTTTTAGAATATTTAAAAAAATCTCATGTACCCCTTGGCATACCTTCAAGTACCCCCAGGGGTATGCGTACCCCATTTGAGAACCACTGCCTTAGGAGGCCACACAATGTACATACGTATGTAATGCACATGTACACATGGACAACATTTAGTATAGGGGACACACAACTTTCATACAGGGAGCGTGATTTGAAGGGATTAGATTCATGTTTTGGAATAATATGAATGGGAATCAAATTGTTCAATAATAATTTTTTTCCCAAATAACAGAAATAGGAGAATAAAAAAATAAAATAAACTTTTTTTGTTTTTTTCAAGATTGCATTATGATTTAGTTCAATGGTTTACCTTGTATGTCCTGGCTGGGAATTGAACCATTTCCACTGGAACAGAAGCCACTTAAGCCACTGCGCTACCAGAAATTGCAAACATGTGACCTACAGTTTGCCTTCTTGTCCCCGTAGCGCAGGTTTAAGGAACATTTATCTTGTTGTTGTTTTTTATTTGTCTTACTTGTTCATATTTCCTCTTGCCATGTGGAGGCTAACTCGCTCTTATCTCACATCTGACCGCTGATTGGTCATCTGGTGCGTGCTGTCAATCATTGTCACGTTAGCAAGAAGGAAGCCCCAGAAAGCCAATCAATGAGCTGGTGGGTGGTTTAAAGGGACAAGCTTCCGCCATATTACATCCATACAATCACAGCACTGTATCAAATAAATAATAACAATGCTAAAATTTCGATTGACGTGGTCATATGTGTTTATCATTGTCGTGTACATTAGTGGAGGTCTGTACCAGATCATACTGAGATTTGTTTCTACTATTTGGGTTACTAGGCAAGAGGAAAACACTATTATAAACAACTTGTTAGTACAAACCCCGTTTCCATATGAGTTGGGAAATTGTGTTAGATGTAAATATAAACGCAATACAATGATTTGCAAATCATTTTCAACCCATATTCAATTGAATGCACTACAAAGACAAGATATTTGATGTTCAAACTCATAAACTTTATTTTTTTTTGCAAATAATAATTAACTTAGAATTTCATGGCTGCAACACGTGCCAAAGTAATTGGGAAAGGGCATGTTCACCACTGTGTTACATGGCCTTTCCTTTTAACAACACTCAGTAAACATTTGGGAACCGAGGACACACATTTTTTAAGCTTCTCAGGTGGAATTATTTCCCATTCTTGCTTGATGTACAGCTTAAGTTGTTCAACAGTCCGGGGGTCTCCGTTGTGGTATTTTAGACTTTATAATGCGCCAGACATTTTCAATGGGAGACAGGTCTGGACTACAGGCAGGCCAGTCTAGTACCCACACTCTTTTACTATGAAGCCACGTTGATGTAACACGTGGCTTGGCATTGTCTTGCTGAAATAAGCAGGGGCGTCCATGGTAACGTTGCTTGGATGGCAACATATGTTGCTCCAAAAGCTGTATGTACCTTTTAGCATTAATGGCGCCTTCACAGATGTGTAAGTTACCCATGTCTTGGGCAAATACACCCCCATACCATCACAGATGCTGGCTTTTCAACTTTGCGCCTATAACAATCCGGATGGTTCTTTTCCTCTTTGGTCCGGAGGACACGACGTCCACAGTTTCCAAAAACAATTTGAAATGTGGACTCGTCAGACCACAGAACACTTTTCCACTTTGTATCAGTCCATCTTAGATGAGCTCAGGCCCAGCGAAGCCGACGCCGTTTCTGGGTGTTGTTGATAAGCGGTTTTTGCCTTGCATAGGAGAGTTTTAACTTGCACTTACAGATGTAGCGACCAACTGTAGTTACTGACAGTGGGTTTCTGAAGTGTTCCTGAGCCCATGCGGTGATATCCTTTACACTCTGATGTCGCTTGTTGATGCAGTACAGCCTGAGGGATGGAAGGTCACGGGCTTAGCTGCTTACGTGCAGTGATTTCTCCAGATTCTCTGAACCCTTTGATGATATTACGGACCGTAGATGGTGAAATCCCCAAATTCCTTGCAATAGCTGGTTGAGAAAGGTTTTTCTTAAACTGTTCAACAATTTGCTCACGCATTTGTTGACAAAGTGGTGACCCTCGCCCCATCCCTGTTTGTGAATGACTGAGCATTTCATGGAATCTACTTTTATACCCAATCATGGCACCCACCTGTTCCCAATTTACCTGTTCACCTGTGGGATGTTCCAAATAAGTGTTTGATGAGCATTCCTCAACTTTATCAGTATTTATTGCCACCTTTCCCAACTTCTTTGTCACGTGTTTCTGGCATCAAATTCTAAAGTTAATGATTATTTGCACAAAAAAAAAATGTTTATCAGTTTGAACATCAAATATGTTGTCTTTGTAGCATATTCAACTGAATATGGGTTGAAAATGATTTGCAAATCATTGTATTCCCTTTATATTTACATCTAACACAATTTCCCAACTCATATGGAAACGGGGTTTGTATGAAATGCACTTCTACACCAGTGCAAACCACAGCCACAATAATGAAAACATTGTTAAACGGCACAGAGTCATGTTCGATTGCGTCACCATAACAACCTACAATAAACATGTCATCCTTCCCCAATTGACCTAATTTGCTCTTAGTAAATACAGCCCTTATCCTGTGTGTGTGTGTGTGTGTGTGTGTGTGTGTGTGTGTGTGTGTGTGTGTGTGTGTGTGTGTGTGTGTGTGTGTGTGTGTGTGTGTGTGTGTGTGTGTGTGTGTGTGTGTGTGTGTGTGTGTGTGTGTGTGTGTGCGCGCGCCATCAGGTTCCCTCTGGACTGAGAGGCCAGGCCCACCTGAAGCTGTGGGGGAACCGTCACCTCACAGAGGGAGGCTACATCTTCCACAACTTCACCACCGTCACAGTAGAAAGCAAAGGCACAGCTGTGTTCATCCAGACGGACAAGCCTGTCTACAAACCCAAACACAAAGGTTCCCCTCAACAGTTCATCAACATGAATAAGATTTTTACGTTTTTAAATTTGTTTTGCCTTCTGGGTAGAAACCAGTCACTGTAAATATATAAAATAAAACATGCAGTCAAGTGCATGGACTAAAGTAGTAAATGCAGTAGAGCCTCTAACGTTTACTGTCACAGTAGTCGTATAATTCGGAATTCACAGGAAAGAACATAGCTGTGGAAGCTCTCTTCCAGTGGGTCCTCCAGGCGAGCCCGTTTCATTGGTATAAAGACAGTTTTTATTCTCACGCAACCATGTAGGGATTGCTTTCCAGCAATATATTCTTGGACTTTTCAGTCTGGCGTGTCTCTGTACGTGTGTCTTTCTCTGCCTCCCACTCCAACAACGTCTCTCCTCCTGGCTGCTGCTTTTACAGAGCGACAGGTGATTAGACAACAAGGCCCAGGTGGGCCATCTACGCACCTGTCGCTGACTTCGAGGCCGGTCCTGGCACACCCCGCCTCGCTGCAGGCCCGCAGGCCACGCCCCCCTCCACAATAGCTATTAAGTAGCACAAAACATCAGAGGTCAAACTGCAATTACATCTTGTAAGACTTCAGCTCAATCAGCATCTTCATAAGTGTGTTTTGGATTTTGAATTTTTAGTGACATAGAAGTACACATTTCTCTGTCATGGCTGCTCAGTACAACATGGCTAAGTCAACAATAAGCTGATAATAATTTAACGTATGTTTCTGACATCCCCGCACTCTCGCAGTTCGCCTCACCAGCTCTATTAAGGAAGGCAGCGGCACTTATCTCTGTGCAGGCTGCTCAGTACAATAGGTCATATTTACCTGACGTCACTTTTCTCTCATTAACTATGCAAGGCTTGAAGTGGTTGACCAGCGAGCGTCTGTTGACATAGCGCCCTGGGTGGCATTTTGTCTTTCTTGAAGAAAAATGCCCTCTTTGCATTGTTTTTGGCTGTTGTAACCGTTCAAATCGCGAAAAGGATAAAAGTTTCTTCAGAGTTCCTCAAGAGGTAATAAAGAAGGGTGAAAGATGTCGAGATTTTATGAAAGACACAGACAAAAGTGGAACGCATTCCAGTCCAGGAAGGGAGAGTCGAACAACGCACAAGTTTGTAGTGATCTATTTGTTTGACATACTTTTAACGTTAAGTATTTCCCATTTAAGTATTATCTTGCTATTTTTTGTATTTTATCTTGTTTCTGAGTTTTTAAAACGCATTTTGCTACAAGTGTTTTGTAAAGCACCATCTCGGCGAGTCTAAATAAAACAAAGCAAATATGAGCAAAACCTAGAAGAGTTAAGCTTTTACCAAAATCAGCAATCACAAATGAAGCTTTCAGCACATACACAATGTTGGCATCTATAGTTATGTTTTGATTAAAACGCGTAAACACGCATACTCGTAACGGCGCGTGCAACAACAAGGCAACAAACATGGCTGTAGATGCTAAGTTAAATCCTGAAATGCAACCTTACGCGAGCAAAAACGATGCATGATTTATCCGGGACAGTCTTGATACCTATGTCCTTGACCCAGCCACACACAAAGAAGTTGTAGACCTCCATGCTTTTCCAAGTTTAGACTTAGACAACTTAGACCAGGGGTGTCCAAACATTTTCCACTGAGGGCCGCACACTGAAAAATCAAAGCAAGCGGGGGCCATTTTGATATTTTTTTATTTTAAAAACCAATACAATATATGTATAAAAAATATACATTAAGGCCTCCACTCAGGCTTGATCCCGGGGACCCCAAAGGGTTTTGGTCCAAAAAATATTTAAAATGTGTCATTATTCAGTATTATTATCTCTAGATCAACATTAGGTCTATCTGTCGATATAACGTTTTTAAAGATTTAAGTCGTATGCTCTTTTTGTCAAAGAAAACCCTGTTTTTTTATGGAAAGAACACAAAATATGCAATATTTTTATGCAATAAAAATTTTAAGAGGAATATTTCAGATTATATAATAATTGGAACCTTAAAAAGGTCAATAACTCATAACACCATTGATTTCCATTCATTATTATTTTTTGAGCAATGACTCTTAAAAACAAATCACACAAAAATTATTGGGGATCCAAAAGGGTCCTACTCATTAAAGTGTTAAAAAATAAATTATACATTTTTTTTGCTGTTTACTTTTAACACAATAATCTCGAGATCAACTTCAGATCTATCCGTCAATTATTCGTTGTATTGTTGTTTATGTTTTTTGTTTGTTCGTTTTAGGCCCTTCTTTAAAAAAAAAAAAAAAAAAAAAGCTAAATTTTTTATATGGCAAACACAAAATATGCAACATTTTCCCAAAAAAATATCTCAAAGTGCATTATTTAATGTGATGGACGTAAATGGAGCCTTGGAGGGGGGGGGGGGGTGGGGGGGTTTGATTTTGATTCATTATTATTTTTTCAGAAAGAAACAGCTGCATGGCAACTTTGTGTTATTGGGGTTTTTTTTTGTGTGTTTTGTGGGGGGGGGGGGGGGTGTTACATTTCACATTTGGTCTTTCATACCACTTTTTATGTTTTTAATCGTATTTTAAAATGGGCCGTGGGGCCATTAAAAAATGACCTGCGGGCCGCAAATGGCCCCCGGGCCGCACTTTGGACATCCCTGACTTAGACAAACTTTATTGATCCACAAGGGAATTTGTTCCACACAGTAGCTCAGTTACAAAGGATGGAAAGGATAATACAGGTATAAAGTAGACTGAAAATGTATCATAGTAGCAATATAAAATATAACATATATGTTATATATACAGTATATAATATATACAGATATATTATATTATTATATTATAGGTTTATATAATATATACAATATATAACAAATCCTAATTACCATGTACAATATTACAGTATATGTAACAGCTGTAGCAAAAAAAAGGGCAGCATGAAATAGAGAGTAGATCCAGCAGAAAATATACATTATAAACAAAGAGAGGTAGCTAACATAGAAGGTGTCAGGTAATAGACAGATATCATCAATTGCTGTATGGCGAGTGATTATACAGCTGGATGGAGTGCGGGATGAAGGAATTCTTGAATCGAACACTGTGTGAACGAAGCTGAAGGAGCCTGTTGGAGTATGAGCTCCGCTGTCCCTCAATTATCAGGTGGAGTGGGTGGGCAGGATTGTCCATAATGGCGAGGAGTTCGTCCAGTGTCCTCCTGTCCCTCACTGACACACACGGCTCCAACTGTGTGCCAATAGTTTGTCCGGATTTCCAGATCAGTTTGTCAATCTGGTTTAAGTTCCTTTTGCTGGTGCTGCTCCCCCAACAAACCACTGCAAAGTACAGGGCACTGGCCACAACTGAATGAAAAAAGGAATTCAACAGCTTGCTGCACACATTAAAGGCCTACTGAAATTAGATTTTCTTATTTAAACGGGGATAGCTCGTCCATTCTATGTGTCATACTTGATCATTTCGCGATATTGCCATATTTTTGCTGAAAGGATTTAGTAGAGAACATCGACAATAAAGTTTGCAACTTTTGGTCGCTGATAAAAAAGCCTTGCCTGTACCGGAAGTAGCGTGACGTCACAGGTTGTGGAGCTCCTCACATCTGCACATTGTTTACAATCATGGCCACCAGTGGCGAGAGCGATTCGGACCGAGAAAGCGACGATTACCCCATTAATTTGAGCGAGGATGAAGGATTTGTGGATGAGGAAAGTGAGAGTGAAGGATTAGAGGGCAGTGGAAGCGATTCAGATAGGGAAGATGCTGTGAGAGGCGGGTGGGACCTGATATTCAGCTGGGAATGACTAAAACAGTAAATAAACACAAGACAGATATATACTCTATTAGCCACAACACAACCAGGCTTATATTTAATATGCCACAAATTAATCCCGCATAACAAACACCTCCCCCCTCCCGTCCATATAACCCGCCAATACAAATCAAACACCCGCACAACACACTCAATCCCACAGCCCAAAGTACTGTTCACCTCCGCAAAGTTCATACAGCACATATATTTCCCCAAAGTTACGTACGTGACATGCACATAGCGGCACGCACGTACGGGCAAGCGATCAAATGTTTGGTAGCCGCAGCTGCGTACTCACGGTAGCGCGTATCCAACTCAAAGTCCTCCTGGTAAGAGTCTCTGTTGTCCCAGTTCTCCACAAGCATGCGTATCCAACTCAAAGTCCTCCTGGTAAGAGTCTCTGTTGTCCCAGTTCTCCACAGGCCAATGGTAAAGCTTGACTGTCATATTTTGGGAATGTAAACAATGAAACACCGGCTACGTGTTTGTGTTGCTGCAGCCGGCCGCTAATACGCCGCTTCCCACCTACAGCTTTCTTCTTTGCTGTCTTCATTGTTCATTAAACAAATTGCAAAAGATTCACCAACACAGATGTCCAGAATACTGTGGAATTTTGCGATGAAAACAGACGACTTAATAGCTGGCCACAATGGTGTCCCAAAATGTCCGCTACAATCCGTGACGTCACGCGCAAACGTCATCATACCGAGACGTTTTCAGCAGGATATTTCGCGGGAAATTTAAAATTGCACTTTACTAATCCAACCCGGCCGTATTGGCATGTGTTGCAATGTTAAGATTTCATCATTGATGTATAAACTATCAGACTGCGTGGTCGATAGTAGTGGGTTTCAGTAGGCCTTTAAAGGACCTAAGCTTCCTCAGGAAAAAGAGTCTGCTCATGCCCTTCTTGTATACAACTTTTCTGTATACTGTTGTCTTTCCAGTTTCCATCTGTTTAGTCGTGTAGAATGGTGTCTGGGGCACAGTAGTTCGATATCTCTGAGAACGCGGCCGACGTGTAATCCTTGATATCACTGGACAAATCTTTTTTTGATTAAGTACAGGGATCTATTCCAGTGCATAATTTGAATTTTTTCTTGTATCTGCTTTTAGTGGAAAAATCTAGGCCCCTTGCATAATGAGATATTTTTGCACTATGTAGCCATGTTTGTTTGGTGGCCCACCACTTTGTTTACTTCCGTTCAAAAGTCACGTGACTCAATACAAACTATATGTAAATAAGATTTCAAATATTCAAACAGTTAATAGGATTTTTGATTATTTGTTTTTCTGTGTCTTTCTCAGTGCTCATCAATGTCTACACAGTGACACCTGACTTGAGGCCTGTTAACGACAAGGTATTGTTCACTTCTTGTAAGCAGCCATATTCATTTTAATCCAAACTACATTCGTCCCTCGCTTTATTTCGCTTTATAAATTTCAGCTTCACCACATCACTGATTTTCTTTATTTTAAAGCATATTCTGTAACATTTTCCCCTAAATTAAGCATTTCAAGGCATAGAAATGGCTAAATGAAGCAATATATCAATACTACAGTAGTATTGGCCACTGAAGGAGACCAAACCAATCATAGCGTGCTGTTCAGTATTGTGGCCACTGATTGGCTAAGCCTCAGGAATCATGTATTGGAATACATTTATTTTATGTATCATCTATTCTATTTACAATTAATGATTCCTACTCCACAGAAATTAATGTATTGCGGTCATGGGGACGACTGTATCTACTTCCCACTATCTAAAAATATTGTTGAAAATATATTCTTCAAAAAGTAGACTTTGTTTTACTACAGTCCATGATACTTACCTTGAAGAAAACAAGTGTGGGCGTAAACTCAAGATGATAATACAAAAAATTTTTTTCTTGAAATTAAAAACGGTTCTCTAAAAGGAAAACATTTTACTTTTTTAAGGAAAAAAATGTTCTGATCTTATGAAATGAATGGAATCTGATTTTTCTAACAATGTTTTTATATGTTATTAGTGTATTACATGATTTAACTGTTTACAGTGTATTAAAAAAAAGTTGTAATCTCACAACTATATATTTTCTTTTGAATAATTTATAAATTTACAAGAATAAAGTCATTTTTCTTCTAATTATGAGAATAAAGTCGACTTTCCAGAGGTTAAAATAATAGTATCAGCAATTGCTCAAGTAATAAACTGCTGCTTTGTAGTCTTCATGCTGCTTTGTTCTCATATTACAGTTAAAAAATGTTTTCTTATAATCTTACAACTTTTTATTCTGATAGTATATTCTTATGAAATTAGGTATTTCCGTCTAGTGCGATTACAAGTAGTGACTGGGTGTATAGAAATGTACATTACATTGCTTACAAAGACTGTTTTTTTCTCTCTCTTCTTTCTTTTTTCCCCCAACTTTTTTCAGGTTGAGGCGTATATTTTGGTGAGTGGAGCTAGGTGGGATCAACCTGGGATTGGCACCAGGGTTCACGCATCCGATCATACGCGAGAGGAGGGTGGGGTTGTGGAGTGAAAACAGGGACGCTCTCTGGAAGGGTGCAAGGATAAACACGCGCCGTGAAATAGACTCTCTTCACCTCCCCCATGGACAAAGTGTATCACCCTCTCTTTATACGAAACATTCTGCTTGAAGATAATAATGCCTTGTTTTGATTGCCACATTTAGTGTGATGCAGTGCAGTTCTACATACTACTCAGAGACTGAGTAGTATGTATATTATATAATATATAAATACATTTTTGTATTGGATTTTATTAGTTTGTGCAAGCATGTGTACCTAATGTTGTGGCTTGCCATTTACTAGGAGCTGATGTGTCCGTCCCCTGAGGAAAATATTTTGATAATGCTCTGAGAGAAAAAGCAGAGCTGCACTGTCACACCAATCAGGTATTTCTTATATATGATGTATGGATGTTGTCCTTTAGGATCCAAGGGGATCCAGGATGGTTCAGTGGAAGGGTCTTCAATCTATCTGTTGTGGTGAGCCATTTATTTTTTTCTATTTTGCTATCATTTCCACACAACATCAATGTTTAAGTGCAAGACTTGTCTTTCCGTTATCCTCTTTTGCATTGTAATTATTTTCTAAACCAGAATACTATCCCATGCAGGTATTGTCAACATGAGTTTCCCGCTGTCGGACCAGCCAGTGTTTGGAGAGTGGTTTATCTTCGTGGAGGTGCAGGGCCACACATATAATAAATCATTTGAAGTGCAGAAGTATGGTGAGAACCTGTTTTTATCTGAAGTATCCAAGCATTCCAACTACTCTTTATGAATTAATCCCGTTGCCTTTTCTCACAGTCATGCCCAAGTTTGAGTTAGTGATCGATCCACCTCGTTACGTCCGTGATCTCAACACATGTGAACAGGCCACCGTCCGAGCTCGGTAAGTCATCATAACATCAGCATCGAGTGTAATATATTTAATACTTGTCAGTAAGAGTTGCTTGCAACATAACAGGTGGAATACGTTTTGGGTTTAAAGGTGCCATATGTAATAATTTTATGTCAAGTCATCATTAAAGGCCTACTGAAACCCACTACTACCGACCACGCAGTCTGATAGTTTATATATCAATGATGAAATCTTAACATTGCAACACATGCCAATACGGCCGGGTTAACTTATAAAGTGCAATTTTAAATTTCCCGCTAAACTTCCGGTTGAAAACGTCTATGTATGGTGACGTATGCGCGTGACGTCAATCATTGAAACGGAAGTATTCGGACTCCATTGAATCCAATACAAAAAAGCTCTGTTTTCATCTCAAAATTCCACAGTATTCTGGACATCTGTGTTGGTGAATCTTTTGCAATTTGTTTAATGAACAATGAAGACTGCAAAGAAGAAAGTTGTAGGTGGGATCGGTGTATTAGTGGCTGGCTCCAGCAACACAAGCAGGAGGACTTTGATAGCAGACGCGCTATCCGACGCTAGCCGCCGACCGCACGGATGATCGGGTGAAGTCCTTCGTCGCACTGTCGATCGCTGGAACGCAGGTGAGCACGGGTGTTGATGAGCAGATGAGGGCTGGCTGGCGTAGGTGGATAGCTAATGTTTTTAGCATAGCTCTGTGAGGTCCCGTTGCTAAGTTAGCTTCAATGGCGTCGTTAGCAACAGCATTGTTAACCTTCGCCAGGCTGGAAAGCATTAACCGTGTATTTACAGGTCCATGGTTTAATAGTATTGTTGATTTTCTGTCTATCCTTCCAGTCAGGGGCTTATTTATTTTGTTTCTATATGCAGTTAAGCCCGATGCTATCACGTTAGCTCCGTAGATAAAGTGTTTCGCCGATGTATTGTCGTGGAGATAAAAGTCACTGTGAATGTCCATTTCGCGTTCTCGACTCTCATTTTCAAGAGGATATAGTATCTGAGGTGGTTTAAAATACAAAACCGTGATCCACAATAGAAAAAGGAGAGAGTGTGGAATCCAATGAGCCAGCTTGTACCTAAGTTACGGTCAGAGCGAAAAAAGATGCGTCCTGCACTGCACTCTAGTCCTTCACTCTCACGTTCCTCATCCACGAATATTTCATCCTGGCTCAAATTAATGGGGTAATCGTCGCTTTCTCGGTCCGAATCGCTCTCGCTGCTAGTGTAAACAATGGGGAAATGTGAGGAGCCTTTCAACCTGTGACGTCACGCTACTTCCGGTACAGGCAAGGCTTTTTTTATCAGCGACCAAAAGTTGCGAACTTTATCGTCGATGTTCTCTACTAAATCCTTTCAGCAAAAATATGGCAATATCGCGAAATGATCAAGTATGACACATAGAATGGATCTGCTATCCCCATTTAAATAAAAAAAATTCATTTCAGTAGGCCTTTAAATGGCCCTGATATGTCAAAAGGCATTAATAAATCATGTTCTTTTTGAATAACTTTATAACTGATAACGGTAGTTCAGCCGGGATATGCATATTTCAAAATTAGATTTACAGTCCCGTAATCTTGTTATTGTTTTCATTTCGATGCCCCGCCCTCCACCGTTTGACCAATTAAAAGTCTGTGAGTGTGTTACATCCAGGTTGCCAGTTACGCACCGCCCTCTTTGTCTAGCTACTGCCACTGGTAAAGTTACTAATCATGTCAGACCTTAGTAAATCTAAAATGCCTCGTTACGATTCCCAACTTATTCATGACAAAGCCAGGAACAAAACGAGGATTTGTATCGGGGATGCCTTTGAAAGATGGAGACGATTGAAGGCGGAGAAGATTTTTTCATCTGATGCTAAACTTACTCATTTCCTCCTTGATAGGTTAGTAAGGCATTTACGTTTTCTTATTACTTGTAATAAATGTAAATGGACATTTCGTATGTAAATTATATTGTCCAATACAGTCTATGATCTTGTCTAACAAAACTAGTATGTTCGTGCAACGAATGCTTAGTGTGTGGTGCTCAGCTCCTAGTGTAAATATAGGCTAACAGGGAAAATATATGTCCTTTAGCCTGTATGTCGATGTGTCATCCAACTGACAGGATAAAATATATATTCGACAAATAAAACCTATGTGGATATGGGTAGTGTCAGTGCCTATTTTGTTCTCAATATGCTGATACGCTGAGGAAATGTGTTCCAACATTAGCACGGCTAATTGCGGTTTCTGGAACCGTATGTGCATCAGGCGCATATGGGGTGGTATTTGCTTGGCACAATATAATGCATTACTTGTAATGATTTTCTACTTTGTGTATTGACATGGTCGTGAGCTATACGATTTATGCGTAATGTGGTTTATACGTAACGTGGGTTGGCTCATAGAATCGCACTCTGCACTGAAAGATGGTGATGTGCGTACATGGAAGAGAATGCAGTGCGTCAGGTTGGATGCAACATGGGGTTATGCTGGACGAAATGTGCCGGTAATTTTACTGTTGGCCTTGGCTTGCCATCAAAGTAGGCCTATGCGATGTATAAAATATTACATATAATTATTTTGATGGTGGTCCGTGCGGTCAAACTAAACATTTTAGCTGGGTAATGCCAACAATCTGTCCCCGATTCCCAACGAAAATATTCCTGCGTAACTTTACAAATACATTTGGCTAATCGACATCAGTAAAATGTGGCATAATTACTTAGTAAACCATCTTGCAAGAAGCATAAACAAGAGAAACCTACAGCGTAGGACTCGTCGATTGCCATTTGAAGTTCCTTGGAGTAGGATTCGGACTTGGCTGCGTATCTGGCAACCTCAGTCATGGAGAGATGGAGTAGACTACGGAATTTCGATCGTTATTGCAATACCATTTCTGGCCACATTATCACATATGGCACCTTTAAAACTGCCGCTATTTACTCGATCCTAAAACAGAAAATCCTCTTACATTCCATAACACTGTTGTTCATACAGAACAGAGACAGCAAGGAACTCCGTCTCTTACAGTCTGTTTGAAAGGGGCCAAGAAAATAAAATTAATTCACAGGCCAATATCACTGGCGTTGAAAAGACATAGAAAAATGTAAAACTCATAATATTAAAATGCATTGTGTGTTTGGATGTCAGGTATGTCAATAAAATGCACCAGTGTTAAGGCTTGTCACCTAAAAAATCAGCAAGTTATTGAGCATATCGATTATGAGCATAGTCGAAAACAATTGAGATGATTCTACTCCAGTCCTGTAGGAGGCAGTAATGCACATAGTAAACTGTTCTTCAGGAGATTTTTAACCAATGCAATCAGTTATAAACATTACACAGTTAAAAATATATTTGTTTCATTCCCAAAGATGGACAAAAACTTTCAGTTATCCACTACCTTCAATACATTGCTTTTTGTACACATTTGTCTCTTAATTTGTGCTTTTATGGAAAAAATTAGAGATGTGACATTTGCAAACAAAACAAGTCTTTTGAACAGATCCTTTACGTAAACAATGAGAACCAATTTTAGAGTTAAAGCCATTTATTTTATGCGCATGCAGGATTCTCTTTTCCAGTTCATTGTTCTGATGTGTATATGTAAAGTAGTTCAAGCGTACACACACCAGGAAGGGTAGTATAACTTTGTATTATATTCAATAGGATTGTTTATACTTTTTATACACAGTGCATTCATACATTTTATTCTTACTTATTTGTGTATTTTTTTCTGTGCCTCTGTACTACAAAGTTTTTTTAGGTGAGGAAAATATAAAAAATAGTGATATCACTGTCAAAGCATACGGATATGGTACCACCTTATGGAATGTTTACAACGAAATGCAACAAAATAAAACTATAGTCAAATAATTCCCACCAATAGAGTAATATTGGAAATTATTTTATCCACATTGTATCTTATAACTGCTACCAGTGATTGTTTCCTTGATAAACTATACAAGTCAGTCTTTTGAAAGGAATAACTCCTCAAGATCCCAAACCCCTTCAAAGAGCCATAAATCCCACTGCTGGGTTAAAATGTGTAATGTATGTTCCACAGGTACACATTTGGAAAACCAGTGTCGGGGAAGTTGACAGTGAACATGACAGTAAATGGAGTGGGCTACTACCGTCATGAGATGGGCCATCCTGTGATCAAATCCATGGAGGTCAGTTTATGTGTCACCCTGTTGCTTGGAGACTTAACATTAATATGCAAATGTTGTAATAAAGATCACACAACTCTTGTTTTACAGTGGAACTTCCAAAGTTGGGGTTGTACAATTCGGAGTATGACCAACATATGCTTAACTTCTTTTTACACTTGTCTGACAATAATTTACATGAGGTGACATGACCATCTTTGTATTACATCATCAGACCAATCAATTAATCAATTAAATGATATTTATATAGCTCGGCCTCTTAACCACAAACGTCTCAAAGGGCTTCACAAACTCACATTGACATCCCCTGATCTAAACCCATATTAGGGCAAGGAAAAACTAAAGAAAACCCAGATGGAGAAAATTAAGAATACTTAAGAAAGGACTGCAACTGTGGGGTTACCCTTCTTGGGTGACTGGCTGCAATGGCTGTCTAGTGCAGTGGTTCTCAAATGGGGGTACGCGTACCCCTGGGGGTACTTGAAGGTATGCCAAGGGGTACGTGAGATTTTTAAAAAAATATTCTAAAAATAGCAACAATTCAAAAATCCTTTATAAATATATTTATTGAATAATACTTCAACAAAATATGAATGTAAGTTCATAAACTGAACATCAAATCAAGTAGGCTATTCCATTCATTACAATACAACAATGCAATATTCAATGTTGACAGCTAGATTTTTTGTGGACATGTTCCATAAATATTGATCTTAAAGATTTCTTTTTTTGTGAAGAAATGTTTAGAATTAAGTTCATGAATTCAGATGGATCTCTATTACAATCCCCAAAGAGGGCACTTAAAGTTGATGATTACTTCTATGTGTAGAAATCTTTATTTATAGAATCACTTGTTTATTTTTCAACAAGTTTTTAGTTATTTTTATATCTTTTTTTCCAAATAGTTCAAGAAAGACCACTACAAATGAGCAATATTTTGCACTGTTATACAATTTAATAAATCAGAAACTGATGACATGGTGCTGTATTTTACTTCTTTATCTCTTTTTTTCAACCAAAAATGCTTTGCTCTGATTAGTGGGTACTTGAATTAAAAAAATGTTCACAGGGGGTACATCACTGAAAAAAGGTTGAGAACCACTGGCCTAGTGGGTACAGTTATTGAACAGTTAAATTAATACTGTTAATAAACTTTTTTTTTTAATTTGTTTAAATTGATATATACAGCTTTCACATGCTTTACAGTGGTCAATTTATTTTGTTGTTTGTTTTGTCTTATGTTTGACCCTGAAACAAACTCCCAGGTGCACACAACCAGTGCCAAGCACCAGGGGCGTAGCACCAAATTCTGGGCCCTTATACACAAGATTCCTAAAGGTCACCACCCTAAACCCAATGTCACCGCGCCATACACACACACATTGTATTTGTATTTACATGCACTAAAAAACAAAATGCATGGCATTGGTTGAAACCATATTCTTAAAACACATGTAAAACTTTAATTTGGTGTTTGACTTTTTAAATATGAGATTAACATATCAAGATAAACTTCCCGAAATAATTAGGTTTTGTTTGAGAACAAAACTTTTTTTTTTTAACAAAAAAACATTACATTTAATATGAAGATTAAACATTAAGAATAATAATAATAATAGTGTAAAGTAAGGATTAGCTGATACACATCGGATTATCATCTGTAGGTAAAATACATCATAACAATGATGCTTCATTATTATTGCGATAATATTGTTATTTTTGCATCTCCTGGGGGTTAAGTCTCCCTCTGTTTTTAAAACCTAGCGACGCCTCCATTTCTAACTTTTATCATGGGTGTTTAACGCACCACAGTTAATTGCGATGAGATGCAAAAGTGAAACTTTTACATAATTTTCTCCTATGCTGCCACAGATAGATTTATTAAATGTTTACCTTTCTTCAATCGCGTCATCCTTGTCCCAATCTGTTGGTGTAAGTGAATGATTAAAGGTAAACTTTGATAATGTTTTTTTTTTATTAACAGAAATTACATGAAAAAAAATTCTATGTTTACAAAAGCCCAGGACCCCACTGTGCACGGGGCCCCTGCACAACATCCCCACTCATTTTGGGACTTTGGGATAAAGTATTGTTTCAAAATCCAAGCTTATTCTGTTTGATCTTTGAGGTTCCACTGTATGTAGGATTTAAATTATATCACCAGATACTGAAATAACAGTTATTATTACACAAGTTACCGTATTTTTCGGACTATAAGTCACAGTTTTTTTCATAGTTTGGCCGGGGGGTGCAACTTATACTCAGGAGCGACTTATGTGTGAAATTATTAACACATTACCGTAAAATATCAAATAATAATATTTAGCTCATTCACGTAAGAGACTAGACGTATAAGATTTCATGGGATTTAGCAATTAGGAGTGACAGATTGTTTGGTAAACGTATAGCATGTTCTATATGTTATAGTTATTTGAATGACTCTTACCATAATATGTTACGTTAACATACCAGGCACGTTCTCAGTTGGTTATTTATGCCTCATATAACGTACACTTATTAAGTCTGTTGTTCACTATTCTTTATTTATTTTAAATTGCCTTTCAAATCTCTATTCTTAGTGTTGGGTTTTATCAAATAAATTTCCCCCAAAAATGCGACTTATACTCCAGTGCGACTTATATATGTTTTTTTCCTTCTTTATTATGCACTTTCGGCCGGTGCGACTTATACTCCAGAGCGACTTATAGTCCGAAAAATACGGTACATAAAACTATGCAGTAGGATTATGTTGGACCAGTGATTTTCACTAGTGGTACACGGGTTCCATCTAGTTGTACGCCAAAGAATATCTTGATTATAGTGCAGTGTTTTATTTTCCTACATTCAAACACATTGTTACTGTTCAAATTGTGCGTAGTGTTACAGTGGCCAAAAATACTACATATAATAAACCTCTGCATTGTTTTTAATGAATACTTAGGCCTACTACACAACTTTATTTTAATATTGGTCATTATGTTAAAAAAAAAATTGAGAAACACTGTGTTCAACGCTTTAATAGTACCCGAGCGCTGCTTTTGCTGTTCTCAGATGAAAGGTTCGGCCAACTTCAGCCTGTGTGTCAAAGACATGATGCCTGTGGATGTGGCTGACCACTTCAGGGGCACAGTGAGCATCTGGGCCTCGCTGACCAGCACGGATGGAAGCAGGCAGACCACGTTTGATGATTCCACACCGGTCCATAAGCAGCTTATTGACATTCGGTACTCCAAGGACACACGCAAGCAGTTCAAGCCAGGTCTGCCTTACAAAGGCAACGTAAGACAAACTGCTAATACATTTATAATGTCGCAACTATTGCAGGTATTGTTTAAATGAACCTTTTTTTTTTTTTAGATTGAGGTGACTTATCCTGATGGAAGCCCAGCGGATGGCGTGAGAGTACGAGTGAAGGCAGAGTTAACCCCGAAGGACAATGTCTACACTAGTGAACTGATCTCCAAAGATGGTAAGGCCACTTTTGAGATCCCGTCCATCCCAACTGCGGCCCAGTATGTGTGGCTAGAGGTCAGTGGTTATTGTTTCCTGACATTTAAGCATGGCGAGACAGATGAACTGATGAGTTTATTTTGCTAATATAGACAAAGGTGACGTCCATTGAAGGGAAGACCGTTGGGGACCAGTACTTGCCAAGCTACCTGTCCATCAGCAGCTGGTACTCTCCTAGCAGGTGTCACATCCAGATCCAGAGCCCTGGTGCCCCACTCAAGGTTCGTTTCTTCCTGCCTTTGTCCTTACATTGGACACTTCATTAGGTACATCTTTCTATATGTGCAGGTCGGTCAAGAGGCAGAAGTGGCTCTCAAATCCACATGTCCATGCAATTTCACCCTGCACTACGAGGTGGCCTCCAGGGGTAACATCATCCTGTCAGGCCAGCAGCTCGCCAACCTCACCGCCTCCCACAGAGGGAAAAGAGCTACGGTCACTTTCGATAAAAACATCCACACCACTCGCTCGCCCGTGTCCTCCTCAGGTAAATTTGTGGAGACTTACCCTATCAAAACACCTTTTTTGGTCCTCCTTAAGCCTTGATGTCATGTTGCAGGTTCTTCCTCACAAACTGAAATAGACAGCTGCGTGTCGTATCTGCGCTTCCCCGTCAGTCACACCATGGCGCCGCTCAGCCGCCTCCTTGTCTACTACGTGAGGGAGAACGGCGAGGGCGTTACGGACAGTGTGCAAATTCCCATCCATCCCACCTTTGAGAATAAGGTTTGCATCTACTTTACAGTATAGCAGAATTTTGTTCAACTGTAATCATGGATGTAATTGGGGGGTGCATTGGGGGAACATGTCCCCTACACTTTTTCAAAAGGAAGTTTTTATCCTCTGCACTTTTTAATGTCCAAAATTAATGTAACACTATTAATGGAGACAAGTCAAACACTTGTACCCGGTGGAAAACCGCTGCTCTGATAGAATCCCTTTAGACTGCCCACAAAGCTCATGCTTGGCTTCCTGACACTGCCCTTTTGCCAATGTGACATTTATTGACAGCACACAGCAACTGACCAATCAGTGGTCAGTTATAGGATAAGAGTGAGTCGTGATCATTCACAAGAAAAAGTTATTTGTGTTAAAAAATATATTAAAGGCCTACTAAAATGAGATTTTCTTATTTAAACGGGGATAGCAGGTCCATTCTATGTGTCATACTTGATAATTTCGCGATATTGCCATATTTTTGCTGAAAGGATAGAGAACATCGACGATAAAGTTCGCAACTTTTGGTTGCTGATAAAAAAGCCTTGCCTGTACCGGAAGTAGCGTGATGTCACAGGTTGTGGAGCTCCTCACATCTGCACATTGTTTACAATCATGGCCACCAGCAGCGAGAGCGATTTGGACCGAGAAAGCGACATTTACCCCATTAATTTGAGCGAGGATGAAAGATTCGTGGATGAGGAAAGTGAGAGTGAAGGATTAGAGGGCAGTGGAAGCAATTCAGATAGGGAAGATGCTGTGAGAGGCGGGTGGGACCTGATATTCAGCTGGGAATGACTAAAACAGTAAATAAACACAAGACATATATATATACTCTATTAGCCACAACACAACCAGGCTTGTATTTAATATGCCACATAACAAACACCTCCCCCCTCCCGTCCATATAACCGCCAATACAAATCAAACACCCGCACATCACACTCAATCCCACAGACCAAAGTACCGTTCACTTCCGCAAAGTTCATACAGCACATATATTTCCCCAAAGTCCCGTACGTGACATGCACATAGCGGCACGCACGTACGGGCAAGCGATCAAATGTTTGGAAGCCGCAGCTGCGTACTCCCGGTAGCGCATATCTACCTCAAAGTCCTCCTGGTAAGAGTCTCTGTTGTCCCAGTTCTCTACGTGTTTGTGTTGCTGCAGCCGGCCGCTAATACACCGCTTCCCACCTACAGCTTTCTTCTTTGCTGTCTTCATTGTTCATTAAACAAATTGCAAAATTTTCACCAACACAGATGTCCAGATTACTGTGGAATTTTGCGATGAAAAGAGACGACTTAATAGCTGGCCACAATGGTGTCCCAAAATGTCCGCTACAATCCGTGACGTCACGCGCAAACGTCATCATACCGAGACGTTTTCAGCAGGATATTTCGCGGGAAATTTAAAATTGCACTTTACTAATCTAACCCGGCCGTATTGGCATGTGTTGCAATGTTAAGATTTCATCATTGATTTTTTAAACTATCAGACTGCGTGGTCGGTAGTAGTGGGTTTCAGTAGGCCTTTAAAATGGTTGCTTTGTTGCTGTTAAACTGCCGAGTGAGATCATACAAATTTTAAACACTGCTTTTGTAATATTATAGGTTCAATTTATAGTACATTGTATAGGACTTGCTGCACCCGACACACGAGACACAGTTTAGAAGCAAAAATAGCTTGTAAAATGTAATTTATTAAATGACAGTGTTGTGGCGGACACGAGTACCTAGGTGGTTTTCACACCCAGTTGACCTCTGATGGAAGCGTGGTTATGTGACATGCTAGTTCTGTATATTGTACAGTATTTTGTATTACTATAGTGTTTTGTATATTGTACAGGATTGCTTATTATTTTTATTGGATAGTAGTCTGTTTATTTCAATTGTTAGTTTTTTCTTTATTACCTCTTGTGTAATTTATGTTTACCCCATATTTGTTCCCACTACTGCACCTTAAATTGGAGTCCTTAATCTCGTTACATGCAAATATAATGACAATAAAGTCCATTCTATTCTATTTCTATTCTTCTAGGCGTGCATATACTGTATGAGGCGTCGTTAATAAGCTCCTGTTAGAGAGTTTATGTTAGTAGTTAATAAAGACAAGTTTGGAAATAGTTAGTGTCTTTCCTCAAATTGTCACATTGGTAACTGCTACAGGGTGCTTTATATGAAATGTATTGCCAAACCTAGTCGCCTTACCCGTCACACCTACGTTTATAATGACAGTGAATATTATGTCTGACTCTAATGGTCTAGCGCAGGGGTCGGCAACCCAAAATGTTGAAAGAGCCATATTGGACCACAAATACAAAAAAGTAATCGGTCTGGAGCCGCAAAAAATTAAGACTTATATAAGTGTTATAATAATGGCAATACATGATGTACAGTAAGTGGCTAATTAGCTATATTAGCCTACTATCCAAATGAATATGTGTCGCAGGCTGACACAAATCTTCGTTGACAGAAATGTTAAATGTAATATTCATTCTACACATTTTTACAACATTGGAAAACATTAGTAAAACTTCTCAGAGGGTGAGATAATTCCTGGAAATGACTGTCTTAGAATGGTCAAAGGTATATATTTGTGTCCAAGTTAAAGGAAACTGCAGGCCGTCTTCTTCTAATGGATTTATTACAATCTTTGCAAGCTGGGTAACGTTTGCTGTGGTCTGGAACAACATGGCGCACAAACAACTATCAGAAATGTAGCCAATATTACATACAGATAATGTGTGATTAAACAAAAATGAACTAAATACACAGAGGACATTAGTAAAATAAATTATTAAATGAGCTCAAATATACCTACAAACGAGGCATAATGATGCAATATGTACCTACAGCTAGTCTAAATAGCTTGTTAACATGGATTAGCTTGCAGTCATGCAGTGACCAAATATGCCTGATTAGCACTCCAGACAAGTCAATAACATCAACAAAGCTCACCTTTGTGCATTCACGCACATCATAAAACATTTGGTGGACAAAATGCGTCAAAGGAGGAGTTGCATAAAACACGTCTTTCTGTGGCAGCGTCGGAGAAAGTTATACATGTAAACAAACTGAGTCAGAGTCCACACAACAGTGAGTTCAAGGGCCGCTGAAATTAGTAGGACAAAACGTCGCTCACCAAATACTCTCATCAGTGAAGCATAACCATATTAAACAGTGGGCTTTCTAACAATTAGGAATGTTTGTGTCATGTTTGTCCTCTTACAGAAATCATATTAAAAAAACAAACATTTTTCACCCCATATTTTTCCCATTTCCATACATTTTTTAAAAAGCTCCATGAAGCCACCAGGGTGCCGCTAAAGAGCCGCATGTGGCTCTAGAGCTGCGGGTTGCTGACCCCCGGTTTAGCCGCTAGAGTGCGCGATCATGAAGTGGAGAGTGGCAAAAGGTGGATACGATCCCCGTCCAAGCAGAACAAATACTAAGAAGCGAATAGTCCACAGTCGGTTCCATTATTGTTATTTTGCACTAAAAATTATTTCCTTATCCTTTCTACTTAATAAACCAAAACATGCATCTAAATACATTCAGGCTTGAGTCAAATAGTATTAACATTGTTTCACACAAATTAAAGGGGGCTAATAAAGAAAAAATATGCACTGATTCCTTCAAAACACACCCCTTTCAACTAGGGCTGCAACTAACGATTAATTTGATAATCGATTATTACTTCGATTAATAATCGGATAAAAGAGACAAACTACAATTCTCTCCTATCCAGTATTTTATTGAAAAAAAACATCTTACTGGCACCATACTTATTTTGATTATTGTTTCTCAGCTGTTTGTAAATGTTGCAGTTTATAAATAAAGGTTTATTAAAAAAATTAAAAAAATATTTTTTTTTTTTTTTTTTTAATTAAAAAAAAAAAAAAAACTCTGCGCATAGCATAGATCCAACGAATCGATGACTAAATTAATCGGCAACTATTTTAGTAATCGATTTTAATCGATTTAATCAATTAGTTGTTGCAGCCCTACTTTCAACCCAAATTTCGTCCCTGTCTGTAATCATATGTGGTTATAAACTCTGATATGAATTTACCTCATTAAACCGCTATTCCCCATTGCTGGCAGCTCTCATGCAGCACAAGAACATGCCTGGTTGTAGGCAAGACAATTATCTTGCTACTCACTTGTGTTTTCAACTGACAATAATGGCTGTGTGTCGACTCTTTTCCCTGGATTAAACATTTATACTGCTGTACAAACTGAGACTACTCCAAAGTAAATCCACTATTAACTTATATACTAGTGTCCCTTGAGAATATGTTGTTAATTAAATACAGTAAGGCGTTTAGTCATTTTGGTCAGATGCTGCCCAGGCCATGTTTTAAGGAAAAAGTAAACATTCTTAATTGTTACATTTGAAATCTAAAGTACATTTTTAATAGTTATGAGACCCATTTCTAGCAAATCGATCAGTATGACGTGCAATCAAAAGATACCGGTTATGTAAAGCTGAATGCGTTCTGCAACCAGCTCCCTCTGTGCAGTAAACAAACAGCTGTGTTAGACTTGGCAGAGCGGCTTGGTTCTTGCTTGCATTAGGTGGAGTTAACTCCCTGAAGTATTTACAGCTCCCTGGTATGCTATTACAACACTAGGCCTGTGTTGGTGGAGGAGTCGGACATGCTGTGTGAGGGGTGGAGTTCAGGGTTGCCAGGGCATGACGAGACAAGAGACCATATGGGCCTCCAGCAGATGAGTGGGGTCATGACAGAAGAGGATGACAGGTTGCGCGGTGGTGAAAGGAGGGCAGCGGAACTGGTTAACTGGGCTAATTTGTGACCACGGGACGCTGAAAAGTAGGTTTGATGTGGGAAAAATTCCTGCTTGACTCCCACCGTCCCTCCCACTTTGTTGAGGTTATATGTTTCCATACTGCTACTCTGGACTACAGGATGCATTTGTGCTGGTGAAGTTTTGGACATTTTCATTATTGTTTGCATTGCAGGTGTCCGTCTCCCTGTCCACTAATGAGTCCATGCCAGGGGACCCCCTGACCGTGCACGTCCATGCAGAGAAGGGCTCCTGTGTTTGCGTGGCCACTGTGGATAAAAGCATGTACTTATTAAAGCCGGACTTCCAACTTAGTCCAGACAAGGTTAGTCCTTTAAATGACAGTTTGACAGTGCAATTCTGGCTTGTCAATGATTCAAATACTCATTTTTAGATTGCACTGGCAATATCAGAAAGTTATTAGTTTAACATTATATCCCCATCGATATTGCTTGTCCTCATTAGGGTCACGAGTCACCCACATCTGCGGTTCCTTTCAGGGTTTCACATTGTTCCCATTGGGTTGAGTTTTTCTTGTCCTGATGTGGGATCTGAGCTGAGGATGTCATTGTGGCTTGTGCAGCCCTTTGAGACATTTGTGATTAAGGGCTATATAAGTAAACTTTGAGTGATAAATTGATAATAGCAACCTCTAGATCAGCGGTTCTCAAATGGGGGTACGCGTACCCCTGGGGGTACTTGAAGGTATGCCAAGGGGTACGTGAGATTTTTTTAAAATATTCTAAAAATAGCAACAATTCAAAAATCCTTTATAAATATAAATAAAAACCTATCTTTTTTTCCAAATAGTTCAAGAAAGACCACTACAAATGAGCAATATTTTGCACTGTTATACAATTTAATAAATCAGAAACTGATGACATAGTGCTGTATTTTACTTCTTTATCTCTTTTTTTCAACCAAAAATGCTTTGCTCTGATTAGGGGGTACTTGAATTTAAAAAAAATTCACAAGGGGTATATCACTGAAAAAAGGTTGAGAACCACTGCTCTAGATACCATCAGGAGATGGCTTACTGTAGGTTTAAAAAAAAAAAAAATCTAATATTCAGGAATATATTTATTTGTTATATGTCTAAGAAAATGAAACATAAATACATTAAATATCTAGGCTAAGAATTGTTTAAACATATTTTTTCATCATGAAACTACAAGCCACTGTAAATACATTAAATATTTTGGATACGTGTATTTGGTGAATTTACCGTATTTTTCGGGCTATAAGTCACATTTTTTTTCATAGGTTGGCCGGGGGTGCGACTTATACTCAGGAGCGACTTATGTGTGAAATTATTAACACATTACCGTAAAATATCAAATAATATTATTTAGCTCATTCACGTAAGAGACTAGACGTATAAGATTTCATGGGATTTAGCGATTAGGAGTGACAGATTGTTTGGTAAATGTATAGCATGTTCTATATGTTATAGTTATTTGAATGACTCTTACCATAATATGTTACGTTAACATA
This sequence comes from Entelurus aequoreus, assembly GCF_033978785.1. Taxonomy (NCBI): domain Eukaryota; kingdom Metazoa; phylum Chordata; class Actinopteri; order Syngnathiformes; family Syngnathidae; genus Entelurus; species Entelurus aequoreus. The sequence goes on from NC_084757.1 coordinate 20,214,093, forward strand.
CCAGGCACGTTCTCAGTTGGTTATTTATGCGTCATATAACATACACTTATTCAGCCTGTTGTTCACTATTCTTTATTTATTTTAAATTGCCTTTCAAATGTCTATTCTTGGTGTTGGATTTTATCAAATAAATTTTCCCAAAAAATGCGACTTATACTCCAGTGCGACTTATACATGTTTTTTTCCTTCTTTATTATGCATTTTCGGCAGGTGCGACTTATACTCCGTTGCGACTTATACTCCAAAAAATACGGTTGAAAGTGTTTGATCTGCTATTTGTCAACATTTTTTAAAGAAATATCAAAATGAAATTAAAAAAATATACAGTACAGGCCAAAAGTTTGGACACACCTTCTCATTCAATGCGTTTTCTTTATTTTCATGACTATTTACATTGTAGATTGTCACTGAAGGCATCAAAACTATGAATGAACACATGTGGAGTTAAGTACTTAACAAAAAAAGGTGAAATAACTGAAAACATGTTTTATATTCTAGTTTCTTCAAAGTAGCTACCTTTTGCTCTGATAGTTTTGCACACTATTGGCATTCTCTCAATGAGCTTCAAGAGGTAGTCACCTGAAATGGTTTTCACTTCACAGGTGTCATAGTTTTGATGCCTTCAGTTACAATCTACCTACAACTTTCAATAGTCATGAAAATAAAGAAAACACATTGAAATGAGAAGGTGTGTCCAAACTTTTGGCCTGTACTGTATAAGTGCCTAGGATTTTCACAAAGGTGTCAACGTTGTTCCTCAGGTGTTCAAAGAGCTGGCAGACTTTGACGTATCCGATGCCTTCGGCGTCCCTAAAGATGACGGACACTTTTGGTGGCCCGGGCTGTCGTCGAAGAGACGTAGGCGCTCGTCTGTGTTTCCGTGGCACTGGGACATTACTAAGGATGCACGCTTTGCGTTCACAGTGAGAACAAGCACCTTTTCTGGTACCAATCTTGATGTGTTTGCATTTATCTATGTGTATGTTACACACAGGAAACCGGCCTTGTAGTGATGACTGACATGGTGAGTTTGAACCACCGGCAGAGTGGTGGGATGTACACCGACGAGGCGGTTCCTGCTTTTCAGCCGCACAGCTCCACCTTAGTATCCGCCATGCCCTCTCGCATTCCGGTCAGGTATGTGACTACCTGGAAACACTGACTAGCCAATATGGGTGTGGGAAAAAATCGATTCGAATTTGAATCGCGATTCTCACGTTGTGTGATTCAGAATCGATTCTCATTTTTAAAAAATCGATTTTTTTTTTTTTAATGTATTTAAAAATTATTTTTTATTTTTATTTTATTTTTTTAAATTAATCAATCCAACAAAACAATACACAGCAATACCATAACAATGCAATCCAACTACTCTGCTTGCATGTCAGCAGACTGGGGTAGATCCTGCTGAAATCCTATGTATTGAATGAATAGAGAATCGTTTTGAATCGGGAAAAAAATCGTTTTTGAATCGAGAATCGGGTTGAATTGAAAAAAAATCGATTTTGAATCGAATCGTGACCCCAAGAATCGATATTGAATCGAATCATGGGACACCCAAAGATTCACAGCCCTAATATATACGTATATATGTATATATACACATGTGTATATATATATATATATACATTTGTATATATACATGTATATACATTAATATGTATATATGTATATATACATGTATATATGTGTATATATATTTATATATATATATATATATATATATATATATATATATATATATATATTATGGGTGCGATTCAGAATCGATTCTCATTTTTAAAAAATCTATTTTTTTTTTTAATGTATTTAAAAAATTATTATTATTATTATTTTTTTATTAATCAATCCAACAAAACAATACACAGCAATACCATAACAATGCAATCCAATTCCAAAACCAAACCCGACCCAGCAACACTCAGAACTGCAATAAACAGAGCAATTGAGAGGACACACAAACACGACACAGAACAAACCAAAAGTAGTGAAACAAAAATGAATATTATCAACAACAGTATCAATATTAGTTACAATTTCAACATAGCAGTGATTAAAAATCCCTCATTGACATTATCATTAGACATTTATACAAATAAAAAATAAAAGAACAATAGTGTCACAGTGGCTTACACTTGCATCGCATCTCTTAAGCTTGACAACACACTGTGTCCAATATTTTCACAAAGATAATATAAGTCATATTTTTGGTTGATAAAACATTGTCCTTTACAATTATAAAAGCTTTTTACAAAAATGTAGTACTCTGCTTGCATGTCAGCAGACTGGGGTAGATCCTGCTGAAATCCTATGTATTGAATGAATAGAGAATCGTTTTGAATCGGGAAAAAAAAATCGTTTTTGAATCGAGAATCGTGTTGAATTGAAAAAAAAATCGATTTTGAATCGAATCGTGGGACACCCAAAGATTCACAGCCCTACTAGCCAATATGAGATGGTTTTTGTTTAATTGTTCCTTATAGTACAATAGGGACGGAGCTCTCGATTATGTTACTATTCGAGTAATCCATCTATCAATTTATTTTGCTCAATCAAGTAATCTGATCAAACACACTTTGTAGCCTCAATGCGTATTTGAGAGAAAATACAAAAATAAACATAATAAATAAAACATGTTCTGCTTGCCATAACCTTTTTTCTTTTCTTCTAATAAATGTACGTCATCAGCATTGAAATCACATTTTAACATGTGTGCATGAATGAAAAAATACATTAGAATAAAATGAAAATATTTGCTGTTCAACGCCACATATATCACAGCACCCACACATCACTGCTCTCATGTGCGCTCTATTGCAGCGGCCGTGTGGAAAGTTCTGGGCACTTCATGCCGCTTAGATTTGATAAATTTTTAACAGTTATATTCATTTAGTGAAAAATTGAAGCAATGGGATATAAATTGAAGCTTCTTTCTAATCAAAGCAGTCGATTTAATCGATTAATCGTTGCAGCCCTAAAGTACAGTATCTCAGAAACGTACAAAAGTGGCAGCCGTTATATAGTATCTTCTCAATACTGTAGAAATGAGACTTCTATGTACGTTAGAGTAGTCAGTGTGCAGCATAGATTTACCATCCCCTTAATATTACCCAACAAGCAGCCATTATTGTTTAAATAGATATCAACACAAGGATTTTCTTGCTGACAGTCAAGTATGGTGGTGCTAGGGTCATGGTCTAGGGATGCATTAGTGCTGCCAGCACTGGAGAGCTGTGGTTAATTGAATTCCATCATGTCCTTCTGAAGCAGAAATCATAATTGACCAACTAATACAGTCCTCTTTTTTTAGGTATTTCAGCTCAAGAGTAATTTATTTTAGGCTGGCTTGCTCTTTTTAAATGACAGATTATATGCAGTGACAGTAGAGAGTCTTTAATGCTGTGTAGTAAAAATGCAGGAATGTTTTCTTGGACTAGAAGTCTGTTTTATATGCAAACAAAAAGGTTGGAATAATCACTTCATGACTTTAATCACAAACATCTCCGTGTTCAATCAGCTCTCCGAAAACGGCCGAGCAGAGAAAAACAAAGGCATTAGGATCTGATTGCTCGTACCATATTCCGCACGGACATTCCTTAATGCTACTCATTCTGGTGATGAACATTAAACACATGATGCGACTTAGTAGGATGTCAGCATGCAAATCCTGTATAAATCACTGGTTCCTTTTATGGTGTTGTTTTATTGTGAGCAGCTGAAGCCTTTGACTGATGTCAGCTTGTGTTTGGCTCGCAGACCAGAGATGCGGAGGCGAACATTCTTCCCGGAGACATGGGTGTGGCACTGCCTCAACGTCAGGTATGTCAAACCTGATGTTTTTTTTTTAGTAAATACGACGGGAGCAAAGTGCAAGAAAAAACATAAATCCAGTAGAGCCCGATTCTGTTCGGTCTGTTAACTGTTCCTGTTTGTGTTTGAATATGCCTCCTTTAAACTTGCCAATCTTGGACTAAACTAGCACAATTCATTGATTTCCATATGTCTTTGGAAAAGACTTCACTTTCCTTTAAACTAGCAAAGCTCTGATTTCCTATAACGTCTATGAAAGTGGATTCTGGTGGGATAGAATAATAAACATTTATTGAACTTTATTATACTAAGCCAACTTCATTAAAGGTTGCATGACGCAGCTCATATTGACACAGGTGCATTTCCCGTGTCACCAACAGCGCCGAAACAGGCGATGGGGAGCTGCGACTGGACGTGCCCGACTCGATCACCACGTGGGTCACAGAGGCCGTCGGCTTGTCGAAAGAAAAGGGGCTGGGCTTGGCGGAGAGGGCGGAGCTTCGTACCTTCAAGAGCTTCTTTGTTGACTTCACGTTGCCTTACAGTTTGATCCGAGGGGAGCAAACCAAAGTTCCCCTGACCGTCTACAACTATTTGACCACATGTGCTGAGGTATGATGAGGGTTGACTGGAATCAAGTGTTTAACGGGCTTCCTGGGCTTTAAAATGTGAGGTTGTTAGAAACTCATATCATTTTCATTTGCATTCATTTATTTATTTATTTCAGGCAATCACATAAAAAAGTACAAATTTGACAACACATAATATAAATGAATATAGTGCAAAAGGTAATGTATAGTATGTAATTCATGATTGTCCAGTTTTGCCTGAAAGGGAGTGGGAAGAAGATAACCTATTTAATCCTGTAGGAGCCTAAATGCTGTTTAAGTTTATTTACATTTTATGGAAAGTGCTTTATGTTTGTTCAGCCAAAATGGGACTATTTACTTTATTTGCATGCTTAGAATAATTATTACATTTGTCTAAATGATTTGATGACGTAACTGTTTAAATTGCATATATGGCGGAAGGATCTGTGTGGTAGGTTGGTTTTTTGGACACAGTGCATTATGGGTAATGACCGTCAGGTGCGGTGGAATTGAGCCACACAGTTTTTTGACCTCACTCTTACTTTTTCTAACTCTTTTTTACTGTAACAAACTCGCTTCATTTTGCCATTCATTTGTTCCCACATCGTTATTGTTTTGCGTTTTGAATTATTAAATTCACAAGTAAACTATACAAAACGAAGAGGACCGTCTGGAGTTGTGTTTGTTGTCGCCGCAGCAAGCGAAGCCAGGAGAAAGTAGAGGAGCGTCAAGCTAAAGGCTTCATTAGGAATCTACAAATCCCACCCCCAGTTCTCCATTCAGTGATTATTCACATGAGTTTCGCTCTTGGGCAAGGTGTAGTACCCGAATGCCCCCCCCATCAGGGTTACGATACCCCCATGAACTACACTAAAAGAGGATGCGTTACCCGGCCCGGAGGAAGCCCGGGGCCCTCCTCCGGAGCTAGGCCCGGAGGTAGGGCTCGTCAGCGAGCGCCTGGTGGCCGGGCTTGCCACGGAGCCCGGCCGGGCACAGCCCGAAGAAGCTACGTGGACACACCATCTTCTCTGCCACGTGGGCCCACCACCCGCGGTCGGAACCAGTGGGGTCGGGTGCGCTGCCAAGTGGATGGCAGTGAAAGTGGAGGCTCCAGACGGACCAATTCGGGGCAGCAGAGGCTGACTTTCGGGACGTGGAACGTCTCTACGCTGGTGGGGAAGGAGCCTGAGCTGGTGCGAGAGGTGGAGCGCTACCGGTTGGATCTGGTGGGGCTTACCTCTACGCATAGCAAGGGCTCTGAAACCACACTCCTGGACAAGGGATGGACCTTGTTCACTTCTGGAGTTGCTCAGGGCATGAGGGCACAGGCGGGTGTGGGGATACTCACGAGTCCCCGGCTGAGTGCCTGTACGTTGGAGTTCACCCCAGTGGACAAGAGGGTTGCCTCCCTTCGCCTTAGGGTTGGAGGGGGGAAAACTCTGACTGTTGTTTGTGCATACGCACCAAACAGGAGTTCAGAGTATTCAGCCTTCTTGGATACCTTGCATGGGGTCCTGTATGGGGCGCCGGCAGGGGATTCCATAGTTTTGCTGGGGGACTTCAACGCGCACGTGGGCAATGACAGTGATACTTGGACTGGCGTGATTGGGAGGAACGGTCTCCCTGATCTGAACCTGAGTGGTGGATTGTTATTGGACTTCTGTGCTAGTCACGGACTTGCGATAACAAACACCATGTTCAAGCATAAGGATGCTCATAGGTGTACCTGGTACCAGAGCACCCTAGGCCAAAGATCAATGATCGATTTTGTAATCGTATCAGCTGATCTGAGGCCGTATGTTTTGGACACTCGGGTGAAGAGAGGGGCTGAACTGTCAACTGATCACCATCTGGTGGTGAGTTGGGTTAGATGGCGGGGGAAACCTCTGGACAGACCTGGCAAACCCAAGCGTGTAGTGCGGGTGAACTGGGAACGTTTGGAGGAGTCCTCTGTCCGGAAGGACTTCAACTCCCACCTCCGGCGGGACTTCTCTGCCATCCCTGTGGAGGTTGGGGACATTGAACAGGAATGGGCAATGTTCAAAGCCTCTATTGCTAAAGCTGCAGCTGCGAGCTGTGGCCAGAAGGTCTTAGGTGCCTCAAGGGGCGGTAACCCTCGAACACCCTGGTGGACAGTGGTGGTCAGGGAAGCCGTCCGACTGAAGAAGGAGTCCTACCGGGGTATGTTATCCCAGGGGACTCCGGAGGCAGTTGCAAGGTACCGACAAGCCCGAAGGGCAGCGGCCGTGGCTGTGGACGAGGTTAAGCAGAGAGTGTGGGAGCAGTTCGGGGAATCCATGGAGAAGGACTATCGGGCGGCACCAAAGCTGTTCTGGAAGACCATACGGCACCTCAGGAGGGGGAAGCAGGGAACCATCCAAGCTGTGTACGGCAAGGATGGGACTTTGCTGACTTCAAGTGAGGAAGTCGTAGGGCGTTGGAAAGAGCACTTTGAGGAACTCCTGAACCCAAATACATCAGACACACCCTCCCTGATAGGAGCAGGGCCTGAGGATGATGGGGGATCGACGTCGATCTCTCGGGGTGAAGTCACTGAGGTAGTTCGACAACTCCACAGTGGCAAAGCTCCGGGGGTTGACGAGATCCGTCCAGAAATGCTGAAGGCTCTGGGTGTTGATGGGCTGTCTTGGTTGATACGCCTTTTCAACATTGCGTGGAAGTCTGGGACAGTGCCGAGGGAGTGGCAGACTGGGGTGGTGGTTCCCCTTTTCAAAAAGGGGGACCAGAGGGTGTGTGCTAATTACAGGGGTATCACACTACTCAGCCTCCCTGGGAAAGTTTACGCCAAGGTACTGGAAAGGAGGGTCCGGCCGATAGTCGAACCTCAGATTCAAGAGGAGCAATGTGGATTCCGTCCTGGTCGTGGAACAACTGACCAACTCTTTACGCTTGCGGGAATCCTGGAGAGGGCCTGGGAGTATGCCTATCCAGTCTACATGTGTTTTGTGGATTTGGAGAAGGCGTATGACCGCGTCCCTCGGGAGATCTTGTGGGAGGTGCTGAGGGAGTACGGAGTGAGGGGAACCCTGCTAAGGGCCATCCAATCTCTGTACAACCAAAGCGAGAGTTGTGTCCGGGTGCTTGGATGTAAGTCGGATCCGTTTCCAGTGGGGGTTGGTCTCCGCCAGGGCTGCGCTCTGTCACCTATCCTGTTTGTGATTTTCATGGACAGGATTTCTAGGCGGAGTCGTGGCCATGGCGGAGAGGGTATACGTCTCGGGGGGCTAAAGGTTGCGTCACTGCTGTTTGCAGATGATGTGGTCCTGATGGCACCTTCGGTTCGTGACCTTCAGCTCTCACTGGATCGGTTCGCAGCCGAGTGTTCAGCGGCTGGAATGAGGATCAGCATCTCCAAATCTGAGGCCATGGTTCTCAGCAGGAAACCGATGGTTTGTACAGTCCGGGTAGGGGACAGGACTCTGTCCCAGGTGGAGGAGTTTAAGTATCTCGGGGTCTTGTTCACGAGTGAGGGAAAGATGGAGAAGGAAATCAGCCGGAGAATCGGAGCAGCTGGGGCAGTATTGCAGGCTCTCTGCCGCACTGTTGTGACGAAACGGGAGCTGAGCCAGAAGGCAAAGCTCTCGGTCTACCGAGCTATCTACATTCCTACTCTCACCTATGGTCATGAAGTGTGGGTAATGACCGAAAGAATAAGATCGCGGATACAAGCGGCCGAAATGAGTTTCCTCAGAAGGGTGGCTGGCATCTCCCTTAGAGATAGGGTGAGAAGTGCAGTCACCCGAGAGAGACTCGGAGTAGAGCCGCTGCTCCTTCGCTTGGAAAGGAGCCAGCTTAGGTGGTTCGGGCATCTCGTGCGGATGCCTCACGAGCGTCTCCCTAGGGAGGTCCTCGTTGCACGTCCCACTGGGAGGAGGCCCCCCGGCAGGCCAAGGACCAGATGGGGGGATTACATCTCCTCTCTGGCCTGGGAACGCTTCGGGATTCCCCAGGAGGAAGTCGCAAATGTTGCTCTGGAGAGGGAAGTCTGGGGGTCTTTGCTGGAGCTGCTGTCCCCGCGACCCGATTCCGGATAAGCGGTTGAAGATGGATGGATGGATGGAGTTTCACTCTTACTTTGTTCAAGAATTATAATACAGATGTTGTATCATAGTGGCATTACCACAGGTAACAATAATTATTACACTGTAACAATAATTTGTATCAACAATGTAGGAATAATGCATATACCAACAATGGTAATAGACAACATAGCAATAATGGTAAGGAAACATTGAGCACATGTTAACACTTTAAGACAGAGTATAGCAGCAGGTCAATTTAAAGACCCTCATCTCTATATTTGAACCAGACCCCATGTTTGTACAATAGTTTAAATCGATTAATAGTCTGGCATTGCTTGTGTTGTAAGTCCAGTTTGTTCCATAGTTTTACTCCGCATACACACACACAAAAACGTTTACGAGTGGCTTGAGCTCTCGGCAATAAGAAATATCCAAAGCCTCTCAAGTATCTACTGTTTTCTTTTTGGTCCGGACCAGAGTACTATTCCAGAATAGGAATTTCCATGTTAATGAAACAAAATATAGAATAATATATCATCACTTTGAGGAGCCTCTATGAATTCCATGTTGGCTCTTAAGTGGGTCCATGCCGCACTCCGAAGAGATGACATCATTATTTTTGCAGATGCGCCTGTGCGTGCCTTGCTCTGATTTCGTGTTAGATGAAGATGCAAAGCGGCGCATCCCGTTTCTTCCCAGCAACTTGCAATTCCTATATCTTCTGCTCCTGTAACTTATGACTTTTGGGGCTTGGATAAAAGGGCATTCTTCTTATGAGAAGTGGAAAATGAGTGGAATTTAAATTCTCAGAGGAGCTTGTGAAGTGTGAGTCAGTCCGCTTGAATATTTCAAAGAGATCTGCTTGGCGAGAAGGCTTCTTATGAGGGCGGGACATGCTGAAAATTATTGTTTGCCTCCTGCTTTTTCATTTTACTTTTTACATTTTTTTTACAGGTTCACATTAAAGTGTCAGTTCCAAAGGGCATCAAGTTCATTGGTCATCCCGGAAAACATCACCTCACCAGGAAGAAGTGCGTGGCTCCTGGGGATGCTACACCAACCACCATAGTTTTTGCTTTTAGTGAACTGGGCCCAGCAAACATCACAGGTATCAAGTTTATTTGTTCTCCTCGCCTGACTTAACTCTTGACAAAACTACATAACATCTGCCCCAACTGCAGCACATTTTTAAATACATTTTCAGGCCATATTCTTCATGTGCTTAAGTGAAAACAAAGAAACAAGTAATAAAATAATAAGAGAGACTTCCAGAAAGCTATCAAATATATTCGGATTGCCTCCATTGTAGACACCTGCAAACATCCACATTTGAGACAAGTATATAAGGACCATAATGCCACTGAATTACCAACCAAAAATCAAAATGTCCATCGTTTACTGCAGGGGTGTCCAAACTTTTTCCACTGAGGGCCACACACTGAAAAATCAAAGCAAGCGGGGTCCATTTTGATATTTTTTATTTTAAAAACCAATACAATATATGTTTAAAAAAAATATACATTGAGGCCTCCACTTAGGCTTAATGAAAGGGTTTTGGTCAAATAAATATAAAAAATGTGTCATTATCATGTGTCATCATTGGGACTGTATAGCTCGTTTGGTAGAGTGGCTGTGCCAGCAACTTGAGGGTTTCAGGTTCGATCCCCGCTTCTGCCCCATCCTTGGGCACGACACTTTACCCACCTGTTCCCAGTGCCACCCCAGGGTTTCCCACACATTCATTTGTTTGTGGCGGCCCGCCACGAAAGAATTACGTCCGCCACAAATAAAATAAAAAATTTAAAAAATATATTATTATTTTTATTTTTTTATTTTTTTTGTCCTCTCCAGCTTCTTAGGCATATCATACAGTTGATGTAGATGCCCATATCGGCTGTTCAGATTTACTTTACAAAAGAGAAGTGTAGGATACTTCTCTTGTTGCCTTATTTGTATTTGACTTTATTAAATGTATTTAAGGGTGCAAAGTCTGCAGGCAGTAGGAAACACATGGTTAAGTGTAGGGAGTAAAACTAATGGCAGTCTAAAGTTCAAGATTTTTTGAGCTCTTTGTTCAGTGGATCAGATGTTTGATGAAGCTCTGTGTCTATCTACCACCACTACTGTTTTCTGTTTATTTGTTACTGACTGTGGCAGGACACCTCTGCCTCTGTTTCACTTTATGTTGCTGGTAAATAATATGGTTGTAGTAGTAGGCTAAAGTTAAATTATTTAGTATGCACTAATTAAAGGGGCAGCGCTTTGAGACATTTTAGCTTTTATATTTTATAAGATATATTTTTTGTAAGAACCACAATTAATAAATATATTTCAGTGAATAACTTATTGTTCAAATCTGTATATAAATATGTACATAAAGTATTGTAATTATATTGTAAAATGGATGGATGGACGTTTAAAACAAAACTGTTATTATTAATTAGTAAGTATACATTTTTTGAGCATTTTTAGAGAAAATCAAATCATTGTAGTAAATTATGCAAATTACTCGATGATGTCATTGTGACCACGCCCATAGCCACGCCCCACCGCCACAGGTATCTTGGCAGTTTATGGGAAACACTGCACCCACACCGGTTTAAAAATGTAACTTAGATATTGGGTTTCACAATGTAAAGCACTTTGAGTCACTAGAGAAAAGTGCTATATAAATTAAGTTTACTTCACATTATTCAGTATTATTATTCAAGGTCAATATAAAGTTGTATGCCCTTTTTGTCAAATAAAATCCTGTTTTCTTATGGAAAAAACACAAAGTATGCAATATTTTCACCCAATAAAAATTTTAAGTGGAATATTTTGGATGATGTAATAATTGGAGCCTTAAACAGGTCAATAACTCATAACAACATTGATTTTAATTAATTATTATTTTTCGAGCAATGACACTCAAAAAAAAAATTCCCACTAAAATGATTGGGGATCCAAAAAGGTCCTGCTCAGTAAAGTTAAAAAAAATAAATCATAATTTTTTTTTTAACTTTTAACACAATTGTCTCAAGATCAACTTCAGATCTACCCGTCAATTATAGTTTTTATTGTTGTTTATGTTTTTTGTTTGTTTGTTTTAGGCCCTTCTTTAAAAAAAAAAAAAAACTAACTTTGTTTTTTAAATGGCAAACACAAAATATGCAACATTTCCCAAAAAACTATCTCAAAGTGGACTATTCAATGTGATGTAAATGGAGCCTTGAATAAGTCAATAATTCATTATAACATTGATTTTGTTTAATTATAATTTTTTAAAGAAAGAAACAGCCTGCATGGCAGCTTTGTGTTATTAGAGTAAACATTGTAACATTTTCTTGTTACATTTCACCTGTTTGCTCTTTTATACCACTTTTTATGTTTTGATTTTTTTTAATCGTATTATTAGAATGTGCCGTGGGGCCTTTAAAAAAATGACCTGCGGGCCGCAAATGGCCCCCGGGCCGCACTTTGGACACCCCTGGTTTACTGTGTCTCTGTTAGTGGGAGCGATAAGAAGGGTGCGACTAAGGAATAAAACGCAAGACGGCCGTGCATGTATCGGCCACGTTTGGACATCTTGAAACGTTCAATGTATACAACAATTACGACTTGATTGTGATAATTGCAATATGCGACTACGTAATAGAAATGGTGTGTTTTAGACGCTATAAAAAGGCAGAGGAGGTGATCAACAATCGGTTTATTCATCACATTTGATCAACACTAATGTAGGAAGCATAATAACCAAAACATGAAATGAATTTGAATCGATTGACTTATTGACTGTTAATATCAAACTGTCAGTCACGCAGAGACTTGCACACACATGATACACAGACATGAAGTGAATTATATTTATATAGCGCTTTTCTCTAGTGACTCAAAGCGCTTTACATAGTGAAACCCATTATCTAAGTTACATTTAACCAGTGCGGGTGGCATTGGGAGCAGGTGGGTGAATTGTCTTGCACAAGGACACTGCAGCAGTGACTAGGTTGGCAGAAGCGGGGATCGAATGCAGAAGTGGGGATCGAACCCAAAACCCTCAAGTTGCTAGCATGGTTGCTCTACCAACCGAGCTACGCCACAGACACAGCTGTTAAGGCCCTATGACCTGTCATGGCTTCACAAATATTCGTACAAAACAGAACTCTTAACATCACAAATAACATCAAAGTTTAATCTACAGATTACTTTTTACACCAGCCAGGAAGAAGAAGCTATTTTAGCGTGCATACACACACTACATCACCATGACCACACACATACAAAATCTAGCACGGCCTGGATTTATACAGTCTTTTCCAAATTTAAAGTTTTATCTTTTTCATGGATTTCATTGACATTCACAATGTTATTTAAAACTCCATGTTCCATTATTTTCACGGAGCCAAAAAAAGGCGTCATGGCGAATTCTGCTTCATTAGCAAAGCCTACCTTTATTCACGACTTAAGCACTTGTGCCTCACTTACAAAGGGTGGGCTTGTCTGCAGGCTGGATGGGAGAATACGAATTTGCAAGAAATGTGCTTAACTTCAAGCCAGTAAAAAAACACTTCGGCGCAAACAGAAGTAAAGGGCCCTAAATAAATCCTTCCGCATATTTGGTGTGATACCTGTGCTTATTATGCAAAATATTATAGATTTATCCTCTGTCAACAATGACATCGAAGTACTAATATCTCCATCCTGAAAAAGCCAGCTTTGTGTTGATGTTGGGAGTTGTGATGCCTGTGAATGCACCCTACGTGAATGTGAGAATGGTGGTGGATAATGGGAAAGTGTTGTGGAGGTGTATGCTACAAAAATTGGTAGTGGTGTAGTACTGATTAAAAAGGTAAATTGATTAGATTAACCGTTACTGGAAAACTTTAAAGCTATCATTGACGCATTTGCGATCACTTCAATTAGACCAGTGGTTCTTAACCTTGTTGGAGATACCGAACCCCACCAGTTTCATATGCGCAGTCACCGGACCCTTCTTTAGTGAAAAAAATAAAAATAAAAATTCAAATTCAAGACAAAGTTATGTTTTTTTACTGGTGCACAAAATGAACCCGTGCATCAACATCACCTTGTTCAAAGAACAAAACCAACACAGTGCATGAACTCACAACAAATTACACACATGCAAATCAGTCTGACTTCTGCTGTTGCCATATCCTTAAAGTTTTTATTTACACGATGAGTCGGGTGTGTCTTGACCTCCGCGGCGGAGGCTCCGTCGAACCTCTGAGGCCGACTCACCGAACCCCTAGGGTTTGATTGAACCCCGGTTAAGAACCATTGAATTAGACACATCTGATCCCCTTCAATTCCCTCTGATCTGCTTTAGTTACTGAAAAAAGCCAAATTAATTGTGGTTAAAATGCAAACTTCAGCGGTTTACCATGCACAATTGTCAACGGATCCTCTTTTAAATGTTGTGAAATTATTTAAATACAGTAGCTGGGCCAAAGATTGTATTGTAATTCTCCCACAATGGTATAACATATTGGTACCAGGACTTTGGCCTCTACAGCGTGACGCCCGTAAGAAAAGCCGTGCCCTGTAGGCTGTGTGTGTGTGTACGTGTGTGTGTGTGTGTGATCTGCTCGCCCACCTTGAGGTACAAACATTCCCCTTCTGGGCGTATGTGAGAACAAAGCTGGCCAACAGCGGGGAAGCCGCCACAGCTGTGCTGTGACACTCAGTGGCATGTTGATGAGTTTGCAGGTCACTAGCGGTCAATGGGCCCCCCATGGCCCCACTCCTTCTCCCCTTGGCCCCCCTTATGTTTCCCTCTCACTACACACACACAAAGAGACGCCACTGGCACATGGCCACATTTCCAATGCGAGGGTCCTTGTACAGGCATGTGTGTCTTGTGCAATGTGCTGTATGTTGTACAAGATGTCCACAAACAAGGTTTAGAAGAATGGCTACATCTGCTGGGTTTAACTCAGCCATTAATAATGTTGATGTATCATAGAAGTAACTTAAACAATCCTAAATATTTCCCAAAAGTGAGTCTCAATGTCTTAAAAGGCACAGTGCCATGTTCAACTTCACCAAGGAAGAGAATAATTATAATTTACTTATTAGCAGTAGGATCTTTGGTTGTGTAGTTGTTCATACAGTTGACTTTTGAGAAACTGGCATTGGATTAGCTCCCGCTCAATGTGTCCTGTCATAAGTCCAAGTCCTAGTCAGCCTTTTACCTCAAGTCCAAAGTGCCCAAACTTTTTCCGCAGAGGGCCGCATCCAGAAACATTGAAAGATGCGGGGTGCCACTTTTAATGCATTTCGGGTATGAAGAACAAGCTACCTGATCAATAAATCAATAACTTTGCTTTGGGTTATATTCAAGGAACCTTATTTTCATAGCAGCACACAGAAACACATGAAATGGGACGAAATGTAGTACCCGAGGTCCCAGATTTAGACCAAAGAGTACCAGAAGAACGATAGTATGTACATGATAATGTAAATAGAATATAGAGTATCAAAAGAATCAAATAAATAGAAAAATATAAAAAGATTAAAATCCTGCAAAATGACAGCAAAATGAACCAACTAAAAGTCCAGTTCAGTACAGTTGGCACATGTGATATGCAGTGTTGGGTTGGTTACTGAAAACCAGTAACCAGTTACAATTACTAGTTACTTTATTTCAAAAGTAACTCAGTTACTAACTCAGTTACTTACACCAAAAAGTAATGCGTTACTGTGAAAAGTAACTATTTAGTTACTTCTTTTTTCCACCCTTTTTTTAAGGCTCCCATTAATGCCCTTTTAGCCTTCATTTCTGTACTGTTATTGCACTGGAGAATAATACAATCTGTTGATCAACTTGACATGCATTTGCATCACTGAACTCAGAAAGCAATGTGGTCTACATACAACACACAAAGACAAAGATATGTTTCAAAGGGCCAATTTATTTCAGGCCAGAAAAAATTGACAGAACTATTTTAAATAGCTGCAACATAATGGCACTTTAACTTTAACTCTAAGTAGATAGGATCTTTGATCCAAGACACAACTTACATTTAACTAAAATGTTATTTTCTTTGTGCTCGACAAAAGAAAAGGATTGAGAATGTCTCCATGTTAAAAAAACTCGACTTCTGGCTTCGCCATGATGTCTTGTTAGTTGTTATGAGAGTAGCGTATGTGTGTGTGTGTGTGGCCCTTTAAGATATGACAGCATGAGAGGTGAGTGACATCAGTGAGTGAGTGGGCGAGAGAGGTGAGGGAGCAGCGACAGTGAGTGCGTGTAGGTGCTCTAGCTTGGTGGATGGCTGCATGCAATAAAGTCACAAAGTTGCAACAAACCGCCGGGCTCGTCATTCACCCTCAGCTGTAAAGACCCTCTTCCGGGTAAAGTGAAGGTTGTTAGACCCGAAGTACGGGGAGGCGTGCTTTCTGTGGGTGGGGGAAAGCACGCCTCTTCTTTTCCACCGGAGCGCTCCAATAAAACACACTCAGATCTTCAGTTTCTAGCCGATACTACATAAAAATAACGTAAAATAACGCAGTAACGCAGTAACGGTAACTGAGTTACTGTATATAAAAAAATAACGCGTTAGATTACTAGTTACCACCGAAACTAACGGCGTTACAGGGACTATCTAATAATCTAATAATAGGTTAATCAATGATGGACTAAAGTTATATTTAGAATAGGCCTGGGCCACACTTTGGACATCCCTGCACAAAGTCACTTGGTATAGGCCCTAGCACCTACCAAAAACTGTCAGTAAAGAAAATTGATTTATTATAGAAAACAAATACAATTTGCAGATTTGCTCAGAAGATTTTTTTTACTATATTTTGGTGGTGATCCAAATTAGAATTGTTCAAGTTTGACCTGATTGCCTGGTTCTCAGCAGGAAACCGATGGTTTGTACAGTCCAGGTAGAGGACGAGACTCTGTCCCAGGTGGAGGAGTTTAGGTATCTCGGGGTCTTGTTCACGAGTGAGGGAAAGATGGAGAAGGAAATCAGCCGGAGAATCGGAGCAGCTGGGGCAGTATTGCAGTCTCTCTGCCGCACTGTCAGTGTTTCCCACACATTCATTTATTTGTGGCGGCCCGTCACGAAAGAATTATGTACGCCACAAATTTAAAAAAAAACAAAAAACTTTTTTTTTTTTTGTCCGGTCCAGCTTCTCAGGCAAATCATATAGTTGATGTAGATGCCCATATAGGCTGTTCAGATTTACTTTACAAAAGAGAAGTGTAGGATACTTCTCTTGTTGCCTTATTTGTATTTGACCACTACTGTTTTCTGTTTATTTGTTACTGACTGTGGCAGGACACCTCTGCCTCTGTTTCACTTTATGTTGCTGGTAAATAATATGGTTGAAGTAGTAGGCTAAAGTTAAATTATTTAGTATGTACTAATTAAAGGGGCAGAGCTTTAAGAGACATTTTAGCTTTTATATTTTATAAGATATATTTTTTGTAAGAACCACGATTAATAAATATATTTCAGTGAATAACTTATTGTTCAAATCTGTATATAAATATGTACACAAAGTGTTGTAATTACATTGTAAAATGGACGGATGGATGGATGGACGTTTAAAACAAAACTGTTATTATTAATTAGTAAGTATACATTTTTTAAGCCTTTTTAGACAAAATCATATCATTGTAGTAAATTATGCAAATTACTCGATGATGTCATGGTAACCACGCCCATAGCCACGCCCCCACCGCCACAGGTATCTTGGCAGTTTATGGGAAACACTGGCTGTTGTGACGAAACGGGAGCTGAGCCAGAAGGCAAAGCTCTCGGTCTACCGAGCTATCTACATTCCTACTCTCACCTATGGCCATGAAGTGTGGGTCATGACCGAAAGAATAAGATCGCAGATACAAGAGGCCGAAATGAGTTTCCTCAGAAGGGTGGCTGGCATCTCCCTTAGAGATAGGGTGAGAAGTTCAGTCACCCGAGAGAGACTCGGAGTAGAGCCGCTGCTCCTTCGCTTGGAAAGGAGCCAGCTTAGGTGGTTCGGGCATCTCGTGCGGATGCCTCACGTGCGTCTCCCTTGGGGGGTCCTTGTTGCACGTCCCACTGGGAGGAGACCCCGCTGCAGGCCAAGGACCAGATGGGGGGATTACATCTCCTCTCTGGTCTGGGAACGCTTCGGGATTCCCCAGGAGGAAGTCGCTAATGTTGCTCTGGAGAGGGAAGTCTGGGGGTCTCTGCTGGAGCTGTTGTCCCCGCGACCTGATTCCAGATAAGCGGTTGAAGATGGATGGATGGATGGATGACCTGATTGAAAACCATTATAATTTGTCATTACATTTGCGAGAAAAATGCAAGAAAAAATTAATAGTAACACAGAGTCCATCCATCCATCCATTTTCTACCGCTTGTCCCTCTCGGGGGTGCGGGGCGTGCTGGAACCTATGTCATGCGATAATAATCCAAAAAGACACAACAAGGCATACTAACGGTTGTGTTTTCCTGTTGCTTGACAGCCCGGGCCATTGCCTACAGTGAACCAAGCTGCTGCTCAGGCACACCACAGGCAAGCAAAACAGGAAACGATTTGGAGGAAAGAAGGTCACCAACTGGCTTGGATTTTGTTCGCAGGACTGTCCTTGTGGAGGTATGTGAGCAGCAATTTACCAGTGTTGTGTACTGCATTGTACTGAAGAAGGACACCAAAAAAAATCACATGTTTTTCTGTGTCATAATTTCCTTGCAGCCAGAAGGTTTGCCGAGAGAATACACCTATAGTGTCTTCTTCTGTCCCAATGGTGAGTATTTATATTCCTGCATTTGATAGAAAGTTTAGCCATTCAGTAATATTTCAGACATAGCTTCACTAAAAGGGGTCTAATGGTGGGATTGCATGTTGTCAAAAAAAGTAGGAAAACGCTTAAACACACTTACAGAGTTACTCCTTTGGAGGCTTACTGAGCTTTGCCAGATGCATGATCAATCAATCAATCAAAGTTTATTTATATAGTCCTAAATTACGAGTTTCTCAAAGACTGCACAAGCCACAATGACATCGACAACGACGGCTCAGATCCCACATCCCAATGATGGAAGTTTGACTTAGGATGTTTTGTGCGACTCTAAAAGGTGGCCATGATTATATTGAGAATCATTACAATTGACCTCCATATAAGGAAGTACTGCTGTTAAGCAATTAAAAACAATGTGATTAAATAACTGTGATCTGTAATTAATTAATCTAATTGATCTCGCTTTTAATTGCACCAAAACTGAGTTATTTTTATTTAAATTAATTACATTATTATAAAGATAAATTTACATACAAATTCACATATACTCACATACATACATACATACATACATACATACATACATACATACATACACACATACATAGGTACCTACGCTCCCACATACATACACAAATACAGTACATATTTACATACTCAAAGTCCGTACATCCACACACACATTCATTGTACAAACATACACATACACATACTGTGCATAAACATTCACTGTACAAACACATATACACATACTGTACATATACAAGTACATATGCATACATACCGGTACACTCATGCACATAATCACGTTTCTTCAAACATATATTAACGTTGTTGCCCTAGGGTAAACTGGGTATAACACATGACACACTGACAAAAGCTTAACCTATTGTTACTATAACAATCTACAAGGTTAATATAGGTTGCTTCTCTTTCTTCCCCTCCATTTTTCTGCATTCTTTCGTATCTCAAGTTATCATTACGTATATGTATTGTTGCATTTAAACAACTGTATTGTTGATAATAGAGGTAAATTATTGGTATTGTTCATTATCAATAGCGCTATTTCTATTGGTATTTGTATTGCTCCATTTGTAGTGTAATAATGCTCATTGTCATTTCTGTATTATTTTTTATTTTCGCTAACTGCTTATTTGCTATCACTTTTACCATCATATTTGTACATGTCGTATTTGCTGATGTTGCTCTGTTGTTGTTGTGTTTGCTGTTGTTGTTTTTGTCTCTCTGTCTAATCCCCCTCTTGTCCCCACAATTTCCCCCTCTGTCTTCTTTGTTTTTCTCTTTCTATCCCCTCCTTCTCCGGCCCGGCTGCACCAAATGATAATATAAATACATTTAATAAAGTCAAATACAAATAAGGCAACAAGAGAAGTATCCTACACTTCTCTTTTGTAAAGTAAATCTGAACAGCCGATATGGGCATCTACATCAACTATATGATTTGCCTGAGAAGCTGGACAGGACAAAAAAAAAAAAAAAGATACATTTATAAACAAAAAAAACATCTTCATGTATTGTTTTTAACAGACTCGAACAGATGCTGTCTGTTTTATTTACTAAAGTAAAACATCAGGTCATAAAAAATGCTGAAGACCGCACATCTAAAAACAGTGTTATCACAGTAACGATCACAGTGCTAGCATATGTTACTCATAATGGTTTAAGGGAACAGATTTAACGAGTAAATGTCTATCTGTCACAACTAGAAGTTAAATGTTGTAAAACGTTTCTCCATGATCAACTTTGATACACACGTGTATCTCGGAGGCATACGGAAAAATTAGTTACAAATAAAAAAATTGATTAACACGATTTAAAAACATAACACCCTAAATATGACTAATTAATTAATCGCAAATAATGCGATAATTTGACACCTCTGTTAGAAAGTACCATCGTTGTGTGGTGGACTTAACATAAACCTGAGAATTGTATTGATATCATCAGAGAGAATCCACATCTCAACCCCCAACAAGTACGAGTACCAGTACGTGAAGAAGCCGGCCAAGATGAGCCAGTTCCAGGTGGCCGTGAAGACACACAACGATGCCCATTTCGCCCTGTCCCCCACTCCCCATGACAGCGCAGAAATGATTGAGATTGTGCTGGGGGGCAGGCAGAACTCCCGTTCCTGGATCTGTTTGGGCAAGATGGGCGAGGCGCTCGTCACTGTCCCCACGCCGGGCATCCTCTCCTGGGACGAGTTCCGCAGCTTCTGGATCAGTTGGAAAGCAGGCCTGGTGCAAGTAGGTGTTTGATTCCACTCAGGAATATGAACCATATTGATAGAGACAGTCTTGAGAAATGTTTAATGTGTACCCCTCCCTTGTTGCGATGGACCCAGTGAATAAATATCCTGCACCAGCAAGAGCAACAAATTGGGCTTCAGATTATAAAACGCCGCAGGAAGCAAAGTGTATATTGTAGCGTCCCGGAAGAGTTAGTGCTGCAAGGGGTTCTGGGTATTGTTCTGTTGTGTTTATGTTGTGTTACGGTGCGGATGTTCTTCCGAAATGTGTTTGTCATTCTTGTTTGGTGTGGGTTCACAGTGTGGCGCATATTTGTAACAGTGTTAAAGTTGTTTATACGGTCACCCTCAGTGTGACCTGTATGGCTGTTGATCAAGTATGCATGGCAGTGTTTCCCATAAACTGCCAACATACCTGTGGCGGTGGGGGCGTGGCTATGGGCGTGGTCACCATGACATCATCAATTAATTTGCATAATTTACTACAATGATATGATTTTCTCTAAAAAGGCTCAAAAAATGTATACTTACTAATTAATAATAACAGTTTTGTTTTAAACGTCCATCCATCCATCCATCCATCCATCCATCCATCCATCCATCCATCCATCCATCAATTTTACAATATAATTACAACACTTTATGTACATATTTATATACAGATTTGAACAATAAGTTATTCACTGAAATATATGTATTAATTGTGGTTCTTACAAAAAATATATCTTATAAAATATAAAAGCTAAAATGTCTCTTAAAGCTCTACCCCTTTAATTAGTGCATACTAAATAATTTAACTTTAGCCTACTACTACAACCATATTATTTACCAGCAACATAAAGTGAAACAGAGGCAGAGGTGTCCTGCCACAGTCAGTAACAAATAAACAGAAAACAGTAGTGGTCAAATACAAATAAGGCAACAAGAGAAGTATCCTACACTTCTTTTTTGTAAAGTAAATCTGAACAGCCTATATGGGCATCTACATCAACTATATGATTTGCCTGAGAAGCTGGACAGGACAAAAAAAATGTTAATTTTTTTTAATTTGTGGCAGACGTAATTCTTTCGCGGCGGGCCACCACAAATAAATGAATGTGTGGGAAACACTGCATGGCATTCACTAATGTGTGTGTAAAAGCCGCATGTATTATGTGACTGGGCCGGCACACTGTTTGCATGGAGGAAAAGCGGAAGTGACGACAGGTTGTAGAGGGCGCTAAAGGCAGTGCCTTTAAGACATGCCCCCAATATTGTTGTCCGGGTGGAAATCGGGAGAAATTCGGGAGAATGGTTTCCCCGGGAGATTTTCTTGAGGGGCACTGAAATTCGGGAGTCTCTCGGGAAAATCGGGAGGGTTGGCAAGAATGGTCATAAGTCGCCTGGCGCCATTGTTTTATTTATTTATTTATTTTATTTTTTTCGGCGCCATGTTTACTGACAGGCCTTCTTGTAAGGCAGACCTGGGCAAAATACGGCCCGCGGGCCACATGCGGCCCATTAAGATTTTCAATCTGGACGTTCTACATAATTTTTTTAGACCATTAACATCAAAACTGTCGCGGCCATTATGATGTGCAGTGCTGTTTTTAAATTACCGTAAGACTTGAACTATAGAAAGTATTTCAATGGTTGAAATCTGCGCTTTTGAGTGTTGTACGAGTTATTACGGTAATCTACGTCACAGCAGCTCAGACCAGGAACAAAGCAGAGTGGGCGGGATTTGTTTTCAGAGCAGCCAGCCCCAAATGCATGTGTCAGGAACA
Organism: Entelurus aequoreus; assembly: GCF_033978785.1. Lineage (NCBI taxonomy): Eukaryota > Metazoa > Chordata > Actinopteri > Syngnathiformes > Syngnathidae > Entelurus > Entelurus aequoreus. Next base: position 20,236,310 of record NC_084757.1, read on the forward strand.
GATGTGGAAGCAGATTTTTACAACTAATTTCTGCATAAATGTCATAATATATCATATTGTAGGTTTATTACCTTTTGCATTCATAATTGGCTGTTTTTTACATTTTTGTTGTAAAATATGTCGATGGAGGAAGCTGGTCTGAGAAGTAAAAGAGGAGCGATGTTCATATGTTAATATTCAGTGTTTTATTGTTCATAGTTAATATTGTACATCCCACTTTCTTTATTTTCATGTACATTTTGGGTGTCCCATTCAGTAGAAAACGGTAAAATTCCATTCCTTTTTTATGAGGTGGTCTGTCATAACTTTTTTAGAACTCTATCGGACATTGTGACTTTTGGTATTAGTGTTCCTGAAAAAAAGGGACCCAAACACACATACTGTACAGCAGATTTTTACAGCTGAATGTGTATATATAATTTATACACACGTACACGTTGGCCCCCCAGACACATGTTTTTCTCTCAATGTGGCCCCCCGAGTCAAAATATTTGCCCAGCTCTGTTGTAAGGTCACGCTTTACAGGCTGATTTGCTTTGGTTGCCACTCATTGGTTGGCATGCTGCTCCATTTGCTCCACACTGTCCACCAAGGGCATCATAATCTATTTGTGGATCTTTTCTTTTGTACTTTATTGTCCTCAGGTGGGCCATGGTTTATATCCGTCCAATGCATCAGTAATCCTTCAGTGGTCTGGAACGACCCCTTCACAGGTTTGACTTTTAAAATATATATTTTTTTAAACTACCACTTGTGGTAATTTTTTCCTCAAACTAATGTACAGTCAGTAAATTGTGTTTCCCCTCAACCAGATTCGACACATAGGCTTCTCCACAGGCTGGGGCTCGGTTGGAGAGTTTAAAATCTGGAGAAAGGAAGACTCGGATGAAAACCACAATGAAGCTTTCACTCTGGGGGTCCCGCACAACATGGTGCCTGGATCTGAGCGAGCCTCTGCATTCATGATTGGTAAGTAGAATGACTCTTACAGTGTTGTGAAAAGCATTTTATTGCTTTCTAACATATACAAATTGGGTAATTCTATCTAGGTGGCTAGCAATACCCTGGTCATGTTATGTTTAGTTTGGTATTTCCTTAGTTGTTGTTTATTTCTGTGTCAGCACCCTCGCTCATTTTCATAGTTACCATGGGTGTTGATTTTCTGCACCTACCTCTGATTAGTGGTCGGGATGCTCACCTGCTCCCGGTCACTAATCAGAAAGCTAGTTATTCCTTCCTCACTCTGGCTGGCTGTCTTGTTCGCTTCACGCAATGCTTACGGTTGGTATTTATTTTCATATAAGTTTATATTTACTAACTTCTACCTTGTTTGCTAGTCTTTGATAAGCTTTGCCGTGAGCTTCCCTTGCCATCGGCACATTTTCCTTTTCGTATTTTTGCTTCATCATTGGAATAAATCACCTTCTTACCTGCACGCTGCTTCCTGGCGTCCTTCTGCATCTTGGGGAAACGACCACCGCAGAACCATGCGACCCAGACGTAACACAATTTTACCTCTAAATCACTCTAAAAATGCATTAAAAAAACGTCAACTATACTTTATTTACGTTCCGTAACTCGTAACACTAAGGAACTATTTTTTTCTATCTTAGTAACACATCGGCATGCCAGGGTATTAACCGTAAGAGCTAACTCTGGCAAGACATAAGCAAGCTTCTACAACAACTCGAAACGCGTTTGAGTTATTAATGCACAACACTGTGATACGACACCAATCTGTACTGACTGAAAAACATGAACACGCATATTACAGTATCTGTAAAGTATTAGCCCACACTTCATGTTTTGTTTGAACACAGCTAGCCAGACAGCGTATGTACTTTAGTGGTACTAACACGCATGGTGTTCTGCATGTATCAGGATCGATATTAAAGTGACTCACTGAATGGACAGTTGTTCGTCTGGTCCAGCTGGCCAGGGAAGTTTCCTGTTGATTTTGGGTAAGCAGTCCATTTATGTCCAAATAGCCTGGCTCCAAGTTTCATATTTAAAGCGTCAAAATTGCTTTCATCCCCCTCTCCCGGTTTCCGTCTGCTCCAACGTCTCACTCTTCCTTCATGCTGGCTTCTATAAGCAGCAGTATATTTAGCTTAAAAAGTATAAGGTTGTAAATCCTCATTTGTCCAAAAATAGTCATTTTCATTCTCAAGTCTGCCACGATTAGAACACATACTCGGGTTTCATTCCGGAAGTAGCGTAGTAAATTGATGCATTTTGGTGTATGCTAGCGTTTTTTTAATGATGTTTGATTTTTTTCATATATATGGAAAAACTTCTTGCAATATAAATTGTCTTGCATCTAGAACATTGCTACAGACAGTCACAGTTAGTACCAGCATCTCTCAGGGCGCATCTTCAGGGCACTAAAAAAGTGGGTTCTTTTGTAGATGGGACTGCATCTAAAATGCCCAGTAAAAGTAGTATGTCTGCTGTATGTTTCAAAACATAGCAAAACCCCTGATGTACAGTAGGAGCATGATAACATGAATGTGCAATAAAAGAGTGTTTCCATGGTGAAAGCTACGCTTTACACGCAAAAACCTTATTTTAGAAAAAGCAGTCTGCACCAGTTTTTAAGTGTACATGCAGTCTAAGTATATCACACACTCACTAATAGTACACACAATTTTGTAGTTTACACACTCTGTTTAACACGTAGTACTTGGATCTTCGTAGATCAGGCCCGTACTGTGTTAAAAGTGGTTGCTGGAATATGAGAAGTGAGATTCTGTATCTAAATCCTTAAAGGCCTACTGAAATTATTATTTTTTATTTAAACGGGGATAGCAGATCCATTCTATGTGTCATACTTGATCATTTCGCGATATTGCCATATTTTTGATGAAAGGATTTAGTAGAGAACATCGACGATAAAGTTTGCAACTTTTGGTCGCTGATAAAAAAAAAGCCTTGCCTGTACCGGAAGTAGCGTGACGTCACAAGTTGAAAAGCTCCTCACCTTTCCCCATTGTTTACACCAGCAGCGAGAGCGATTCGGACCGAGAAAGTGACGATTACCCCATTAATTTGAGCCAGGATGAAAGATTCGTGGATGAGGAACGTAAGAGTGAAGGACTAGAGTGCAGTGCAGGACGCATCTTTTTTCGCTCTGACCGTAACTTATGTACAAGCTGGCTCATTGGATTCCACACTCTCTCCTTTTTCTATTGTGGATCACGGATTTGTATTTTAAACCACCTTGGATACTATATCCTCTTGAAAATGAAAGTCGAGAACGCGAAATGGACATTCACAGTGACTTTTATCTCCACGACAATACATCGGTGAAGCACTTTAGCTACGGAGCTAATGTGATAGCATCGTGCTTAAATGCAGATAGAAACAAAATAAATAAACCCCTGACTGGAAGGATAGACAGAACATCAACAATACTATTAAACCATGTACATGTAACTACACGGTTAATGCTTTCCAGCTTGGCGAAGCTTAACAATGCTGATGCTAACGACGCCATTGAAGCTAAATTACCTACGGAACCTCACAGAACTATGATAAAAACATTAGCGCTCCACCTACGCCAGCCAGCCCTCATCTGCTCAGCAACACCTGTGCTCACCTGCGTTCCAGCGATCGACGGAAGGACGAAGGACTTCACCCGATCATCCGTGCGGTCGGCGGCTAGCGTCGGATAGCGCGTCTGCTATCCAAGTCAGTGTCCTCCTGGTTATGTTGCTACAGCCAGCCGCTAATACATCGATCCCACCTACAACTTTCTTCTTTGCAGTCTTCATTGTTCATTAAACAAATTGCAAAAGATTCACCAACACAGATGTCCAGAATACTGTGGAATTTTGAGATGAAAACAGAGCTTTTTTGTATTGGATTCAATGGTGTACCAATACTTCCGTTTAACTATTGACGTCACGCGCATACGTCATCATACATAGACGTTTTCAACCGGAAGTTTCGCGGGAAATTTAAAATTGCACTTTATAAGTTAACCCGGCCGTATTGGCATGTGTTGCAATGTTAAGATTTCATCATTGATATATAAACTATCAGACTGCGTGGTCGGTAGTAGTGGGTTTCAGTAGGCCTTTAAGTCACTTGAATGATGATGTGTCCTTGCTTTTAGGGGATGTCATGGGACCAACACTCAACAACCTAGACAAGTTGCTGCGACTGCCATTCGGGTGTGGAGAGCAGAACATGATCCACTTTGCACCCAACGTCTTTGTGCTCAAGTACCTGCAGAAGACCAGGCAACTCAGCCTGGAGGTGGAAAATGAGGCTACTGATTACCTGTTGCAAGGTAAGACTCTGTTTACCCACTTGACAATTAGGTCTCATATTGCATCTTTTCATTTAAATCTGAGCATGAAAATTAGCCAGGGGTATGACAGAGGTCTCCCGCCTGCCCGTGAGGATGAGGTCCATTTCCTGCTGACCTCCCAGCGGTTAGGTGTCGCATCTGTACAAACTTGGGGAAACAGTTCTCAGAAAGCACCTCTCAACAACTCAAATCCCCCGTTGGCCTGCTGCGTAAAAGAGCAGTAGGAAGGAATTCTGTTGTTGAGTATTCCGGAAATGACAGCAGTGGAACTGGGAACTTTGACCTTGCTGGCAATGAATACTCTGGATTAGGGACTGCCACGTGGTGTTCAGTATGTTTTTACCCACAGCACCCCTGACCAGTCCTCCTCCGTCTATATTGTTGAAGTTGCAAAACTTTTTTTCAAAAGGCTCAAATACTCACACTCATTAAAGACTGATAGAATGTAAAACCATCGAGAAAACTACAGTAGATCACCTTTGGCAAGGAATTATTGAAGGAATCCCTGGTCATTTCTACGAAATGTACATATGTTGACCTGTTTAAACAGCGCATCATTTATAACGTTCAATAAAACCTCCAAAGTCAAGCGCAATCTATTAATTTAAACACCTTTTAATTTAATAATAAATCACCCTATAGAAAATAATAGAAAAAAATGATCTGTTCCATGGTAAAGCCTTAATAAAAGACTTAACATTTTTAAAAGTAACATGTTTAACTACTGTTAATAGCATGAAGCAGTTACACTTAAAACAATCATTGATGCATGTACACATAAATGACTTCCTCTTTTTTTTAAATTAATATTGCAAAATTAATATTCTTACCAGAACTACATGCCAGCTAGTGACCCACATACCCAGTCAGTTGAGCATTTTAATGTCAGTAACATCCCAGATAAATGGAAAGGCAATAAATCATGCAAGTTAGCTTTAATGGCATGCAAGTGTAAATAAAAGTTAACCTATGTAAAACCATAGCAATAGTAAACCTTAACTATGTATTGGGGATGTAAATCCTACAACAAGTCATGATTTTAATCGATTCTGATTCTTGGGGTGACTATTCAATTCAAAATTGATTCTTAAATCAAAGCGATTCTCGCAATATATTCTGTTATAAAAAATAGAGATGTCCCGTTCCCAATCGTGGGATCGGACCGTGCCGATATTTGCGGACAAACAGAGGTAACTCGAAGAAAAACAACGAGAGAGTGGACGACAGAGAGAAGAGGAGAGAAGTTGTCAAAGGTTTTGCGTTCATTTATTTTTCTTGTTCTTGTTATTATTAAAAAAACATTTTTTGTGCAAATTGTGTTATTGTTTTCAACGTCAGGGACTATGTCTTGGGATACAGGGAGCCTTTAAGGGCTAAACACAAGTGATTTAAATGGGAGACAATTGTAATTTTTGCTTTTATTTAGTTATTGAGCATTCGTCACTTTATTAAAAAAAACTGTATGTAGCATTCAATACCAAACATTTAATCATCATCATCTGATTGACAACAATAGTAGCAAAGTCTACATACAAAAAAGTATGATTTTATAAAACATTTTATTAGGATTACTTAACTGTAGTAACTTGCTATAAAACATTTTCAGTTCTATGATCAATTGTCAAAGTATAGGGTCAGGACTCGAAATCGGATTGGATCTGATGCCACAAAATTTGGATCAGAATTGGAGGCCAAAAATGTTGATCCTTAATTAAAATTATAATAAAACCTTTTCAAAAGATCACAGGTTAAAAAAAAAAACGTTATCTTGGCTTCTGACATATGATGTATAAGCACAGCAAGTAACCGCAGATATGGCCTGAAAAACATATTTTTTTAAATTGACTCATTTAAAAAAAAAATTATACGTATGTGTGTATATGTATATAATTAATACACACACATATATATATATATATATATATATATATATATATATATATATATATATATATATATATATATATGTGTATATATATATACGTATATATATATATATATATATATATATATATGTGTATATATATATATACGTATATATATATATATATATATATATATATATATATATATATATATATGTGTATATATATATATACGTATATATATATATATATATATATATATATATATATATATATATATATGTGTATATATATATATATATATATACACTACCGTTCAAAAGTTTGGGGTCACCCAAACAATTTTGTGGAATAGCCTTCATTTCTAAGAACAAGAATAGACTGTCGAGTTTCAGATGATAGTTCTCTTTTTCTGGCCATTTTGAGCGTTTAATGGACCCCACAAATGTGATGCTCCAGAAACTCAATCTGCTCAAAGGAAGGTCAGTTTTGTAGCTTCTGTAACGAGCTAAACTGTTTTCATATGTGTGAACATGATTGCAGAAGGATTTTCTAATCATCAATTAGCCTTCTGAGCCATTGAGCAAACACATTGTACCATTAGAACACTGGAGTGATAGTTGCTGGAAATGGGCCTCTATACACCTATGTAGATATTGCACCAAAAACCAGACATTTGCAGCTAGAATAGTCATTTACCACATTAGCAATGTATAGAGTATATTTCTTTAAAGTTAAGACTAGTTTAAAGTTATCTTCATTGAAAAGTACAGCGATTTTCCTTCAAAAATAAGGACATTTCAATGTGACCCCAAACTTTTGAACGGTAGTATATATATATATATATATATATATATATATGTATATATATAGACATAGAAGTAGATATTTTTTTCTTGTTTTTTAATTCTTAGATTTTTGAAAATTATGATTCAATTTCAAATCTGAATAAATACATTTTTAGCACCCCTACTATGCCGATGATAAAGCTCAACTTTAAATGCCAGGTAACCTTCTGTGCAAGGTGTTGCAAAAAAGCAAAACGACGAAAGACAAGAGTTTTTTGTGTTTCGTGAGTAATTCTGACGTTTCACGTGACAAACTTTGAAATTAGTTTTTTGCCAAATATTTTGGTCAAATTTGTGTGACCTCAGGTTCTTTTATAGCTTTTGGTGAATGAGCAGCTCTACTAATACAAACCCCGTTTCCATATGAGTTGGGAAATTGTGTTAGATGTAAATATAAACGGAATACAATGATTTGCAAATCATTTTCAAGCCATATTCAGTTGAATATGCTACAAAGACAAAATATTTGATGTTCAAATTGAAAAACATTTTTTTTTTTGCAAATAATCATTAACTTTAGAATTTCATGCCAGCAACACGTGACAAAGAAGTTGGGAAAGGTGGCAATAAATACTGATAAAGTTGAGGAATGCTCATCAAACACTTATTTGGAACATCCCACAGGTGAACAGACTAATTGAGAACAGGTGGGTGCCATGATTGGGTATAAAAGTAGATTCCATGAAATGCTCAGTTGTTCACCAACAAGGATGGGGCGAGGGTCACCACTTTGTCAACAAATGCGTGAGCAAATTGTTGAACAGTTTAAGAAAAACCTTTCTCAACCAGCTATTGCAAGGAATTTAAGGATTTCACCATCTACGGTCCGTAATATCATCAAAGGTTCAGAGAATCTGGAGAAATCACTGCACGTAAGCAGCTAAGCTCGTGACCTTCGATCCCTCAGGCTGTACTGCATCAACAAGCGACATCAGTGTGTAAAGGATATCACCACATGGGCTCAAGAACACTTCAGAAACCCACTGTCAGTAACTACAGTTGGTCGCTACATCTGTAAGTGCAAGTTAAAACTCTCCTATGCAAGGCGAAAACCGTTTATCAACAACACCTAGAAACGCTGTCGGCTTCGCTGGGCCTGAGCTCATCTAAGATGGACTGATACAAAGTGGAAAAGTGTTCTGTGGTCTGACGAGTCCACATTTCAAATTGTTTTTGGAAACTGTGGACGTCGTGTCCTCCGGACCAAAGAGGAAAAGAACCATCCGGATTGTCATAGGCGCAAAGTTGAAAAGCCAGCATCTGTGATGGTATGGGGGTGTATTAGTGCCCAAGACATGGGTAACTTACACATCTGTGAAGGCGCCATTAATGCTGAAAGGTACATACCTGTACAGGTTTTGGAGCAACATATGTTGCCATCCAAGCAACGTTACCATGGACGCCCCTGCTTATTTCAGCAAGACAATGCCAAGCCACGTGTTACATCAACGTGGCTTCATAGTAAAAGAGTGCGGGTACTAGACTGGCCTGCCTGTAGTCCAGACCTGTCTCCCATTGAAAATGTGTGGCGCATTATGAAGCCTAAAATACCACAACGGAGACCCCCTGACTGTTGAACAACTTAAGCTGTACATCAAGCAAGAATGGGAAAGAATTCCACCTGAGAAGCTTAAAAAATGTGTCTCCTCAGTTCCCAAAAGTTTACTGAGTGTTGTTAAAAGGAAAGGCCATGTAACACAGTGGTGAACATGCCCTTTCCCAACTACTTTGGCACGTGTTGCAGCCATGAAATTCTATGTTAATCATTATTTGCAAAAAAAAAATAAAGTTTATGAGTTTGAACATCAAATATCTTGTCTTTGTAGTGCATTCAATTGAATATGGGTTGAAAAGGATTTGCAAATCATTGTATTCCGTTTATATTTACATCCAACACAATTTCCCATCTCATATGGAAACGGGGTTTGTACAATGATATGTATGTTATACGACCTAATCACATGAATTCATGATACCATTCCCTCCTTACTCTCATCCAGGCTATCAGAGACAACTGACCTACAGGCGTCAGGACGGATCCTACAGCGCTTTCGGAGAACGGGACTCCTCTGGCAGCATGTGGTAAGTCGCGGAAACTCAATGCGGTCAAACTTTGTTTAGCTGAGGCCGCATTCTTCTTCTCTTACCGGGACACACGCGGTGAAAGTTTCAACAACTTCCCAGCACACAAACACCGGTGTGGCGTTTACGCTCGGTGGGGTCATGCACACAGAGAACCATCTTGTAATATTTATAAGAATGACATCAATGTTCTCAATGGGGGGGCTCCAGCGCTCGCTGTTTGGGGACCTATTGCACGGCACGGATTTATGTTTCAAGGTGGATATCATGATATTTGATACAGCCCACATTGTAAAACAACGGGCTACATAAACAACCGAGAATCAGAAACAAACTGCATAATTGGTTCCTGGAGGCAGGCAAAAGTGTCAAGATTTATTTGCACTTAAGCGGTATTCGTGACACACGGCGGACCCATGCTGCTCGTGGAGACAGAGATTTAAGTTGTCTGGAGCCACTTCACAGAATGCCACTTTTTTGGCCCACAATATTGAGGAATGACTCACCGCCAGGATATAACTGCCATGGAAAGCCTGACCTCTTCCCCTGATGACTCGAGCGGATGCAAGCAGGGTTTTCTTTTTCTTGACTCCCAGGGCAACCAGTGTTGGTTGTGGGCACAACACAGATGGTGCACGTACAGGTAACCTTTTACCATGCCCTATGAATCCATCAACATGAGCCCCGCATGCAAGAGAAAATGTTATCCAGCAGAAAAAAAGATGTGGGGTTTTTGTGCACATGCAACACAGTGCTAACATTTTACAGCTGGTAAACATGAAACTGGGTGGTACAAAGCAGTATAAATATGAAAATAATGTGCACAGTATATGTATTACAAGAATAATGTTTTTAGAGTTTGAGCACAAAAGCAAAGCTTTTGCGCAGGCCCGTTTGGTGTGTTTAAAACCTCAGCCAGGAGGTTATGTAATCATTGCCGGTGGTTTGTCTATCGACTATTGGTTAGTTGTGTATGTATTTGGCAAAATAACTCAAAAAGTTATTGACGGATATTCATGACACTTTCATAGAGAACTGATTAGATTTTGTCCTAGATCCAGATAGTTTCTCCTACATTACTTTACCTTTACACTTCTGTGTGCGTGCATATGCGAGTGGGCTGCAGAGACAAAGATAATAGAGACAGACAAGAGTGTTCACCTTGTTTCTTTGTTATTGGCAGATTTCATCTTATTTTCAGAAAATGCGATAGTGATTACAATTTGGGGCTGATCCGGATTTTTCTCGGGATTCAGGGCTTTTTTACTCTTGTGAGATTGGGCCTGGTAGAGGTCTGTGTTCTCCGAGTGCGTTCTTATTTTTTTCATAATGTTACTGCTTTTCCCCCCATAAATACACAACTACTTGAAAAATAATAATGAAAAAAAATTATAAAATAAAAAATAAATCACATACAGTGTTTCCCCCAGAAAATGGGTTAGTTAAGGTGGTGTCTCTCCAGGAGGAGAGAGGGGGTGGGTGGGTGGGTGCAAGGAACAGTATAACTCGGCCCTGTCGCCATCACGTCTCCATCTCATCGCTGCCACCACAGCCTGGGGGGGGGGGGGGGGGGGGGGCAATAGACTACAGACTGTGGTGAAGTAGGCCGGCTTCGTCGCATGAGGAAGCCTACAATTTTTGGTTGGGTTTTCCGCTCCATACGCTGAATGCCGATATACTATATATATATATATATATATATATATATATATATATATATATATATATATATATATATATATATATATATATATATATATATATACACTACCGTTCAAAAGTTTGGGGTCACCCAAACAATTTTGTGGAATAGCCTTCATTTCTAAGAACAAGAATAGACTGTCGAGTTTCAGATGAAAGTTCTCTTCTTCTGGCCATTTTGAGCGTTTAATTGACTCCACAAATGTGATGCTCCAGAAACTCAATCTGCTCAAAGGAAGATCAGTTTTGTAGCTTCTGTAACGAGCTAAACTGTTTTCAGATGTGTGAACATGATTGCACAAGGGTTTTCTAACCATCAATTAGCCTTCTGAGCCAATGAGCAAACACATTGTACCATTAGAACACTGGAGTGATAGTTGCTGGAAATGGGCCTCTATACACCTATGTAGATATTGCACCAAAAACCAGACATTTGCAGCTAGAATAGTCATTTACCACATTAGCAATGTATAGAATGTATTTCTTTAAAGTTAAGACTAGTTTAAAGTTATCTTCATTGAAAAGTACAGTGCTTTTCCTTCAAAAATAAGGACATTTCAATGTGACCCCAAACTTTTGAACGGTAGATATATATATATATATATATATATATATATATATATATATATATATATATATATATATATATATATATATATATATCGATATTTTGTCCGTAAAGTAAAAACAATACACAAAACAATCCTAGTTACCTGAGATACTAAGTATGTCATTATTATGACTTAGTAAGTCAATATAATGACTTACTAAGTCATTATATTGACTTAGTAATGTAAGTCAATATAATGTTTGTTGTTAAGGCTCCGGCCGCCTTAACAACAAAGCGCTGAGGGAAACCCTGATATATATATATATATATATATGACATTATGTTCTTTACAAGTGTATGTAAACTTTTGACCACGACTGTATATACATGTACGGTATTGCCACTGTATTTTTTTTTTCTTAAAAATGCAGCGGCACCCGGTATACAGGTTACATATACAGGTTTCTGAGGCAGCGTGTTACTCGTATTGTGAAACAGCGTCACCCAATGAAATAAATTGAAATCAATTGATTTTTGGTGCTTGACCACCAAAATGACACAATTTTAATCATAAAATGCCTTTTAATAAGAAAAACCCACATTTAGGTAAGAAATATTGCATGACAAACGATACAATAAAATGTACCACAAACCATAACTGTAGGTTTATGAAATAATGTAGTAATAATGTAGAGCTTCGATGCTATCTCCTTCAAACTGCTTCTCCGTCACAATATAACTTACTTTACCAATTATTATGTATTTATTTTTATTGTTCTTACTTATGGAGTATATTGTGAATAAATTCAGAACAGGAAGTGAACAAAAGTTTTAGCAACTGCTATGTAAAGGAAAAGGGGTAGGATTCAATAAACTCTGCTTCTTCCTACTCCTTTTCAAACATGTTGAATAGAGGAACTGGAAATTGTGATGTATCATGTATGCATCCATGTTCGAAATAAACTCAAACTCAACTCAACTCAACACACGCCATCAGTAGCTTCTCCATATTTTCATGGATAAATGTCTGCCGTTTGGAAATTATTTTAATGTCCATGGCTGACATAATACATTTTTGCTTCAGTATGGCGCAGACTAATTGTGCTACGCTCCAACTGCCAGCTGCAAGTCAGCTACACAGTTGGTCATGTTTTGATGATTATTTTCTTTAATTCAATAAATATTACTCACTTCTTCTGAGCATTGTCCTTTACACCTATTTTCTTTGTTTCCATGGTTGGAAAAACTAAATGTAGTCAATCTCTATTAATAAGCTAATGCGAGTATGATCGCGAGTATGGGGTTCCCTGTTTATTAAGCAATCTAATGCAAAGCCAAGCAACAGCTCATATCCCAAAAGTACTCGTAAACGTGAGCACTTGTAAGCCGAGGTACCACTTTATAGAACTTTTTTATTAAAAAATATACTGTACTTAATTCTCACAAGATTACAACTTTTTTTCTTCTTAAATACACACCTCATTTACAAAAATATACAATCTTGTTGTCCCTAATACTTTCTTATTGGTTGAAGATTAACCCAAATGTTCAACTATATTAATCAGTAATGTAATAACCTGACACACTAGCTACTTTTGAACATGTTTTTATAATGGAGTCGAAGTGGTAGACTTCTTTATCCTGAGAGGACAAGAAGCTTTCGCCAGGTCCGGATCATAACATTCCACCACTAAGACTTTTCAATCTGGATTTTTATCTCGGGCAACTCCCATGCATTTGTCTTCAAAAACTGTTCATATTTACACTTTGAAGTGTGCATTTGGCTGGGGTTGATCCAGGGAGGGGATTTGGATGCAGAAAGCGAGAAAACAGGCAAACTATGAGCGCACTACTTCCTAGCCAAAACACAAAGAGTTATGCAAAATTATATTTACACTTTCTCGAACCGCACTTTAGGGCAGAACAGTTAGAACCTGTGACGTTCTTAAAAATGTCAAACTCTGACAGATTTGTGGCTTCATCCCTGCTTCCAACCAAATAAAAATATTTTTGATTTTATGAAGACATTAGAAAAAGCTTGCATTATAAGAAGCCTTTTCTTGGATTGAGTCTACCAGTGTTTGTTTATGTCTGCATCTTTATCTTTGTGTTTTGTTATGACCACTATTGTGCCGCATCCTACTGTAGTAGGTACATGTGGGTATGATTTTTGTTATGGCTTGTTTTGCTGTCGAGCTGTTTACCAAAGCCTCATAGCCTTCAACCCCTAATGGGAACACGATGCTCATTGAATTCAAAGTTTGATCATGTACTGGTGATGTGTAAATGACGCCTCAGTGAGTGTTTGTTTTTATATATAAATATACATATATATATATATATATATACATACATATATATATATATATATATATATATATATATATATATATATATATATATATATATATATATATATATATATATATATATATATATATATATATATATATATATATATATATATATATATATATATATATATATATATATATATAATAATAATGCAGAGAAATTATTCTCTGCATTTGACCCAACACCCTTGATCACCCACTTGGAGGTGAGGGGAGCAGTGAGCGGTGGCCACGCCCGGGAATCATTTTTGGTGATTTAACCCCCAATTCCAACCCTTGATGCTGAGTGTCAAGCAGGGAGGTAATGGGTCCCATTTTTATAGTCTTTGGTATGACCCGGCCGGGGTTTGAACTCACAACTATAAATGTATATATATATATACTGTATATGTGTGTGTGTGTGTGTGTATATATATATATATATATATATATATATATATATATATATATATATATATATATATATATATATATATATATATATATATATATATATATATATATATATATTATTTTTATTATATATCCTGTCCAGCCACTCAGGCAAATCATATTGTTGATGTAGATATCTACTGTACAGACTTGCTTTACAAAAGAGAAGTGTGGGATATTTCTCTTGTTGTGCTATTTGTATTTGACTTTATTAAATTGATATATTTAGTGTTTGGCGCAGCCAGACCGAGGTAGGACAGGATCAAAAAATAAATAAACAACAACAGAACTACATTAGCAAATAGGATATATACAAATATGATACCAAAAATGATAAAGAAGAACAGATTAGTGAAGTCAATCAATCAATCAATGTTTATTTATATAGCCCTAAATCACAAGTGTCTCAAAGGGCTGCACAAGCCACAGCGACATCCTCGGTACAGAGCCCACATACGTTGAGTTGTTAAGTAGATGGTAATACCACAGAAATGACAATGAACCTTATTGCACTACAAATGGAACAATAAAAATACCCATAGAAATAACTAGAGATGTCCGATAATATCGGACTGCCGATATTATCGGCCGATAAATGCTTTAAAATGTAATATCGGAAATTATCGGTATCAGTTTCAAAAAGTAAAATGTATGACTTTTTAAAACACCGCTGTACGGAGTGGTACACGGACGTAGTGAGAAGTACAGAGCGGCAATAAACCTTAAAGGCACTGCCTTTGCGTGCCGGCCCATTCACATAATATCTCCGGCTTTTCACACACACAAGTGAATGCAAGCATACTTGGTCAACAGCCATACAGGTCACACTAAGGGTTGGCCGTATAAACAACTTTAACACCGTTACAAATATGCGCCACACTGTGAACCCACACCAAACAAGAATTAAAAACACATTTCGGGAGAACATCCGCACCGTAACACAACATAAACACAACAGCACAAATACCCAGAACCCCTTGCAGCACTAACTCTTCCAGGACGCTACAATATACACCCCCGCTATCCCCTACCCGCCCCCACCACAACCCCGCCCACCTCAACCTCCTCATCTTCTCTCAGGGAGAGCATGTCCCAAATTCCAAGCTGCTGTTTTGAGGCATGTTAAAAAAAATAATGCGCTTTATGACTTCAATAATAAATATGGCAGTGCCATGTTGGCATTTTTTCCCATAACTTGAGTTGATTTATTTTGGAAAACCTTGTTACATTGTTTAATGCATCCAGCGGGGTATCACGACAAAATTAGGCATAATAATGTGTTAATTCCACGACTGTATATATCGGTATCGGTTGATATTGGAATCGGTAATTAAGAGTTGGACAATATCGGAATATCGGATATCGGCAAAAAAGCCATTATCGGACATCTCTAGAAATAACAATATTGATAATGAATAACAATGACTGCTACAACCAACATTACAATCGCTTCAGATGCAACAATATATAAATGTAATCAATACTTGAATTACAAAAGAAAGCTAATGGGGGTGAGAAAAAGAAGCGGACTATTATAACCTTTTGCATTGTTATGGTAAAAATAGGTTCCGTTTTAGCAGTGTGCCGTGTTTTGTGACGCAGGTGTGTATCTGTCCCAGCAGGCACTAGACATTGATACAGTGTTGATTATACATACATACATGTGCTTTAAAACTGACTTTGAAACAACGTTGTAAAATAGTTGTATTTGTAAATTGAGACAACGTTGATGTCCAACGTTGGATCCACGTTGTTGATTGGGAAATGATAACATTTCAATGGTCGAACTGACATTTAATAAACGGCAACAAAAAGCATGTTGTTTCAACGTTGTATTAGTGTTGTACAATATCGGTTTGGAAATGACCAACATTCAATGGTCAAATCAACATCAGAACCCAACATTGATTAAACGTCGTCAAAAATCATGTTGTTCCATTGTTAAGTTTGAGTTGCTCAACGTCAGGACCTAGTTCAACAAGTTCTCAACGTTGTTTTTAATGTCTTGTGCCTGCTGGGACATGAGTATGATTGTGTACACTTGTATGTATGAATATATGTTTGATTAGGCGTGATAGTATGCATGTGTGTACGTGTGTATATTTGCATGTATATGTATGTATGTTTGCACAGTAAACGTGTGTGTGTGTATGTATGTGCTTGTGTATGTACGTATTGTTGTTCATTCATTAACATCCCCTTTAACTGCTGTAATAGTAGTAGCTATTCTTCTTGGTGTCTAAAATTTCAAAAGCTGTTTGATACAATTACAACATTAAGTCAAAAGGAAATACCGTTACACACATATTCATAGATGACTATAACACCACATTAAAAAAAAAATACAACAAACCTGTGATGGGCTGGTGACCAGTCTAGGCTTTAACCTGCCTCTTGCCCTAAGTCAGCTGTGATAGGCCCCAGCTTACCTGCGACCATAACGAGGATAAGTGGTATAGAAAATGAATGGATGGATGGTTTGTAATGCTGATGTAGTATCAGAATAGCCATACAAGTACAATTGTTTACCGGAAAGTCCAAGCTCTGACAAAAAAGGTACAGATTGATTGCATATCAAAAATTTAGAAACAAAAAATCGTCCAAATAGAAAAGAAAATTATAGTTATTCTTGTGTAAATATATAAAGTCTTGACTTGACTGAATTCATACTCAAAATAGCAAAATTAATCAAATTGGATTGTTGTCTGTGTTTTTTAATGGATAGCTGTGCAGAGAGGAATATTAAACATTAAAGGCCTACTGAAACCCACTACTACCGACCACACAGTCTGATAGTTTATATATCAATGATGAAATCTTAACATTGCAGCACATGCCAATACGGCCGGGTTAACTTATAAAGAGCAATTTTAAATTTCCCGCTAAACTTCCGGTTGAAAACGTCTTTGGATGATGACGTATGCTCGTGACGTAACCAGTGAAACAGAAGTATCGGTACCCCATTGAATCCAATACAAAATAGCTCTGTTTTCATCTCATAATTCCACAGTATTCTGGACATCTGTGTTGGTGAATCTTTTGCAATTTGTTTAATGAACAATGAAGACTGCAAAGAAGAAAGTTGTAGGTGGGATCGGTGTATTAGCGGCGGACTACAGCAACACAACCAGGAAGACTTTGACTCGGATAGCAGACGCGCTAGCCGACGCTAGCCACCGACCGCACGGATGATCGTTGTGAAGTCCTTCGTCCTTCCGTCGATCGCTGGAACGCAGGTGAGCAAGGGTGTTGATGAGCAGATGAGGGCTGGCTGGCGTAGGTGGAGCGCTAATGTTTTTATCATAGCTCTGTGAGGTCCCGTTACTAAGTTAGCTTCAATGGCGTCATTAGCAACAGCATTTTTAAGCTTCGCCAGGCTGGAAAGCATTAACCGTGTATTTACATGTCCATGGTTTAATAGTATTGTTGATCTTCTGTCTATCCTTCCAGTCAGGGATTTATTTATTTTGTTTCTATATGCAGTTAAGCACGATGCTATCACATTAGCTCCGTAGCTAAGTTGGCTTCAATGGCGTCGTTAGCAACAGCATTTTTAAGCTTCGCCAGGCTGGAAAGCATTAACCGTGTATTTACATGTCCCTGGTTTAATAGTATTTTTGATCTTCTGTCTATCCTTCCAGTCAGGGATCTATTTATTTCGTTTCTATATGCAGTTAAGCACGATGCTATCACGTTAGCTCCGTAGCTAAAGTGTTTCTTCGATGTATTGTCGTGGAGATAAAAGTCACTGTGAATGTCCATTTCGCGTTCTCGACTCTCATTTTCAAGAGGATATAGTATCCGAGGTGGTTTAAAATACAAATCCGTAATCCACAATAGAAAAATAAGAGAGTGTGGAATCCAATGAGCCAGCTTGTACCTAAGTTACGGTCAGAGCGAAAAAAGATATGTCTTGCACTGCATTTTAGTCCTTAACTCTAACGTTCCCCATCCACAAATCTTTCATCCTCGCTCAAAATAATGGGGTAATTATCGCTTTCTCGGTCCGAATCGCTCTAGCTGCATTGAAAACAATAGGAAAATATGAGGAGGCTATCAACTGACTACGTCACGCTACTTCCGGTAGGGGCAAGGCTTTTTTTTTATCAGATACCAAAAGTTGCGATCTTTATCGTCGTCGTTCTCTACTAAATCCTTATATAATATGGCAATATCGTGAAATGATCAAGTATGACACATAGAATGGATCTGCTATCCCCGTTTAAATAAAAACAATTCATTTCAGTAGGCCTTTAAGTGGGACAAATAGTAAACAGGAAGACAAGAACATTTACCTTATTTGGGGCTGTAAGATTGAAATGATCTCACACTTCAGAATTTTCCCTTTTTCTGAGTTCCATTTAGATCAACGATGAAGACATTAAACAATGTCAAACGCAGCACGTCACTCTTCTGACTTCATCTCTTGTGAGCGCGAAAGAAGTGCTCCCTGATAAATACAGTTTGGCGCTTCGCATTTAAATGATACAGCATCTGTATCGGTCACATGTTTTTTTTGTTAAAGGGACACACATCGAGGCACGGAGAGATTATGTGTGTTTCATGGGCCATCAAAGCGTCAGTATTATTTGACTCATTATTATCATATAATATTTCTGCTAAATTGTTTAAGATTCTGGTGCAGCCCTTGTTTAATTTGAATGTTAGAATATGTTGTGTGCCATAAAAAAACAAAACAAGCTACTTGCCACAAATAGCACCTAAGCTAGACTTAGGGCATCCCCCTGCTCTACAGTCATTTTCCGCCTTTTCATAACATCTAACTGGATACAGTCTATCTGGAAAAAAACATCCCTCAATGCCTTCTGTTGACAGATTGAAAGAGTGTGACTAGTTGGACAAACTTCACACTCCGACGGGAAAAAAAAGTGTTTGCCTTCAAGCTCTTGAAGTTTGACAGTTAAGCATTTTTGCAGAATTTGCCAGCACACGTTTTTAAAGGATCTTTGATACTTCTTCCCCCCTTCTCGACCCCTCTCTACCTCGCTAACCCCATCAACGCCCTCCCAACTCCCCCACCACCCTCCATCTGCACTTCCTCCAGGTTGACCGCGTTCGTGCTGAAGTCCTTCGCTCAATCTCGGGGTTTCATCTTCATTGACCCCGAGGAGCTCCGCGCAGCTAAATCCTGGCTCATCAAGCATCAGCGAAACGATGGCTCCTTCCCGGCCATGGGGCGGATCCTCAACAAAGACCTGCAGGTAGATGGAGGGCTGTGTAGAAAAGGTTCACCGAGTTCTTGCGATCACAAAGCAGGAAGAAAGCCTTAGCTATCATTTTGGGAGAGATCCAAGCAGATTTTTTTATTCTACTTCAGATTATGTCATCAGCTATAAGTCAAGCTCGGGTTTCTATTTGACAGATCTGGCAATTTGGAATTTTAAAAGTCTAAAGGTCTAGGTCAAAGGTGAGCAGCTTGCTTTATAGAAGCTGTCGTCTTTGTTAGTGGAAGCTCATAGAGAAAGTCCGGACACCTTAGCTGCAGCTATTTTTATTTTATTCCGTTATTTCAAGTGGTCAGATAAAATCTTTGGCACGAGAGTCACTTTTAGTTTAAGAAAAAACTTGCTTGCTTCCGCTATAAGTGTGTGAATGTGTGTGTGAATGGATGACTGTGATGTATATAAAGCGCTATATAAATACAGACCATTCACTATTTGAAATAGAACTGTACATTTTACACGTTTCTGTATCAATCTAAAAACAACAACCTTAGTATAATACTTCACTTCTCATGATTTAGCAGTCATTTGTATTACAGTATCTTAAAGGCCTACTGAAATGAGATTTTCTTATTTAAACGGGGATAGCAGGTCCATTCTATGTGTCATACTTGATCATTTCGCGATATTGCCATATTTTTGCTGAAAGGGTTTAGTAGAGAACATCGACGATAAAGTTTGCAACTTTTGGTCGCTGATAAAAAAGCCTTGCCTGTACCGGAAGTAGCGTGACGTCACAGGTTGTGGAGCTCCTCACATTTGCACATTGTTTACAATCATGGCCACCAGCAGCGAGAGCGATTCGGACCGAGAAAGCGACGATTACCCCATCAATTTGAGCGAGGATGAAAAGAGTGAAAGTGAGAGTGAAGCATTAGAGGGCAGTGGAAGCGATTCAGATAGGGAATATGCTGTGAGAGGCGGGTGGGACCTGATATTCAGCTGGGAATGGCTAAAACAGTAAATAAACACAAGACATATATATATACTCTATTAGCCACAACACAACCAGGCTTATATTTAATATGCCACATAACAAACACCTCCCCCCTCCCGTCCATATAACCCGCCAATACAAATCAAACACCCGCACAACACATTTAATCCCACAGCCCAAAGTACCGTTCATCTCCGCAAAGTTCATACAGCACATATATTTCCCCAAAATCACGTACGTGACATGCACATAGCGGCACGCACGTACGGGCAAGCGATCAAATGTTTGGAAGCCACAGCTGCGTACTCACGGTAGCGCGTATCCAACTCAAAGTCCTCCTGGTAAGAGTCTCTGTTGTCCCAGTTCTCTACGTGTTTGTGTTGCTGCAGCCGGCCGCTAATACGCCGCTTCCCACCTACAGCTTTCTTCTTTGCTGTCTTCATTGTTCATTAAACAAATTGCAAAAGATTCACCAACACAGATGTCCAGAATACTGTGGAATTTTGCGATGAAAACAGACGCCTTAATAGCTGGCCACAATGGTGTCCCAAAATGTCCGCTACAATCCGTGACGTCACGCGCAAACGTCATCATACCGAGACGTTTTCAGCAGGATATTTCGCGGGAAATTTAAAATTGCACTTTACTAATCTAACCCGGCCGTATTGGCATGTGTTGCAATGTTAAGATTTCATCATTGATATATAAACTATCAGACTGCGTTGTCGGTAGTAGTGGGTTTCAGTAGGCCTTTAACAAGGGGTTATACGATAGAAACTACACTTGAATATTCTTACTATTACTATTATCAATGACTATGACTCAACACACAGCCATTATTGTCTAAAAAGCTGACAACACAAGTGGGTACCAAGATGATTGTGTGGTAATAAGGGCCGCCCCTCCCTATGCACAGATACCACATCCTATGATCCGTGGGAGCCCTATTTTGTGTGAAGAGTCAAAAATGTCGATTAATGAATAATACATACAATTCATAGGAAATTTTACTGCAAATGTTTTCCTATCCTCTTCCTGCTTCATTTTTGATAAGAATGCAATGGCAAATTGCCCTCAACAGTGTCACTGTCCAGCAGTTTTTATGCTTTTTTTGTACAACAGTCATACTCGGATGGATGGAGGTGGTGTCATAGTCTGGGGGTGCATGAATGCTGCCGGCACTGGGGAGTTGTGCTTCATCAAGGGCAACCATTAATTCCTTGTACTGGGACAATTGGGAGTGGAGAATGAACTCAAGAGCATAAATATTTTCAGTATGGCAGTGTTATAACAACACAAGAAGAAACAAGATGACAAGTGCCTTGTTTTTAGGCAGTTAATTAGAAAGTTGTTAGTTTAAAAGTTAGGGTGGGATTTAGGTGTTGCATTGTTGCGTTTAAATTGTAGTTCCCAGGTTCCACTGTGAGTTAGAGTTGTGGTGACAGAAATTGCCATCCTGTCTTGTTTAGTTCACAGAGCAACCATGTGCTTCTTGAACATAGTCAGTGCATATTTATTTACAGGATGCATAGATTTTTGACAAAACAGGCTGTATGCCCCACCTCCCTTGTAGTCTCACTAATTAAACCTTTGCTCTCAGATGGCTGGGAAACATTCCTGCTGCAACTAACTGTGTGTTTATTTCAATTAAAGAATAACATGTTTTCCTCTGTCCACAGGGTGGGATCCATGGAAAGATCTCTTTGACGGCCTATGTGGTGGCAGCACTCCTGGAGACGGGGATAACAACAGATGTAAGCAGTCCAACAAAGCAATGTGTTGCTACAGTTGGGTGTGTTCCATTACAGGAACAAAACACTTTCCTCTGTTTCCTACATGGGATGAAGTGGTGATTTTATAGGTTTCATTTCATTTCATGGATGTTTGTTTTCCTTACCGCCCCGCCAGCTGTGGAAGCATATTGCGGTATTCTTGATAGCTGCAGGGAAGTATGTTCATCTGGCAGTCAGCCCACTCATATTTGTTATGCCTCATACTAAGCAGCAAATCTCATCACGTTTTTTACGGCATCAAAATGTTTTGGACAAGATTTCGTGTGAAGGAGTTATAGTCCCTCAGGAATCATGTCTACATGTTGCTTACTTGATATGCTTTTCTTCGCTTGCTAAGTTCTTGCATTAGCTTTTAAACTTCTGCACTATGTTTACTTTACACATGCTGTAGCTGACAACATGAGTATTTTCCACAATGTGAGCACTTGTTGAAGCACAAGGAGATTGGATGGTCATGGTTTTATGTGTTTCGGACATGCTTAACAAGTTACATCAGTGCTTCTTGCCACGCCTTAATTGAAATACTATTAAGGATCTTATGGTATTTATTTATTCATTTATTTATCTGTACAAACCCCTGTTTGAGTTGCTGTCTCCAGCAACTCACCTGGGCCGAGTTGTTCAGTAGGAGTTAAAGTTAAAGTACCAATGATTGTCTCACACACACACACTAAGTGTGGTGAAATTTGTCCTCTGCATTTGACCCATCCCCTTGTTCACCCCCTGGGAGGTGAGGGGAGCAGTGGGCAGCAGCGGTGCCGCGCCCGGGAATCATTTTTGGTGATTTAACCCCCAATTCCAACCCTTGATGCTGAGTCCCAAGCAGGGAGGTAATTTGTCCCATTTTTATAGTCTTTGGTATGACTCAGCCGGGGTTTGAACTCACAACCTACCGATCTCAGAGCGGACACTCTAACCACTAGGCCACTGAGTAGGTCTACTTTGTTTGATTTTGACAGCTTTTGGGACAACTCTATAAATTCTACTTTAGTGGTCTTTAGTGTTTGATAGTCTGCAATTTTAATTGTATGGTTTGAAAATCAATTGAAAAATGATCAATACATTATGTGTGTCTAATCCGTGAGGAATGTTGTTTATTTGACCAGTTCGAATTTGTTTTAAATTACATTTTGTTCCTCAGATCCGCCCTGAATCCACCAAACAGCTGGGATCAGAATAAGTTTTGTAAAATACAAACTGAGGATTTGATCCAGATCTGACCAAACCAAGATTAAAGGCCTACTGAAATGAGATTTTCTTATTTAAACGGGGATAGCAGGTCCATTCTATGTGTCATACTTGATCATTTCGCGATATTGCCATATTTTTGCTGAAAGGATTTAGTAGAGAACATCGACGATAAAGTTCGCAACTTTTGGTCGCTGATAAAAAAGCCTTGCCTGTACCGGAAGTAGCGTGACGTCACAGGTTGTGGAGCTCCTCACATCTGCACATTGTTTACAATCATGGCCACCAGCAGCGAGAGCGATTTGGACCGAGAAAGCGACGATTACCCCATTAATTTGAGCGAGGATTAAAGATTCGTGGATGAGGAAAGTGAGAGTGAAGGACTAGAGGGCAGTGGAAGCGATCCAGATAGGGAAGATGCTGTGAGAAGCAGGTGGGACCTGATATTCAACTGGGAATGACTAAAACAGTAAATAAACACAAGACATATATATACTCTATTAGCCACAACACAACCAGGTTTATATTTAATATGCCACAAATTAATCCCGCATAACAAACACCTCCGCCCTCCCGTCCATATAACCCACTCACGGTACTGCGTATCCAACTCAAAGTCCTCCTGGTAAGAGTCTCTGTTGTCCCAGTTCTCCACAGGCCAATGGTAAAGCTTGACTGTCATATTTCGGGAATGTAAACAATGAAACACCGGCCACGTGTTTGTGTTGCTGCAGCCGCCCGCTAATACACCGCTTCCCACCTACAGCTTTCTTCTTTGCTGTCTTCATTGTTCATCAAACAAATTGCAAAAGATTCACCAACACAGATGTCCAGAATACTGTGGAATTTTGCGATGAAAACAGACGACTTAATAGCTGGCCACAATGGTGTCCCAAAATGTCCGCTACAATCCGTGACGTCACACGCAAACGTCATCATACCGAGACGTTTTCAGCAGGATATTTTGCTGGAAATTTAAAATTGCACTTTAGTAATCTAACCCGGCCGTTTTGGCATGTGTTGCAATGTTAAGATTTCATCATTGATATATAAACTATCAGACTGCATGGTCGGTAGTAGTGGGTTTCAGTAGGCCTTTAAATAGTGTGATCTAATTTGATTTCAGAATCTCTTTTTGGTTTTGGACCAACTATTTTCAAGATTTTATGCAATCCATTATCCAAATTCCAATCAGATTACCTTTGAACAACTGGGCCCTGATAATCGAAATAGATTCAGAAAAGGGGCTGAGATCAATCAATCAATCAATCAATCAATGTTTATTTATATAGCCCTAAATCACAAGTGTCTCAAAGGGCTGTACAAGCCACAACGACATCCTCGGTACAGAGATGACATCTGCAACAACTTAACACTTGCCAAGTTAATTTAATTAGCTCCATTTTTAACATGTAAACAAGACTGCACAGTTTGTGTGATTCTCAAAACAGAAAAAAGTGCAAAAGATTCACGGAGATGTGCATTTTTATATATTTGACTTGCCTGTAACACAGTAACATTCAAACTTTGGTCACTTGTAAGCTTCAAAAGCCTATACCCTTTCAAAAAGCAAGATTACTTTTTAGGTTTTTGTTACAAATTATTTGCACCTTGCAAGCAAAGTGTTGGGCAACTTGACACTTTTCATTTACTGATACTTCTCTCATAGACTGACTAGCCTATTGGTGAAAAAAGTCCAGTCGTTGGTGTGGTCGTGGTTTCATGCTATCGGTTGCACGTTTTTAGGTACTAAACAAGCATTTTTTTTTATTGTACTTAGGTTTATTGTCACTTCTTTATCTTGCTTCTGACACCTTCTGCGTTTTTCTTTAAATCCCTGTCACAAACCTCTCCATCTCTCCTCCATTAGCTTTTCCTGTCTACTTCTACTTCTACTGTCTACGGGGCGGCGTGGCGAAGTTGGTAGAGTGGCCGTGCCAGCAATCGGAGTGTTGCTGGTTACTGGGGTTCAATCCCCACCTTCTACCATCCTAGTCACGTCCGTTGTGTCCTTGGGCAAGACACTTCACCCTTGCTCCTGATGGCTGCTGGTTAGCGCCTTGCATGGCAGCTCCCGCCATCAGTGTGTGAATGTATGGGTGAATGTGGAAATACTGTCAAAACGCTTTGACTACCTTGAAGGTAGAAAAACGCTATACAAGTATAACTCATTTATTTACTTCTCCTACTGAGTTGAACAGTTTCCGACCAGTTTAGTAAAAAACACAACAACACAGTAATCTGCAAAATTGTTTCCTCTATCATAGGCAGCCTGTTGATTAGTTTGAGCACTGCTGTCTCCTAGCTGGAGGGGTGTGTATATTTCAAGCATGAATAAAGACACATATTGAAATGCCTGTCCCTGACACCTCGCTGCAACCCACCATGAGGTCACACCCCACTATTTGAGACAGAGTTACATTCAGGAACATTCCATGATTACACTTCCACAATTCAACATGTCCAAAAAAAGAGTAGGAACCTATGCTCTCCAGTTGTAAATGGTTGACACACATCCCCTCCCCTGCATCCATATGTCTCCTGAACCCCCCCTTTGTTATTTTACAACTGATAAAAACTTCCCCCCGCCCCAAAAAAAGAAAAAATGCTTCACATCAAAGGAAACGCCAAAATCTCTAATCCCCTTTCCATTTTCACTTAATGAAAAGACGACTGGTGAGCCGCTTTAGGGGCCTCTTATCTCTTAGATTAGAGGGAAGGTTCACTTATGCGTAAAATGAAAGTCCACCAATACCTTTCAATTGCTGCACCTGAGCTAAAGATTTCAGCATGCAAGTAGGAAAAATGTAAAGCTTACGCACACCCAGGTCAATGTAATATACTTACAATTACATAGATAATTTTGCCTGTATTTTGGCATGCATGAAATATGTTGTCTTTGTCTGGTCCAGGAAGAGAAGATGTCAGTGGCCAGAGCCAAGGATTTCCTGGAGACTACCACCTACACCGCTGATGACCCTTACACCACAGCTCTGTCCGCCTACGCCTTGGCTCTCCTGCGCAGCCCCTATGCACCCCTTGCCCTGCGGCGCCTCAACCACATGGCCATTACACAAGGTAACGTCACTTTGGTAACGTACTATGAGATAAACGAAGTTCTTCCAACAATAATTGGAAATTGTACTATTTTGTTCCAATGCATTCTGACGTAACGCAAGCGTAGCTGACATAAATTATTATTACATTCTAGGGCAGGACTGGGCAATTACTTTGACTCGAGGGCCACATTGAGAGAGAAAAATGTGTCTTTGTGTATTAGTTTGGCATGGTGAAAGAATTTTTGCGCCCATTTAAAGTATTACAGTATTAAATGATGAATTGAAATGTGATTTTTAAAAAAAATATTGTCTAAACTTTAAATCGTAAAATATAATCTTCAATATTTATTTTTAGATAAATCATTGATTGTTTTGATCAGGGGTGTCGAACTCATTTTAGCTCGGGGCCGCATGGAGGAAAATCTGTGCACACACAGGCCGGACTATTAAAATCATGGCATTAAAACTAAAAAATAAAGACAACTTCAGATTATTTTCTTTGTCTTACTTTGGCCAAAAATAGAACAAACACATTCTGAAAATATTACAATAAATACATAGAAAAAGATACCGGCAGCGGTAAAGTTTAGATCCATGAAGGAAAGAAGAAAGTGAATGAATGTTTATAACTGAATACATTTACATATGTATATAAAAAAAAAAAACGTTTATGACAACCTTTTTCCAAAACACAATATAGAATGTGAGATATAACAGGATAATGCATACATTTATCATTTGTTTTCAAAACGGTTACAAAAAAGTGGGACCCCAAAAAGTTACTGTGACCCATTTTTTATGATTTGATGGGGTCCCTGGGACCCCATTTTGAAAATTCCTAGCGCCAACATTGATGGAGTATTGGTGCGTGCAAAACAGCTGTGGCCTGTGGGCCGGTTCTAATACTAATTAAATATCATCCCGGGGGCCATAGATAATTTATTTGTGGGCCAGATCTGACTTCTTTATTAAGTAGATGTTTAATTCTCTAATGACAGTTTTAAGTCACTCAATTGCATTTTCATTTATCAATTACTATGTCATTTTGTCAAGAGATTCCATACCACATTATTTTTGTGCCAAAATTAAATAAATTATGGTTCGACCAATCAGATAATGCCATTCATCCACTACCTTTCTTTAGATGAGTGACACATTTACTTAACCATGTTGTATTCACTATTCTCAATGTGCTGCAGGAATATCAAACACAACTTAAATAATTAGTTGATAAGGTCATGCCATTTATAAATAAATAAATATTGTTTTTAAAATTATATGTATCAATTTAATGAATTTATGGACAATTTCTTACATAATTTCACATTTTAATTGTGTTTGACAAAAAACCCTCCTTAGGGATAGTGTATTTACTGTAGCAATAAAAAAATATATACCTCAAATGTCCTTAAAAAAATGTTAGTGATCCACTAATTACCCTACATTCATTTATAATATAATGAAAATCCTGCTTAATTCTCATCATTGGCTGTTCAGTATTGTCAGTATTAGAACAATTTGACATGGAGAACAAATGTTTGAACATGTGGTAAGCAACTATGGAATTTAAAAGGATCATGTGCAAAATACATTCAGAGTGAGTAAATAGCTATTCCTACAGGTGTTTGATACCACTTTGTGTAGTAACAAGCTGCATCCATCAGATGCAGAATGATAGTCCCTTTTGCCTCTGCATGCTTAGATGGACTAACCCACTGGAGCCTGACAGGCAGCGCAATGACAGATGAAGACACTTTCATGGGCTTCAGTGATGGCCTCTCCCAGTCAGGTATACCAACTCAGGCCACATGTTAAAAGCCCCAGGTCTAGTGGTTTTACATCTATTTAGATGTAGTATTCAACCACAGTGTTAATGCTAATCACATCTACACATGAGAGTCATTTTAAGTGGTGAGTCTTTGTTCTCAGTGGTGTCAGCAGAGGTGGAGATGACAGCTTATGGGCTTCTAACTTTCACCCTCCTCGGGGACGTGGCTTCAGCCCTGCCTGTGGTCAAATGGCTCTCCCAGCAGCGGAATGCCCTGGGTGGCTTTTCTTCTACACAGGTAGCCCTCAAACCTAAGTTTTCCCACAGTTTCCCCCACAGGACTGCAATATATTTGTGGCGGTGGGTTGGGGAGTACGGGGGTTCGATACTTTCATTGGATTTTGTGCGGCATGAATTGTATTTTCATTTTCATTTGCACAATGTAAAAATTTTTCTCAATAGGAAGTTTTATAGCATATATTTTAGGTCATGTTATTATATGATAAATGGGTTATACTTGTATAGCGCTTTTCTACCTTCAAGGTACTCAAAGCGCTTTGACAGTATTTCCACATTCACCCATTCACACACACATTCACACACTGATGGCGGGAGCTGCCATGCAAGGCGCTAACCAGCAGCCATCAGGAGCAAGGGTGAAGTGTCTTGCCCAAGGACACAACGGACGTGACTAGGATGGTAGAAGGTGGGGATTGAACCCCAGTAACCAGCAACACTCCGATTGCTGACACGGCCACTCTACCAACTTCGCCACGCCGTCCCCTATATATATATATATATATATACACATATGTATGTATGTATTTTTTTTAATGGGACATGAGTTTGAGTCCTGTGAAGAGCCCATACTATTTACTTATCTATTTTATTTAATGGCGATTCTTGATGTAAAATTAAATATTGATGTAAAATAATCTATTATTTTCACCCATTTTCCCAGTACATTCCCCATATGCAAATATTGACAGGTATGTACATAATTGGCCTTTGGCCCTGACACGTGTGTTGGTAATTAATATGGATGCTTTGGGAGAGATGAACAGTGGTCAAGAAGACAAAAAAGTCCCTAGATCTGCCGTTAGTTGCTTAAGCTTATCTAGAGTGGTCTTGCTAAATACTGTATAACGACAAAGTTGGCAAAAACGAGCCCTCCTGCTACCTTCTCTTATTCTCTGGCAGACCAAGTGTGATTGGGGTGAGAAACGTTACGACGCATCAACTGTATAGCATTGTAGTGAAAGTTTACATTAAAAATGAATCCCATTACAATGTGTTTATGACCGAGGGAAAACGGGTAGCACCAAATATACTTGTGGCGGTTTAAATTTATATGCATGTATTTTGGCCCTGCGATGAGGTGGCGACTTGTCCAGGGTGTACCCCGCCTTCTGCCCGAATGCAGCTGAGATAGGCTCCAGCACCCCCTGCGACCGCAAAAGGGACAAGCGGTAAAAAATGGATGGATGGATGGATGGATGGGAAACACTGGAACATAATACGCCTTTATTAGTCCCACAACAGGGAAATTACAGTTTCACAGCAGCAAATGGACAGTAGCAGCAATGAAGAATAAAGGTATACCAAATAAGAATATTTAATAAGTAATACATTAGAAATTCAGAAGTCAAATGCCCCTTAAGGAAATGTGTTACAAAGTTAAGGACTGGAGGTCTTTTTTGTTTTTATATTTCACAGGGGTTCATTTCTTTTCACACTTGCATGACAAGAATGTTAAAAAGATGGAATGGATTTTTCTCCTTATTAGTTGAACATAAACAATTATGTGAGGCAGGTTGACTTGCCAAAGTTATTTAATTCATATTATTTTTTAGTAAATAATATAACGTAGATTTGCTGCAGGTTGAAGCGGTTGACATCCTAAAACCTTTACTAACTGTGATGCAGTAGTTTTTATTAACATTTTAACATTTAAAGGCCTACTGAAACCCACTACTACCGACCACGCAGTCTGATAGTTTATATATCAATGATGAAATCTTAACATTGCAACACATGCCAATACGGCCGGGTTAACTTATAAAGTGCAATTTTAAATTTCCCGCGAAACTTCCGGTTGAAAACGTCTATGTATGATGACGTATGCGCGTGACGTCAATGGTAGAAACGGAAGTATTCGGACACCATTGTATCCAATACAAAAAGCTCTGTTTTCATCGCAAAATTCCACAGTATTCTGGACATCTGTGTTGGTGAATCTTTTGCAATTTGTTTAATGAACAATGAAGACTGCAAAGAAGAAAGTTGTAGGTGGCATCGGTGTATTAGCGGCTGGCTGCAGCAACACAACCAGGAGGACTTTGACTTGGATAGCAGACGCGCTATCTGACGCTAGCCGCCGACCGCATCGATGATCGGGTGAAGTCCTTCGTCGCTCCGTCGATCGCTGGAACGCAGGTGAGCACGGGTGTTGATGAGCAGATGAGGGCTGGCTGGCGTAGGTGGATAGATAATGTTTTTAGCATAGCTCTGTGAGGTCCCGTTGCTAAGTTAGCTTCAATGGCGTCGTTAGCAACAGCATTGTTAAGCTTCGCCAGCCTGGAAAGCATTAACCGTGTAGTTACAGGTCCATGGTTTAATAGTATTGTTGATTTTCTGTCTATCCTTCCAGTCAGGGGTTTATTTATTTTGTTTCTATCTGCAGTTAAGCACGATGCTATCACGTTAGCTCCGTAGCTAAAGTGCTTCGCCGATGTATTGTCGTGGAGATAAAAGTCACTGTGAATGTCCATTTCGCGTTCTCGACTCTCATTTTCAAGAGGATATAGTATCTGAGGTGGTTTAAAATACAAATCTGTGATCCACAATAGAAAAGGGAGAAAGTGTGGAATCCAATGAGCCAGCTTGTACCTAAGTTACGGTCAGAGTGAAAAAAGATACATCCTGCACTGCACTCTAGTCCTTCACTCTCACGTTCCTCATCCACAAATCTTTCATCCTCGCTCAAATTAATGGGGTAATCGTCGCTTTCTCGGTCCGAATCGCTCTCGCTGCTGGTGTAAACGATGGGGAAATGTGAGGAGCCTTTCAACCTGTGACGTCACGCTACTTCCGGTACAGGCAAGGCTTTTTTTATCAGCGACCAAAAGTTGCGAACTTTATCGTCGATGTTCTCTACTAAATCCTTACAGCAAAAATATGGCAATATCGCGAAATGATCAAGCATGACACATAGATTGGATCTGCTATCCCCGTTTAAATTTTAAAAAATAATTTCAGTAGGCCTTTAAGTTGAAGTAAGTAAAATAAAACCAAAATAAAGTAAAACTATTAACTCTTTGAATATACTTATAAATGGATAGGGAGGAGGAAGGCAAATATATCACATGGTGTTTTATAGGTGTCTAAAAAGCGAAATAAAATCAATTTTTACTTGTTGATAAAGCTGTGGATGCTCACTGAGCTGAAGTCTCATGAGATTTAGTTTGACCATCAATGCATTGTTTGTGCGTCTATGCTGAGTATGTAGCTAATATGTGTACTTTGTATGCTAACCTATACTTGCTAGGACACGTGTGTCGCCCTGCAAGCGTTGTCCGAGTACGCCATCTTGTCCTATGTTGGTGGGGTCAACCTCACCATTTCATTGGCCTCCACAAACCTGGACTTCCAGGAGACCTTTGAACTCAACAAGGACAACCAGAAACTCCTTCAACGTGCCAAGGTACGGTGCCCCTAGTGTCAGTACGCTGCACTACATCCACTCTTTTCATCACGTTTCTCTTTTTTTTTTTTTTTCTGGTCAGATTCCCAGCATTCCCACTGGCCTTTTTGTGAGCGCCAAAGGAGAAGGCTGCTGTCTCATGCAGGTAATGCGGTGTGACACTCAGAAGTGCACAATCACGGTTGGAGCGTGGCAAAAAAAAAAAAGAGAAAAAAAAATTACACTTACCTCATCGGCGCACCACAAGAATGAGTTGGCAGTGGATAACTTGTTGTTGCTCTTCAATTCACAAATAAGGAACTGTAAATTGGAGTGATCTGGTAGAGTTTAGGGAAATGTTGTCTTTTTTTTTTTTAATGCACTTGATATTCCTGCGCTCCCCAGGACAGGATGTTGATTACTTCCTGCCTTGTCATGGATAAACAAAAAACCTCTTTCACGAGTCATTTTTCTTCTCTGCCGGATAATAATCTCTCCTGACTTCTTATCGCTTGTGGTTAAGTGGTTGTTTTGTCTGTTGAAATGATGTCAAGTCAAATATGTTTATTGTTTGTACAAGTCTATCCTGTGATGGTACGTTGCCCGGATCATGTTTTGTTTTGGTTTAAGACTCCCTTAGTTCTGTTTCAGCACCCTGGGGTTTGTGTTTCTTGGTTGCCTTTGGTGCTGATTATTTTCACTTGCCTCTGATTAGTGTTCGGGATGCTCACCTGCTCCCGGGCAGTAATCAGAGAGCTATTTATTCCTGCCTTTTGCCACACTCGCTCTGGCTGTTTTGTTTGCTCCTGCAACAAGTTACTTTAGTACTCCTTTGATTCCTGTTTCTATACTAAGCTTTCCAGTGCTAGTTTTCTGCCTTAGCTCCCCGTGCAATCGGCACACTCTTGTTGTGTTTGTTTGTATTTTTCCTGCATTTTTGTATTATGGACTGATTTATGGAAAATAAATAATTGTCCGGAGTTCCGTCTGCATCTTGGGGAAATGAGCCGCCCACAAACATGCAACCCCGATGTAACACATCCTTTAATGCAGGCCTGGGCAATTATTTTGACTCAGGGGCCACATTTAGAGGAAAAAATATGTGTCTGGGGGCCGGTATATCTATTTTTATGAACACTAATACAAAACCTCACAATAATGTCTGATTTAATGCTAAAAACGTTATGACACACCGCCTTAAAAAACATAATGGAATTTTACATTTTTCTATGAATGATAAAACACTGAATATTGACAAAATATGAATGTCACACCCCCTTTCTATCAACACATTTTACAATCAAGTGAAACGCAACAAAAATGCATCAAACAGTGAAATATGAACACGAAGGGTACAAAATAAACCCACCTACAATCTGATATATCTGATACAACACTAAGCTTTAGAACTTTGCTGTGAAAACCTCCTTCCGCGTCTGTGGAAACGATTCCCGCCCAACACTGCTTGGTGCCTCGTCTGAGCTGCTATGACGTAGATTACCATAGTAACTAATTAGATGACCATAGTAACTAGTATATCATGCAAAAGTGCAGATTCCAACCATTGAAATACTTTGTATAGTTCAAGACTTACGGTCATTAGAAAACATCACTGCACATCATAATGGCAGCTACACTTTCCATCTTAAAGATCTAAAAAAATTATTTGGGAATGTCCGGCGGGCCAGATTGAAAAGCTTAACGGGCCGCATGTGGCCCCCGGGCCTTAACTTGCCCAGGTCTGCTTTAATGTCTTCCAACTTGTCCTTCTAGAAAACATTATTTCTCTCCACATATCTTGATTTTCTGTTTTCTGCTGCAGCATCTGGTTTCTTATGATGCACGGATATCAAACCCACACATTGGTGTCTGTGTTTGTAAACAATTAGTGTGTGATGAGTGTCTGTCCTAAGTAGGGATGATGCTCGAAACCGGTTTTACCGGTTGTTCGATAAGAAAAGAACCGAGTCCTCGGACTCGAATCCCTTTTTGAGAACCGGTACCCGTTATTGAGACCACTATGGTAAAGAAAAAGAGTTGGTTCTTTATTCGAATCCCTGGGAACGAATCCCGTCCCGACAAGAAATGCTCCGTGGGACATCAAAAGAAATGACGTCACGTAGCTCAGTCATTAGGCGCATATAACGAAAGCAGGAAAAAAATGGACGTGAAAAAGCGCTCCAAGGTGTAATAAAGTTCAAAACAAAAAGGTATAATCCAATTAATAACTTTACTGAGAGATTTGAGCAGGGTACAAACACATGACGAACACTTTTACGACCAACCGGAAACATAGCAACCAGGCTAGCAACACACCTCCTTTACGGCAGCTGTCGCAACGTTCCTAAAGCAACCGCAGCACATACATATATATGACATCTCCCTTTTTTAACTTTTGTTTTTCTTTCCTTGTAAACAAAACAAAATCACACTGTATATGTGTTGTCTGTCTAATTATAAATAATGCAGACGAGGCGTGTTGGCTGAGTTCTTGACGTTTACTTTCACAGCGTGCTCATAACCTCATTCTTAGCTGCCGGGTGGCAACATGCAACAACACTTTTCGGGGCTACCGCGCATGCTCGTCACTCCTGTTACATGCTGGGTAGTGTAGTTGTTATATTCCCTAGCTCATCACATCTTTCCCCCTATAAAGAAATAATGTTAACTCAATAAAGTGTATTTCTTTTTTTAGCTTTAACTTTTCATTTTTTAGCATTGTAACCACATTTGCAAACAACTTTTCTCTTCATAGAATTTTCTTTCAATAAATAAATAAAGTGCAAAAATGTCAAAGCATCATAACAAACAGTTATGTCAGCACTTTTTTTTTTTTTTAAAAAACAACTTGAAAAAACCAAGAGTTCTTAACAACTCTCAATCAGCCTCTTAGGTGGCTGAACATGTCTCTTTGGTCTAGACAGTCTCTCAACAGCAGGTGACGCGGACACTGCTGTCAGTCCTTGGTCAGCAAGGTCAGGCTCCGTGTCAGCAAGTTCTGCAGGTCCAGCTGAGTGCTGTTGAGCCTTTTCCTGAGTAATAGCTGTAGTTAGTATGTTCCAATAGCAGCAGAAGTGCACTTTTTGGAGAGCTGTATTGTTTTCAGTTTTGTGCCCAAGGTACTGATTTTATTTAACACTATATTATTTATACACCTATAGTGATCACAGAGACAGGTTTTTTTTGTGTTACTGCATATTTTTTTTTTTCTGAAAAATCCCACTTAGTATACTTTGGGTAACAACAGTCAATATTTATTTATTTTATTGTATTTTTTTAGGGGCGTAACAGTCAATAATTATTTATTTATTAGATTTTATTTTTTTCTTGTATAATAAAAGTGAGCTTTTGTTAAACCAAATATTGTGTGTTTTTTCCATATACAACAACCTATCTGGACTCGATAAGAGAATCGATAAGGAATCGGTTAGATAAAAGGATTCGATAATAGGCTCGAACTCGATAATTTCTTATCAAACATCATCCCTAGTCCTAAGAGTGTCTTTTAGAACACTTTATGCATAAAAGTACTATAGGGCACTTGGCTGTAGTGTGTTGAAACGTTGACATAATGCATCTAAGGCAGTGGTTCTTAACCTTGTTGGAGATACCGAACCCCACCAGTTTCATATGTGTATCACCGAACCCTTCTTTAGTAAAAAATAAAATGTTTTTGTTTTTTTCAAATTCAAGACAAAGTTATGTTTTTTTTACGCAAAATGAACCGTGCATGAACATCACCTTGTTCAAAGAACAAAACCAACACAGTGCATGAACTCACAACAAATTACACACCTGCAAATCAGATAGAAAATTAGACGAAACATTCTTTGGGGGTATCCATAATACGCCGATAGGAAGAAGTTTTTATTTACACTATGAGTCGCTCCGCCGAACCCCTGAGGGTTCGATCGAACCCAGGTTAAGAACCACTGATCTAAGGTATATTGACGTCTACATTCAAACACACAAGTATAAAGAGAATTTAACCTCACAGCCTGAGATACTGTCACCGAGAGGTATTTTCTAGTTATTGCTGCAATGAATTAAACTTTGGCAGACAGCATAAGAACACACCTTATCCTTTCGGATTGTTTTCCTTAGCACAAACTGTTTAAGATAATGATACACTAATTCTTGCTTGCAACTTAAAGCTTAACAAATGCCAGGGAGAGATCTCTTATCACAGAGCACTTATTAAGTTGGGGAACTGTCAAGTTGAGGTCCCACTGTATTTGTATATTTTTTGCTCAAACTCGACTCTACTTTTGTGTAGATTGACGTTTCCTACAACGTACCTGACCCAGTATCCAAGCCGGCTTTCCAGCTCAAGGTGGACCTCAAAGAGCCTCTCCATGAACGCCACCTACAGCCACTACCCTCCTCCTCCTCCCGTCATCCCGCTTCGCGCCCTCGGAGCCGCGCCGACAACCGATCCGAGCTCAACCGCAAGCGCCGGTCCCCTATCGACGACGACGACCCCGCAGCTCACCAGGACAAAATGGACTTTCACATCTCCTTAGAAGTTTGCGCTAGGTTAAATTGCAACTTTGGCTGCACACATCTTTTCCAATCCTATGCTGACCTCACCTCTCTTTCCAGGTGGCTTCATTCAGGCTCATCGAACATGGCCGTCATCGAGGTCCCCATGATCTCGGGTTTCAGAGCAGATGTTGAAAGTCTTGAGAGGGTACGTAAAATCAAACTAACTCAAATCATCTTCATAAATCGTCCTGGCTATGACTTGCTGTTAGTCTTAGTGACTCACAGATGGACACCAGGAAAGTACATCAGGTAGGAAAAGACAGATGTGTCCACATCTGGTGGCCATTTGACAAGTATTTTCTGCTTTCTTTGCTAACCTCAGGCTTACACGTGCTCACCTTGCAGGAAGCGCCCATGCATTTAATGCTGTGTCTTATGCAGTAGAAATTGAACTGCCATAAAGAAGTCTGAGGCTTTGGTAATAAAAAAATATGATGTGTACTTTTGGTCCAGTTTGCTAAACTATTAGACTGGCTGCATAGTGAAAAGCTTGTTGCTGTCCAGCACACAACTAAGGCTACGTTAGCAACTTAAAGGGTTCCAGGTTCGATTCCCGCCCCAGCCATCCCAGTCCCTGCCGTTGTTTCCCTGGGCAAGACACTTTACCCACCTTCTCCCAGTGACACCCACACGGGTTTAAATGTATCTTAAAGATGTAGATAATAGGTTAAACCTTGAAACGCTAAAGTCACTTGGGAAAAAGCACTATAATAATAATTATAGTGTATAAGTATAATTTACTTCACAAATCACAATACGTTCTCACTGCCGTGTCGGATGTCCAATTCGGATTTTTTTGTCAAATCTTTTATTTTCAGTGGCCATTTACATTACAAAAAAAAAGTGTTTTCTAATGTGAATGCAATCCGACCCACATGCGGACATGACGTCATGACGTCGCACGCACTGTAATGTTTACGGAAGTAAACATGGCTTCCGCTTTTGTTGGTCTCAGTACTGGCGCATTTGTGGCAATTTCAAGGATTTTGTGCAATCAAACTCAACATTTTCTGAACCTGAGCTCGGGAGCGTTCACATTGAGAACGCATCGCACCGATTTACTGTATATCCACATAGAAAAGAGGCCCGGGTCAGATATGAAAAATTCGTAATTGCACTTTTCGCACGTACATGAAAAAATCAGATACAGGTCACATATGGGCAAACAAGTCTGAATTGACATGCAGTGTGAATGTTGTTTTTTTAAATTAGAAATATATGAGAAATCATGAATATAATGTTTAATTGTGTTCTGGATCAAAACTAAGATATACATGATATTTGTCGGACACCGATGATATCAGGATTTTGACGATATAGTATGCCCACCCTTATCGAACAGTGTTTGGAGCATGTTACACTACCGTTCAAAAGTTTGGGGTCACCCAAACAATTTTGTGGAATAGACTTCATTTCTAAGAACAAGAATAGACTGTCGAGTTTCAGATGAAAGTTCTCTTTTTCTGGCCATTTTGAGCGTTTAATTGACCCCACAAATGTGATGCTCCAGAAACTCAACCTGCTCAAAGGAAGGTCAGTTTTGTAGCTTCTGTAACAAGCTAAACTGTTTTCAGATGTGTGAACATGATTGCACAAGGGTTTTCTAATCATCAATTAGCCTTCTGAGCCAATGAGCAAACACATTGTACCATTAGAACACTGGAATGATAGTTGCTGGAAATGGGCCTCTATACACCTATGTAGATATTGCACCAAAAACCAAACATTTGCAGCTAGAACAGTCATTTACCACATTAGCAATGTATAGAGTGTATTTCTTTAGAGTTAAGACTAGTTTAAAGTTATCTTCATTGAAAAGTACAGTGCTTTTCCTTCAAAAATAAGGACATTTCAATGTGACCCCAAACTTTTGAACCGTAGTGTATGTAGGAAATAGTCAATAGGAAAATCCAGTTAAACGGGTCATAATAATATTTTTTCTTCATTCAAAACACTTCCTTGTGGTCTGAATAACATGTAACGGAGGTTCTTTGGTCAAAATGTTGCATAAATTATGTTTTACAGATCATCTTCAAGCAGCTTTGTGGATGCGCTGTTTTGTGGGCAATCTCATTCATGTGCCTCCACTTCAACAGCGTCTTCTCCTCGTCATTCATGTTGTAGTTTTTAGAGTTTCTATAGCGAGTTTAAACTATGCTAATTTGTATAAAAAATGGGAACAGCGGAAGATGCATGTGCATGTACGAGCCAGTCTGCCCCACAACAAGAGGATAGAGCAAAAAAAATGAACCTATTAACTACAATGGCGGACTTGCGCAAAGATCTCCTGGTACCATTTTACCAGTTATTCGTTGATGTCACAATTGGGAAAAACGTCACAAATTGGGCAAACGGCTTGTTTGGTGGAAGTATGGAATTAGGGCAAGATTGTTTTATAAATATCTCTGTAGTGCCTCCATGGTTTGATTTAACATTTTCAGGACTTATGCAGGTCCCAAATACACAAAAACAGGTACCAATATGTAAGAAAAGTTAATTTTGCATAATAGGGCCCCTTTAAAAATGCCCTGTTGGTGTTGAATATATATTTATTTGTTAATGTATAGTGTTCTGTTTTACCGGCTGAGATGTAACAAAAATGCACCCTAAATGTCTGAGGGATTTTCTGTTATTTTCAGTCTGGTATAAAACAATGTCACCTTTTTATATTGGTCAGTTTTGAAAAATGTAACAATATATTTATTATTGTGGTTGAAGAGCTGCACAGCCTCGTAATGAGAGCCGTTCTTTATATTTCAATTGCCTCATTTAGCTACATAAAAAAGATGAAATTCAATGTGGCTCTTGTACTGGCTGTTGCAGGTATACTTAATGAAGTGTCCAGTGAGCGTGTCTGCTTCAGTGCATTGACTCGCACTGCTGATACATGCACGTCATCACTGTACAGCGAAAGAGCTTCAGTCTGCATGATTCCACCTAAAAGAGGCTCATTTCTGACTAGCTTAGTAGATGTTACACACACACACGCATGCATGCGTGCCAATGAATACTAGTGCATTTGTGTCAGCTCACGTTGACCTGACATGTAGCGGCTAAAAAGCTCGGTTTACACCCCCGCTATCCTCCCTCGGATGTTTATTGCTGCCTGCCTGACTGCCGCTTGCATTCCTCAATTTACGGTGGCAGGCGTGGCCTCATTACTCCCGTCTTGCTTACCTTTGTGGATGCTCCACAACTAGTTTTTGGTGATCGATCAACCAGTCTTGATCATTTAAGACCCAGATCGCAAGATTTGTTTTCTGTTATTGTATAGATAAACAATACTTTTCTAAAAGTTGGGTACAGTGTGTGTGTGTGTGTGTGTGTGTGTGTGTGTGTGTGTGTGTGTGTGTGTGTGTGTGTGTGTGTGTGTGTGTGTGTGTGTGTGTGTGTGTGTGTGTGTGTGTGTGTGTGTGTGTGTGTGTCTTGGTGGTGGCGCCAGCTCAGGCTGAACACCTCATAAACCCCCACTGTCCGAAGGCTGCCAACCTTTTTTTGACAAAATAAAAAATCGCCTTTTGGGGGAAAATTAGCTGTGAAAGTTGACTATGCTTCCACTCAAATAGGCAAAACAACAAGCGCATATTGTCATGGATACCTGGCCCTGTTGTGTGCACGTCGCTCACAGCATTCCAGGTAGTAGGTAGAAAGCAGGGGATGAATTTATGTATTTTTTTATCGTCAAGATTGTGGGCCTTTTTATTGTGTGCATATGGTTCACATTCCAGCGATGGCCAGATGTAAATAGATGTCATATATGACTGTACAACATTATGTGAAAGTTAAAGGGTTTATAATGAGCTTCATGACACACTGAAAGGTTTGTCTATTTTAATCCAGTGTTAATTAGGGTTGAGATGGAGCTGTCCAATCCACTGTGGTGCTGATTACTACTGCAGTAGTAAATTGATTTACAGTATAAGTGAATGCATCCGATTTGGAGTCAAATTGTCACCGTCATAAAACTTTTAGTGGCCATTTTTTTTAAAGTAACAATTCAACATGCAAATTTAGAAGGAAGTTACATTAATGAAGTGATAACAGGCAAAAGTGGACAAACTGAGGGAGGATATGTAGTAGCATAAAGTGACCAGTTGCATCAAGAAAATGTCCTGTTGTTGTTTTTGACTCGTGTTGTACTGAGCAGCCAGGACAAAGATGCGGGTTACCGGTTTCTCACAAAAGGTTATTTTCCCCGTTCTGTGGTCGACATCATATTATTCCAGCAGTCAGACATCACACAAAAAAGGCAAAAAAACAACAACAAATGAAATGTTGCTATCACATATGTGAGGCATTTTATAAAATTATTATTTTCGCAAATTACACATTAGAATAATTTGGTTCTCCACACATACTAGGTGACAAACACATATTTTCATATATACACACATTTATGCACACGTATACATGCATGCTTTACCAAACGCATATTCATACATACGAACGTACACACTTACGCTCATAAAAATACACATTCACATCACCTAAAACACAGGACACCACGAATACATGTCATATTCTTATCATAACACCGTATAAGCTAACATCTCTTCTTGATTCTCCTTTATTTTATGTACTTATTCATCTATTGTATGCATTGCTACATTTGAGTTGATAATAATGTGGATGATAGAGGTAAATATTGTCATTCTTTAATATTGTTATTACTATTAATATCATTATTATTATTATTATTATAATTCCGGAGATGTAATGACCGTTTAAGTGGTGTATTATTACTCCTTACTTCAGTAATTTATTTTTATGTATATTGGTACCATATTTGTAGCCATTGTATGTGCTGATGTCGCTCTGTTGTTGTTGTTTTTATTGCTGTCTCTCTCTGTCTTGTCCTCACAATTACACCTTCTGTCTTCTTTTTGCTTATTTCTATCCCCTCCTGATGCGGTCCGATTACGCCAAACACTAAATATGTCCAAAAATGTAAAGACGCTAAACACAAATAACACTACAAAACTTTAACAGGGTTTCACAGCATGTAACAGTATTATGTCACAGTAAAATATAGTAATCAAACTTCACTATAACCTTACAACAAATTACTGTAAATATTACAGTTCCCTGATTTTTCAGTCTTTAAGTAGCAGTGAAATACTGTTCATGTTAATGTGAAAGTAATGCAATTGTTAGCCAGCAATTCACTGTGAATTTATAATGACATGTTTTACTGTAAATGAGAAGTAGACCACACTTCTCCT